>NC_139563.1:50010323-50033058 GCF_965112155.1 Podarcis liolepis
AGAATTGTGGTGCACAAGAGAAGAAGTCTGTGCCTGCGAGTCTGAAATATACTCAGAGTCGCAAAGTGATTTCATGCTCTTTATTCAGCTCATAGTGGTGAGGAGGAATGAATGAATGTCCCCTCAAAGTATCTGCTTTATATACATTATTTACACAATGGGCTGCACATGATTGGTTAATTCTGGAATTCTACTGTAAGCCAATCAGGTTGTGGATTCACTTATATCTGGAGCATGATTGGGTGGTTCCTGCCAACCAATCATACTGCTGCATTGTTCTTGGACCAATCAGACTGCTGCATTCTGAATCCTATTGTTCTAGGACCAATCAGACTGCTGCAGTTTGGATCCTCATTCAACTCAGTACATAACAGAGTCTTTCAAGGTTTATTTGCAAAATATTAAAAAGATGGCTTGCCAATACATCTAAACCACCACACACATTTATCAAGATGATGGGGTAACATAAAAGCAAATTTATTTGGTAACAGAGAGAGATGAAATATATGTCAATAGAATAAAAGAACTATCCTTATTTTTTTTAATTATTCCCCCCCGCCCCAGTGCTGTTATTGGGCCTCTGAATGGGCAACAGATAAATTCACTTGCATAGACCTGGTGCTCTTATGCAAGAGTCCAAATTTGAAGTGGAGGGGCAATCCATATGCATAAAAATCAATGAAAGGTTTTATTTACCATTTGACTTCAACAGGATGTAGCTCATTCATCAGAATGACTATGAATGGGAAATGATTACACGGAATAATTCTAAGTATTCTCTAAAGTTTCCTTAGCACAGCTGCTTGCTGCTGCTGCTGTTTCTCAGATGATTGCAGGAACTCTAAATTATATCCTTACAATTGTCCGTAATGAGCCTGTTGCCCTGGTTCACGATAAATACGGAACAGGTTTTTGGGCTGCCTCTTAATGTAAAACTATGAATCAGTAGATAGTCGTTGCCATATCAGTTCCAAAGCGTAGGAGATGCAAAGCAGTTGGAAATGTATATCACATTCATTGACCCAAGGATATGCCAGCTTTCAAGTTTCACCAACATCCTCACCAAGCAGTATTGCCTTATATTGGAATTAATTTGAAAAATCAATCAAGATGGAAGGCAGATCGGTGAGGCTTCCAACCTCAGACAGGCTTCCAACTTCTAACTATGAACTATTTCTATATGATCCTTACTCAGCCTCCAAATCGACATCTGCATTTATAACGAACTCCAAACACGGAGCCCGAAGGAAATTGCGTCATCTTATTCTTTATAATCATAACCCAGAAACTAGCGGGTACTATTATCTGCATTTGCTGAGAGCAGTGGAGAGAACACTTGCAAGTAGCAGGGATATTATATATATATACGTTTCCGAGCACAATTCAAAGTGTTGGTGCTGACCTTTAAAGCCCTAAACGGCCTCGGTCCAGTATACCTGAAGGAGCGTCTCCACCCCCATCATTCTGCCCGGACGCTGAGGTCCAGTGCCGAGGGCCTTCTGGCGGTTCCCTCATTGCGAGAAGCAAAGCTACAGGGAACCAGGCAGAGGGCCTTCTCGGTAGTGGCGCCCGCCCTGTGGAACGCCCTTCCAGCAGATGTCAAAGCGATAAACAACTACCTGACATTCAGAAGACATCTTAAGGCAGCCCTGTTCAGGGAAGTTTTTAACGTGTGATTTTACTGTATTTTTGGTTTTATGGAAGCCGCCCAGAGTGGCTGGGGAGGCCCAGCCAGATGGGCGGGGTATAAATAATAAATTAATTATTATTATTATTATTATTATTATTATTATTATTATTATTATTATATATGTGTGTGTGTGTGTGTGCGCGCGCTATTTCCTGATGTCTGGAAGATGCTTTATTCCTTATTTACTCCCTTGCTACACTGAGCTAAGCCAAGGTCCCCTTTACCTGATTCAGAGCTTATAATATCCTGAAAGAGGACTTGGCTGGCTGGCTGGAACCCTGAACAGGAGCATTCCTTTTGGAGAATGAGGATGCACTGCAACACTGGTTTTCCCCCCCCCCCAATTTCTACATTTCAAGGTAGTATTTTTGTTGGGTAGAAATGCAAAATTTCCCTGGTGCTGTTTGTTCAGATACGTTGTTTAATACATTTTTAAGAAGGCAGTTTCTAATGTCAGGGTAAAGATAAAAATAGGCCAAAGCTGCGGTCTACAAAAGGGATAAACGGGGACTGTGAAGCCGATAAGCAATTCCTTTCGGCATTCCATTGTGTATAAGCAAATGCCTATTTTTGCACATGAAATACTGAAAGTCCCCTCCTAGTAAAGCTTGGCAGAGTATCAAATTTGATTTCTTTGTCTGATGATTGACTGGAATCTGATTGCTAACATGTCATTTTGTTTTTTGTCTGCGGCAAAAAGCCTTTTCCTCTTGGTTTCCTTTTTCAGTCTGCATCTTTTAATTCAGTGTCACCCCCATTTCCACAAGTTCTGAATGGGTGCAAGGAAGGCTGTGATTACTGGGGGTAGGGTTCACTTTTATTTATGTATTGGAGTCTGTACTCCTCCAAACACAAAATCTGGTCAGACTGGTGACGCAAAGATGCCCTTTGGTTAACCCAAGTCTTCTCCTGTCTCTCGAATAACCTGATATTAGATGGTGACAAAGCAGTCCTTATTGATGGGCACAGGTATCTGCTCCAAGCTTTGGGGATTTATATTACTCCTCATCCGCCTAAGTGGAGGCTGGATCATGGTCATGGATTTTAAATGTAATGCAGATTTTGATATGCAAAACTCATGCCTCCTGATATAGATACAAAAACGGGCTATAGGTTCATGGGTAGCCTCATTACGGAATCTTCCTTTTGATGAGAATGTACTATGGCGTCTTTTATCTTTTTGATATTTTTCCAGCATATCATTTTCAACATTGTAAAACATACTTTTATATCTTATACAATTTTTTTTTACTTCCATCAGTCACACCTGAATTTTTTTTCACTTAATTTACATTTCTTACTTCACTATTACTTTTAAATATCATAACTAATGTGTCTCTTCTTTATCTCCTTTGCAATATTTCATATATTCCTCCTTACAAAACGTCTTGTAGTCCTACTAGCGTAATTTGTTGATTACAATTGTTCTTCAAATAGTTCGCATATTTATTCCAATCTTCTGTGAATCTCTGGTACCGCAGGTTTCGAATCCTTCCTATCATCTTATCCAATTCTGCGTCTTTATCTTTTTGTTCACACACACACACACACACACACACACACACAATGTATGATTTTGGAAGCAAGCAGACTCCTAAAGAAAACAGCATAACCACTAATCATCATTAGATTGCTGGGGCAACTGTGTCAGGTGGATGGGTTACAAATTATTATTATTATTATTATTATTATTATTATTATTATTATTATTATTATTATTATTATTATTTCCCCCTAATGCTTCATTCAATTAAGCCAAGCCCAACCAGACTTCCCTATCTGGAGAATAGAGAGCCAGTGTGGTGTAGTGGTTAAGAGCGGTAGACTCGTAATCTGGGGAACCGGGTTCGCTTCCTCGGTCCTCCACGTGCAGCTGCTGGGTGACCTTGGGCCAGTCATACTTCTCTGAAGTCTCTCAGCCCCACTCACCTCACAGAGTGTTTGTTGTGGGGGAGGAAGGGAAAGGAGAATGTTAGCCGCTTTGAGACTCCTTCGGGTAGTGAGAAAGCGGGATATCAAATCCAACCCTTCTATCTCCTCCTCTTTCTTCTAGACTCCGTCTGCAGTCAAACTTCAAGTGCCATTTTTCTGCCCCGCCCAGTAGCTGAAGACTGAGAAAAGATTTCCAGTCAATAAAAAAATAAAGCCCCTTTGTTAAGCCCCTGATCACCCATCCGTTGCCAGATGGTACGCAATTATAACAATTGATCAAAATTAAATACATATATATGCCTCCTAAATACATATATATGCCTCCTACTGAAAGCATTTAGAAAACAGAGAATGTTTCCTTATTCAGGGACAATAATCTATCTTTATATTTGTTTGTTTCTCCATATACAATACATAGTGATCTAATAACTTTTTTTTTTTTTTACTAGATCTTTGAGAGTGGAATCCTTGATTATTTCATCAGTTCTTTTGTCACTCTCCACAGGAACCTGTGGGTAATTTGCTTAGTAAATTCTTCTCTACCCAGGAGGCCTAATAAATCTTCCTCTGTATATGATTTTGAAGTTTCCACACAAAAAGTGTTAATCCCAAGGTATTATTAATAACATTGTAGTGTTCTGATTATATATATATATGAAGAAGGAGTGAAGGGCAATGAGCACATTTTAAGATAATTCTGGGTTTTGTATGTGGAGAACAGGGGAGGATTTTGATAATCCAGTCACATCGGCGATACTCTGCAGGCCATGCAAAAAGTCATACTGCTTATATCACAACATCTCCACAGGCATTTCTGGCTCATATATTCACAGAATGAAAAGTCTTCTTTAAAAAAAAAAAAAAGCCAAACGGGAGTATGCTTTACTTGGTAAGAAACGCTTTCTCATCCTGTCATTTCATACATATTTGATTGGCTGGTAAAAAGAATGCAACATTTCCCTCAGTGAATTGGATTAACTACAGAGGGGGAGAATCATAGAATCATAGAATCATAGAGTTGGAATAGACCACAAGGGCCATCGAGTCCAACCCCCTGCCAAGCAGGAAACACCATCAGAGCACTCCTGACATATGGTTGTCAAGCCTCTGCTTAAAGACCTCCAAAGTAGGAGACTCCACCACACTCCTTGGCAGCAAATTCCACTGTCAAACAGCTCTTACTGTCAGGAAGTTCTTCCTAATGTTTAGGTGGAATCTTCTTTCTTGTAGTTTGGATCCATTGCTCCGTGTCCGCTTCTCTGGAGCAGCAGAAAACAACCTTTCTCCCTCCTCTATGTGACATCCTTTTATATATTTGAACATGGCTATCATATCACCCCTTAACCTCCTCTTCTCCAGGCTAAACATGCCCAGCTCCCTTAGCCGTTCCTCATAAGGCATCGTTTCCAGGCCTTTGACCATTTTGGTTGCCCTCCTCTGGACACGTTCCAGTTTGTCAGTGTCCTTCTTGAACTGTGGTGCCCAGAACTGGACACAGTACTCCAGGTGAGGTCTGACCAGAGCAGAATACAGTGGCACTATTACTTCCCTTGATCTAGATGCTATACTCCTATTGATGCAGCCCAGAATTGCATTGGCTTTTTTAGCTGCCGCGTCACACTGTTGGCTCATGTCAAGTTTGTGGTCAACCAAGACTCCTAGTTCCTTTTCATATGTACTGCTCTCAAGCCAGGTGTTACCCATCTTGTATTTGTGCCTCTCATTTTTTTTGCCCAAGTGCAATACTTTACATTTCTCCCTGTTAAAGTTCACCTTGTTTGTTTTGGCTCAGTTCTCTAATCTGTCAAGGTCGTTTTGAAGTGTGATCCTGTCCTCTGGGGTGTTAGCCACCCCTCCCAGTTTGGTGTCATCTGCAAATTTGATCAGGATGCCCTTGAGTCCATCATCCAAGTCGTTGATAAAGATGTTGAATAAGACCGGGCCCAAGACAGAACCCTGTGGCACCCCACTAGGCACTCTTCTCCAGGATGAAGAAGAACCATTGATGAGACCCTTTGGGTTTGGTCAGTCAGCCAGTTACAAATCCACTGAGTGGTAGCATAGTCAAGACCGCATTTTACCAGCTTCTTTACAAGAATATCATGGGGCACCTTGTTGAATGCCTTGCTGAAATCAAGGTAGGCTACATCCACTGCGTTCCCTTCATCTACCAGGCTTGTAATTCTGTCAAAAAACGAGATCAGGTTAGTCTGACATGACTTATTTTTCAGAAATCCATGCTGACTATTGGTGATCACATAATTCCTTTCTAGTTGCTCACAGACTGTTTGCTTAATGATCTGCTGCAGAATCTTCCCTGGTATTGATGTCAGGCTGAATGGGCGATAATTATTTGGATCCTCTCTTTTCCCCTTTTTGAAAATAGGGACAACATTTATTTGCCCTCCTCCAGTCTGCCGGGACTTTGCCTGTTCTCCAGGAATTCTCAAAGATGACTGCCAGTGGTTCTGAGATCACATCTGCCAGTTCTTTTAATACTCTTGGATGCAGTTCGTCTGGCCCTGGAGACTTGAATACATCTCAACTAGCCAACTATCTCCTTAGTTATTCTGGGCTGTGTTTCCTCTGCTGAATCATTTGCTCCAAATTCTTCAGGTCGGGCATTGTTTTCTTTATCGGAGAAGACTGAGGCAAAGAAGGCATTGAGGAGTTCAGCCCTTTCTGTGTCCCCTGTTTGCATTTCACCATCTTCTCCTCTGAGTGACCCCACTGTTTCTTTGTTCTTCCTTTTGCTACGGACATACCCATAAAAGCCTTTTTTGTTGCTTTTAACCTCTCTAGCAAGCCTGAGTTCATTCTGTGCTTTAGCTTTTCTGACTTTGTGTCTACATGTGCTGGCTATTTGTTTGAATTCCTCTTTGGTGGTTCCCCCCTTTTCCATTTTTTGTACACATCCTTTTTTAATCTTAACTCAGTTAAAAGTTCTTTAGATAGCCACCCTGGCTTCTTTAGGCACCTTCCATGTTTCCGTCTCATTGGTATTGCCTGAAGTTGTGCTTTTACTATCTCCCTCTTAATAAACTCCCAGCCATCATGAACTCCCTTTCTTTCCTTTTAGTATTACTGTCCATGGGATCTCACCCAGCACTTCCCTAAGTTTTATGAAGTCGGCTTTCTTAAAGTCAAGAAATTGAGTCCTAGTATGCTTGGCTGCTCCTTTCCGTTGTATAGTAAACTTCAGAAGAGCATGATCACTCGCGCCTAATGATCCTTCCACTTCTACCCCACTAACCAGGTCATCAACATTGGTTAGGACCACATCTAAAATGGCTGTTCCTCTTGTTGCTTCTCCCACTTTCTGGACAATGAAGAGATTCTGATGCTTCTCTCAATGAGATTAGCAATAAGAGCACTCAGTTGGGCTGGTCAGTTTGAGAACTGCGTAACTCAATAAAGCAATACATAAATGGCAGAGGGAGAATGAAATGCAAGAACAGAAACATTCCCAGGCGTAAGTGCTTTGGAGGAAATAAACCCTGGGTAGAACTCCATGACAAAACATTTCAACCAGTCTCATTGCAACTTTTCATAATATCAGAGTTATTTTTGTTTATCGAGATTCAACTTAATTACAGATTTAGGGTTTAATTTGTGTCTACCTCTTGAGTCATATGGGACAAAGGAGGCGTTGTGTGTTAAACCACAGAACCTAGGGCTTGCTGATCAGAAGGTCGGCAGTTCGAATCCCCATGACGGGGTGAGCTCCCGTTGCTCGGTCCCAGCTCCTGCCAACCTAGCAGTTCGAAAGCACATCAAAGTGCAAGTAGATAAATAGGTACCGCTCCGGCGGGAAGGTAAACGGTGTTTCGGTGCACTGATCTGGTTCGCCAGAAGCGGCTTAGTCATGCTGGCCACATGACCCGGAAGCTTTATGCCAAGCTCCCTCGGCCAGTAAAGAGAGATGAGCGCCGCAACCCCAGAGTTGGCCATGACTGGACCTAATGGTCAGGGGTCCCTTTACCTTTACCTTGAGTCACATATCCAAGAATTGACTTCTATATACAATAGGCAATTTCCCCCTTCTAATGAAGGGATGTGGCTCAGTAATACAGCACATGCTTTGCCATGAAGTGGTCCCCAGTAAGCATCTCCAGCATTCCCAGTTGGAAAGACCAGGTGGCAAGTGATGTAAGAACTCTTTACTTGAGATTTTGGGGAGCCATTGCAAGTCAAGGCAGGCAATATTGGATATATATATATATATATATATATATATATATATATATATATATATGCTTTCGTAGATTTTCACGGGTACAGGAATGCAGGTTTTGGTGTCTTCGGGTGTCTTCCCGTGTAAGAGTTGGGGTGTCTAGGCGACGTTTCGACGAGGTCTCACTCGTCATCTTCAGGCTGGTGCTTTCGGCTTCTTGTTACTGGAACAGAGCAGGATCTCAGTGTTTGAGTTCCTATAAATACTGTTGAGGGGGTGTGGTGTATAGCCTCCGACGTTCTGGGCAGAGAGGAAGTTCCCAGGTTAGTGTGACTTTTCTTCTTTTGTTCCTTAATTACTTGAGGGATATCTTGAGTGATTTCTTGAGTGATATTCTGAGTACCACTTAGGAGGGTCATTAAGTGTGGATTAGTTGCTAAAGCTTTCGTGTCTTGACCTCTTGAGCTTGTGAAGAGTTTTTCTGAGAAGATGGCTGTACTGCACTTAGTTGTGCTCTGGCTTGGCTTCGTGTATAGGGGCGAGCTGTGGTTTTGTGCCCTGTGCCAGCCAGATCTGTGTAGGGATTGCAGGGGGGTGCAGCATCCGGAGGTGCCACTATGGTTTGGCTACTGGATGGTGTCTGTAATTTATCTGTGGAGAGGGTCTGGGTTTGGGTCTGGTGTGGTTGATTGGTGATGGCGTTCTGTGTGCCTCTGGTTCTGGTGTCGGTTTTTGTGGGGAGGGCTAATTTCCAGATGTCTGGCAGGCGGGACGTGTCGTCACGCTTGTTCATGTTGTGAGGGTGTTTCTCTATCTCGATGGCTTCCATGATTATTCTCTTGTGGTGATGTTCCATGTTAAAGAGCAATTTGGAATCTGCAAAATTAATTTCGTGTCCTGTTTCTTTCATGTGTTGGAAAAGAGAGGAAGTTTTTTCTTCTTTTTTGACGGCATTCTTGTGTTCTGCGATACGTGCATTTATTCGTCTGTTTGTTTGTCCAATGTACGTGGCTGGGCAGACTTTGCAGGGTATTTCATAGACCCCTTGGTTTTCCAACTGGATTTTATCTTTGGGGTTTCTGAGGATATTGGCTATTTTTTGGTTGGTGCAAAAGGCTGTTTTGATATTGTGTTTATGGAGGATTTTGCTAATTTTATCTGTAGTGCCCTTGATATAAGGAAGGAGGGCCATGCCATTGTTTTCTTCTGTGTCTTGGTTTTTGGGGGGTGTTTCTTTTTGGATTAGCTTCGTAACCCTGTTTTGCTGGTATCCATTGGCGATTAACACATTTGAGAGATTCTGTAACTCAGTTGTCAAGTGGTCTTTGTCAGCCAGGCGTTTGGTTCTGGAGATGAGAGTCTTGGCTACGGAGTTTATTTGTGCAGGGTGGTGGTGTGATTGTGCATGTAAGTAGCGGTTGGTGTGTGTTTTTTTCCGGTAGATAGTGTGTCCTAGGGAGCCATCAGGTTTTTTGTAGATTAGGACGTCAAGGAAGGGAAGTTGGTTGTTGGCTTCTATTTCCATAGTGAATTGTATTTTGGGGTGTAGGCTGTTGAGATGTGTGAGGAAGCTATCTAGTTTTTCTTTCCCGTGTGGCCAAATTACAAAGGTGTCGTCAACATATCTGAGCCAAAGTTTGGGTTTGTGTTCTGACTTGTCTAAAGCATTGGTTTCAAAGTGTTCCATGTACAAATTTGCGATGACCGGTGAGAGGGGTGATCCCATAGGTGCTCCTTCTATCTGTTTGTATCTTTGTCCATTGTGGATGAAGTACAAAATCTCGCTAAATTTCTCGCTAAGCAACTTCAGCCCTATGCAGAATCCATCGCTTCACACGTTACTAACTCCTTCCAGTTCATAGAAACAATAAAGAAGCAAAACCTACATCCCGATGACCTACTTGTGAGCTTCGATGTTGTATCTCTCTTCACACAAGTGCCCATTAATGAAGCCTTGACAGCCATTCAAAACAAATACAATCCCCCCGAATACATCCTGGACCTGACCAACCACTGCCTAACCAACACGTACTTCATCCACAATGGACAAAGATACAAACAGATAGAAGGAGCACCTATGGGATCACCCCTCTCACCGGTCATCGCAAATTTGTACATGGAACACTTTGAAACCAATGCTTTAGACAAGTCAGAACACAAACCCAAACTTTGGCTCAGATATGTTGACGACACCTTTGTAATTTGGCCACACGGGAAAGAAAAACTAGATAGCTTCCTCACACATCTCAACAGCCTACACCCCAAAATACAATTCACTATGGAAATAGAAGCCAACAACCAACTTCCCTTCCTTGACGTCCTAATCTACAAAAAACCTGATGGCTCCCTAGGACACACTATCTACTGGAAAAAAACACACACCAACCGCTACTTACATGCACAATCACACCACCACCCTGCACAAATAAACTCCGTAGCCAAGACTCTCATCTCCAGAACCAAACGCCTGGCTGACAAAGACCACTTGACAACTGAGTTACAGAATCTCTCAAATGTGTTAATCGCCAATGGATACCAGCAAAACAGGGTTACGAAGCTAATCCAAAAAGAAACACCCCCCAAAAACCAAGACACAGAAGAAAACAATGGCATGGCCCTCCTTCCTTATATCAAGGGCACTACAGATAAAATTAGCAAAATCCTCCATAAACACAATATCAAAACAGCCTTTTGCACCAACCAAAAAATAGCCAATATCCTCAGAAACCCCAAAGATAAAATCCAGTTGGAAAACCAAGGGGTCTATGAAATACCCTGCAAAGTCTGCCCAGCCACGTACATTGGACAAACAAACAGACGAATAAATGCACGTATCGCAGAACACAAGAATGCCGTCAAAAAAGAAGAAAAAACTTCCTCTCTTTTCCAACACATGAAAGAAACAGGACACGAAATTAATTTTGCAGATTCCAAATTGCTCTTTAACATGGAACATCACCACAAGAGAATAATCATGGAAGCCATCGAGATAGAGAAACACCCTCACAACATGAACAAGCGTGACGACACGTCCCGCCTGCCAGACATCTGGAAATTAGCCCTCCCCACAAAAACCGACACCAGAACCAGAGGCACACAGAACGCCATCACCAATCAACCACACCAGACCCAAACCCAGACCCTCTCCACAGATAAATTACAGACACCATCCAGTAGCCAAACCATAGTGGCACCTCCGGATGCTGCACCCCCCTGCAATCCCTACACAGATCTGGCTGGCACAGGGCACAAAACCACAGCTCGCCCCTATACACGAAGCCAAGCCAGAGCACAACTAAGTGCAGTACAGCCATCTTCTCAGAAAAACTCTTCACAAGCTCAAGAGGTCAAGACACGAAAGCTTTAGCAACTAATCCACACTTAATGACCCTCCTAAGTGGTACTCAGAATATCACTCAAGAAATCACTCAAGATATCCCTCAAGTAATTAAGGAACAAAAGAAGAAAAGTCACACTAACCTGGGAACTTCCTCTCTGCCCAGAACGTCGGAGGCTATACACCACACCCCCTCAACAGTATTTATAGGAACTCAAACACTGAGATCCTGCTCTGTTCCAGTAACAAGAAGCCGAAAGCACCAGCCTGAAGATGACGAGTGAGACCTCGTCGAAACGTCGCCTAGACACCCCAACTCTTACACGGGAAGACACCCGAAGACACCAAAACCTGCATATATATATATATATATATATTTGTGTCTGAGCAAAGATGCTAACTCTGGAGTGGCTAGGAGAAATTGACTAGGGCAGCTTACCTGTGATTAATGTGTAGAGTGGATAGTAAAACTACTTGGTAAAACTACGTGACCTTGGACTTAAGCATCACAAAAACATGATCTATGCACAGAATTCAGAATCTAGCTAAGCATCGTATTATGGTCAGGACGACAATATATAACATATTTTTAGACCTCACAGTATTTGTAGCAGTTATTGGAAGAAAAAACTCTTGTGGGACCCTAAGTCCCACTTAGGTTTTCTTTATTTGTTATTTGAGATATATAATTTAAAACCTCCAAGTGAGGTTATATTACACACACACACACACACACACACACACACACACACACACAAAGAATGGGCATTACTACAGATCCATACTTGTGCTTGGAGAAATGAGAGAATACTAGAGTCTCAGTTTCCGTGTAAAAAAATAAAATTCTCTCTCTCCTTAAGATAGGGAATGGATGCTTGAAGGCACATACTGAATATATGCCCAGGAAGTGACATCTGTCTCAGTCTGTGATCAAAATTCCCAACTCTTGAAGTTTCTATTTATATTGGGAGAAAAATAAGACAGCTTGCCTAACTCTTCCCTTCAAACACATAATCCAGGATTTTTAAACCTGTTAACTGTAGATTCTGAGACTATAAACAACTGAAAAGTCCCCATCTATTTTCTTCTTTCTCCTTCCCTCCCCCCAGATTCTAACTTCACTTCCATTATGGATTCCCACATCACATATGCTAATTCATAAAATGGGTCCACACTGTGAAAAGGGCAGTGGAGTCAAAGAGTTGGCCATACCTTTAAGGTTACATGGGTCTGGTGTGGATGGTTGAACAGGGGGGCCGGGGGCGGGACTGTCTACACACGGGCTTCCAGTGAGCTGAACCCCTGACTGTACAGGGCCCCAATTCATGGAGACGTCTATGTATGCAGACTTTTCTAGCTCAGACATCAACGCTCGACATGTGGATGTTCGAAACTGAGGCAGGTGAGCTCTGCCAGCAGCTTTCAATGCATGAATAGGGCTTAACTGATTCTCCCAGGGCTCAAAACACTTTCCCCCCTTGGCTGTCCCGCTGTCAATCACCTAAAGAGCCCCACCAACTTTCTAACACACCCAGTAGGTGTCCTGATAGGAGAATAACACATTGCTCTGCAAGAAGAGGGAACAAATCCAGGGTTATCATCGCAGAACACAGGGCTCTTTGCAAGCAGGTCTTTGCTATGTAAATTTGCCATCACAAGAGGGAGCTCTTAATTGCTTTCTTAGTGAAGTCATTCTATTCAGTGCCTGAATCACAGAATCATAGAAGTGTAGAGCTGGAATGGACCACAAGGACCATCTTCCAGTGTTTCTCAACCTTGGGTCCCCAGATGTTGTTGGACTACAACTCCCATCACCCCTGAGCTCTGGCCTTGCTAGCTAGGGATGATGGGAGTTGTAGTTCAACAACATCTGGGGACCCAAGGTTGAGAAAGGCTGATCTAGTCCAATCCCCTGCAATGCAGGGATTTTTTTGCCCAGTGTGGGTGGTTTAGATCATATGGAAAGTTTTCTGAGGGCCCCAAAAATTCTGGGAACTGTAGTTTAAAGCTGTTGAGTGTAGCTAGGGGACACCCCCCAAAATTCACTTTACAGAAGTGGGCATATGTTCAGGGTGTGCCTTCAAGCTTTCCTTCTCTATGTTAAGGAGGGGAAATGTTTTGTTTTTTACATCGAAACTGATACTCTAATGTTCTCTCATGTCTCCAGCTGAACATAAGTATGGATCTATAACAATGTTATAGCCATATTCTGTCTTTCTAGAAAAAAGACACACATCTATGAAGATACATGCTATATATCTTTTCTCCAACCTTTCTCCGATGAAAATAGGGACATCCTATTCCATCATCATAGGGACACGGGTGGTGCTGTGGGTAAAACCTCAGCGCCTAGGGCTTGCCGATCGTATAGTCAGCGGTTCGAATCCCCACGGCGGGGTGAGCTCCCGTCGTTCGGTCCCAGCTCCTGCCCACCTAGCAGTTCGAAAGCACCCCTAAGTGCAAGTAGATAAATAGGTACTGCTTTATAGCGGGAAGGTAAACGGTGTTTCCGTGTGCTGCGCTGATGCAGGCTCGCCAGAGCAGCTTCGTCACGCTGTCCACGTGACAGGGAAGTGTCTCCGGACACCGCTGGCCCCCGGCCTCTTAAGCGAGATGAGCGCGCAACCCTAGAGTCGGACACGACTGGCCCGTATGGGCAGGGGTACCTTTACCTTATTCCATCATCATAATATTTTTATTATTTATACACTGGTTATCTGACTGGGTTGCCCCAGCCACTCAGTGGCTCCAACATATACAAAAACATAATAAAACATTAAACATTAAAAAAAAGCTTCCCTACACAGGGCTGCTTTCAGCTGTCTTCTAAAGGTTGTATAGTTACTTATTTCCTTGACTCAGGGGTGGCAAAACTCCATAACCTCCAGCATGACTCCAACCCTCTGACGAAAATAGGAATGTCCTTAGGGAAAGCGGGACATTCAGGGATCAACTCAGAAACCGGGACGGCTTCTTTAAATCCAGGACTGTCCCTGGAAAATAGGGGCACTTGGAGGGACTGCTAGTAAACATGTGGTTTGGACCTTGATGACATTTTTTTCCCCAATCAAGAGAAAATTCAATTTAACACATTTATATGGGAGTTCCAAGCACTTATATTAAAGCCGTTAGGTAGCTTATAAAAAATGATTAGGTAAATTAATGGCCTCTAGGTCTGTCGCTGGCTATAGTCCATGATAGTATCTCCAGATGCCTGTGAGCTCCTAAATTCATCTGGTTGGCCATAACTGTAAAAAGAATATTGAACCAGATGGATCAAGTCTGATCAGATGGAGCAGCACTTTTCATCTTACGTTCTCAAAACAAGTCTCAGAATGGAGACACCACTGACAGCAGCATCACACTTGTTTATAGGCCTCAGTCTGTGTGCATGAACATAGCCAGAATCTAATAAACTTGTCCCATGGTTTTCATGAGACAAATTTAGGAATTGTTCTCTATGTGCGAGGCTTCGTGGGAGCTATGCAGAAGGTGGCTGAGGCAAGGCTGAAAGAGGAGAAATAATATGGAGGAACTTTGGGAACAGGAAAAATGCCTTTACCACAACTAGCCCTTTGTCCACGCACATACATATGACAGCAGGGCTTCCAAGATAGGGAACGAGTTTGTGGGGCCTCCTTGATCTACGGCACTTTGGTTTTAAAACAAATTAAGCACATACAGATGACGGTGCACTGGAAAATTTGACTGGTTCCAAACTAGTCTTCGTTTTCTTCCTAGCAAAGTATTTAATTGATCACTCAATTTAAAGATTTATGTACAGTCAGGCAACGCTTCCAGGATGATCAATCAAAGCAAGGGGTGTGTGTGTGTGTGTGTATATGTGTGTGTGTGTGTGTGTGTGTGTGTGTGTGTGTGTGTAATATTTATTGAAAAGGTAGCAATGGTAGTGCCACAAAGGTGCCTCTAGGGAGGAAATTCAAAATTGAGGTGCCACCACTGAGAAGGCTCTCTGTCTCAATTTATCTCAGGGACCTAGAGGACAACCTCCCACTCTACCCTCTGGTACATAGCTCTTAAGCCTTGTAGGGCTTTCAAGGCAAACGCCTGCTCTTCAGACTGCGTACTTGGAACATATAACTACCATCAACCACTGAAAGTCTAATGAGCAAAAGGGAAAAAAGGAGCTGCATATTTCTGTGAATATGCAGGAATCAAGTATTAGCACTGGGAAACCTGCTCAGCTAGGGATTATTTATAGACAAGCTGAATGTTGAATAAACGTAACCCAAGGATTAATTAGCTAAAGCCTTATGTTAACCAAAATCGAAGAAAGAAAGGCAACACTATCTGGTTAAATATTAAGGAGTCTGTTGTGTGTGCTTTCAGGATCCAGTTGCAGTTTCTCTGCTAACACAACGTAAAGGGGAGGGGGTACAAAGTTGTCAGAAAACCCTTATGTCTGAAGTTTATTAAAAATCATAAGGTAACTTGGAAGGTGCTGGTGTCCACTCAAAAAGAGAGGTGGTTTCTTGCCACCCTCCGATCCGCCCACTGTATAATCCAGTCCAGTCATCCCCAATGCCTTGCTACAGCCCTGCAAATTGTTCATGCTCTGCGCACTAGTCTGACATTTACATAAGTAATTGTTTAGGTTCGCAGTTGCACATTACTAATTTATATCTTGCACAGAGCAAGCTCTGGAGGCAAAAAAAGCAATCTGTTAAGTTATCAGCCCATAACTCTGAGGAAGAAAGAAAGGCAGCAAGACATTTTATCCTCCTAGGAAAACTAATCCCATATGCTGAGTGGAAAAAGCAGAAGATGTAAATGCGCGCCGCTTAACAAACGGGTGAGTAAAATTATGAGCCACACTGAAGGCATAAATCTGTACCAACTATCTGTGGAAGGTTTCAGACAGGGTCTCCTTCTGAGCAGGGGAATAAACGGGGAACCGTTTCACAAAGCCACGTTCAGCTTTGGACGGTGTGTGAGGAAATAAAAACGAAGGTGAGAGACCTTATGGACACCTGTGGTTTAGGAGATCAATCTTTTAGGTCTCCTTTGACAAACAACCACTAGCCCTCACTACTGCAGACATGGCCTCTTCTCTTGTCATGTGGGTCTGCATAGACCCCAAGGTCTGTACTTGATGAGGGGAGAGGGAGAAAAAATTGTTCATTGAATTCTAATTAAGCAATCCCTAGCGTGTATGTCCCATCTTCTAATGCAGATTCTCTGTCTTGCCTTATTTTTTGCTTCAGTGGCCCCTGGCTAAATCATGCCCCTTTCTTTCTCCTACTCTCACGCACCATCATGTCTTCTATCCTGCCTGGACAGATTCTACAGAATATTTACATCTCCATCTATCTGTGCTGTGAAGGAAGGACTACCATACAAAGGGTGCGTCATTTAAAGCATGGGTAGGCAAACTAAGGCCCGGGGGCCGGATCTGGCCCAATCGCCTTCTAAATCTGGCCTGCAGATGGTCCAGGAATCAGCGTGTTTTTACATGAGTAGAATGTGTGCTTTTATTTAAAATGCATCTCTGGGTTACTTGTGGGACATAGGAATTCGTTCATTTTTTTTTCTTTTTAAAATACAGTCCGGCTCCCCACAAGGTCTGAGGGATAGTGGACCGGCCCCCTGCTGAAAAAGTTTGCTGACTCCTGATTTAAAGGATACAAGAAGATTCCTGCCTGCTCCATCAGTTCAAAAATCCATCTGCCACACAGCAATATGTTTCCAATAGAGGCCAGCCAGTTGCTTCCAGGAGGCCGCACAAGGATGGTGTAACACAGGGTGGCCCAACCCACAGCCTTTGGGCCGCATGAGGCCGATTTTTTAGCAGTCCTCAGCAACAACGTAAACTATTAGAAAAAATGTAAGTATGATCATCTTTGGGTACATTGAGTACGGTATCAGAAGCAATAGCTTTCAGTGCCAACAGATGGCACCGAAACATGGCATGACTACCAGGGATGCCAACTTCAATAACATATGGGGGGGAGCAGGTAAGCCCCACCCCACATAATTGATCCCAAGATGTGGTGCACACACACCATTTGAATGGCAATGCCCATCAACTGGGGGGCAGCCCCCTCAAATATTTTACTGAAGGAGCCAAAGGGACCTCAGCAACTAGGAGTTGGCTCCTATGATGGCTACATATACGTACGACATCACTTGAGTCTTCACCTGCTTTCATATTTTGTGGTTAATTATATATATTCAATTAAATATACTGTGTATATTCAATATTAACTATATTACAAAAAATTTAATTTGTGATACAGAAATTTAATTCAGTGTGTGGGCCAAGGGTTCTGTGTTGAAGTACTCTTGTGGTCCACTAAGTTCTTCTTTTAATCTGAATGCCACCCAGATCACCCCAAATCTGTTCATTTGCTCCCAATTTTCCAACAGATTCTGCTCTGGAACAATTCTATTAGGCTCATTTAATACCCTCCATATGCTCCGTTTCTTCATAATTCACCCAGGAATATTGGAAACCCTTAGATAAAAAGATCTGGGGCCTGAGAGTCATGGGCCCGGCCCCTCCAGGAACACCTCAAGTTTCGCAAAGGGTTTGGCAAACATTTCTGCCATGAATGAGAACCTCAAGCCATCACAGTGCTGTGTACACTAGAATTTGCATTGCTCTCCAAAGGCATCGCAGAGCATTCTCCAAAGGGCTTTCCTTCATGTTTAAGTAATGTTGTGCAATGTAATGCCAACAGGTGCTTTCCGTGTCAAAAAGAGATCAGAGCTGAAAGTGGCTGGATAGGATTGGTACCGCGAATCTCCTCTCAGCCGGCAGTCTGTAAGCTGAAGCGGCTGTGTAACAGAAGAACAATGTCTGGGAGAACTAGTAGTGGCAAGTTGACTTGACGGCAGTGCTTTGTGAACAGCAGTAGGTAGTCGAAGAAGGCAGCCTAGCACGCAACTGCATATATATAACTGGTGGCCATAATATCCTCGAGCAAGAGAGAAAAGGATGCCGAAGAAGAAGAAAAAGGAGAAATGTGAATTAGAGGTCATTATGGAAGATGGTTTGTATTCGTATTTGGTCACCATTTCTTGGACCTTGTGGGAAATAACTTGGCTCTAAATTCATACCCAATGCTCAATGAATATGTATTTGAGATTCCTTTGCAAGAAAAAGGAAAATCAGTAATTTGCACACTGTTAAGAATAGCAAAGCAGGAAAAAATAGAATTGTACATGGTTTAAAACTTGATTTGATTTGAACTGATTTTATAATGAAATGATTTTAGAATGTTATATTATTTTACTGTTGTTAGCCGCTCTGAGCCCGGCTTCGGCTGGGGAGGGCGGGGTATAAATAAATTATTATTATTATTATTATTATTATTATTATTATTATTATTATTATTATTATTATTATTTTCTCTAGCCCAAAGCTAGGAGATGTTTTCCCCACCCCCTTTTATCTACTGTTTTGCTGAAGTACTAACAATAAACGTGATCATTCCGTTTGCTGTTTTGCAGTCGGGATGGAGATAGATGGCCAACTGGAGAGCGACTCAGAAAGTGAAGGTAAATGATAGATTAATAGCAGCTGCCTTTAATGGCGTTAAAGAATTTATTTTCCCAAGAATTACATGCAGTGTGTATAAACTGATGCATACAGGCAGTGACATAAGCAACTGTTCAGTGATTGCCAGCCGTCGGGTATATGTGTGTGTGTGCTTGCCTTAAAATGGGTGGCTAATCCTTTTCAGGCTGACGGTTTGGGCCAAAAGAGAGACCAAAAGGAACTGGGGGTGGCGGTGGGGTGCGTCCAAAAATGCTCTGGTTTCTCTTCAGATCGTATAAATCTTTCACCTTCCATGAAAATGTTTTGGCGTCACACAATTGCAGCTGGGAACTCGTGGGGTGGTCAGTATAAACATATATATATTATTAGGGGGGGGAATAAGAATTGTAAAATACAGACAAATGTGGGGGTTCCTTAGGAGCCCACAAAACAATTTTTTGGCATCATGGCATGATAATGGAAGACCCATAAAGTTTTTTTGTTTTTTGTCTAAATGGAAATGGTTTTTAAACTAAAAACTGGGGTGGAAGGCTCTTGGAAGGCTACAAAACCACACAGCCTTGTGACATTATGGCATAACAATGCAAGACCATAGGCGTAATCAAAGTGACAAACTGGAGGAGCAGAAAAATAAAATTGCAGATCCAGATGCAGCCCATGGGCTAAAAGGTAAAGGTAAAGGGACCTCTGACCATTAGGTCCAGTCGTGACCGACTCTGGGGTTGCGGTGCTCATCTTGCTTTATTGGCCAAGGGAGTTGGCGTACAGCTTCCCAGTCATGTGGCCAGCATGACTAAGCCACTTCTGGCGAACCAGAGCAGCGCACGGAAACGCCGTTTACCTTCCCGCCGGAGCAGTTCCTATTTATCTACTTGCACTTTGACGTGCTTTCGAACTGCTAGGTTGGCAGGAGCAGGGACCAAACAATGGGAGCTCACCCCGTCGCGGGGATTTGAACCGCCGACCTTCTGATCGGCAAGTCCTAGGCTCTGTGGTTTAACCCACAGCGCCACCCGCGTTCCTTTAGCCCATGGGCTACCTCTGCCTTAATACACAGTCTCTGGTTCTTATTGAGAAGTACTTTTGCCTATTAGATCAGTGGGATTCTATTCTATGGGCTGAGTCAAACGTTCTTAGTGTAAATGACAATGTCAGTGGTTTGGAAGGGGTACAGCAGATCATCTACAGTGGAACCTCTACTTATGGACGTAATCAGTTCTGGAGGTCCGTCCGTAAGTTAATCCGGATCGCTAGTAGAAGCACCGTTGTGTGAAGGCACATTCGGCGGCAGCATGCTTCTGCGCATGTGGAGACAACGGCAGCCGCTTCTGCGTGTGCACAAACAGCAGAAGCCACTTATGCACGTGCACGAATCGCAGCAAACCCGGTATTTCGGGTTTGCCGCGGTCACAACTTGGATCGGGCCCAAGTAAAGGCGGCCGTAAGTAGAGGGTCTGCTGTACTTCATCCCAAAAGAAGAATCAAAGTGTGCTAGACCTGAAGCAACCTATCAGACGCATCCCCACCCGTTCACCTGAGAGCAAGGAAATTCCATCACCACTCAAAGGCAGCTGATTCCAATGAACTCCACTTACAGTTAGGGAGTTCTTCGTAATGCTGCATCAAAACTTTTGTGCTGTGGCACTGGTGAACTACTAAATCCATACTGGAGGGCTAAGCATGGAAGTGGAGCTGCAATGGAGTACTAAATTCACAAATTTATAGTTTTGGCAAGACTAACGGCAGTGATAAGAGTATAAACAGACCAAAAAGTGATAGAGTGGGATTGTGTAAAGGAGTATATGGAAAAATATGGATGTGATGGCGATCTGGCTGAGACATCTGTCACCCCATTGATCGCCAGGGTTGATTCAGCTGATCTGGCTGGCTAGATCCCCTTCCTCCCTCACCGCTCCATGTGCGTCCCTCCCGAAGCTGCACGCTCGGTGGAAGAGGACGACCATCCCAGATAGAAGGAGTGTACCGTTCTTTGGTCAAGGGTATACAATATGAATATTGTTCTGGTATAAATATATCGATATGCAATGAATGAAGTTTGCAGGGTAAAGATAAGGAGGAATTGGTTATAAGAGGTATAAAGGTAAACTAATATTAATAACACAACAATCAAACTTAAAATGAGAGAAGGAAGTCATATACGGGTGGAGGGAAGTCAAGATTATATGTAATTTTGTTTGGACTTTTATATTATGGATTGATATTTTTCCTTTTTCATTTGTGGCTGTTTTTTTTTTGTTTTGTTTTGTTGATGTTGTCTATTCTATTTGTTTTCAGTTATTGTAATTAGCAATTTTAAAAAATAATCCACAAATTTTCTATAAGAGACTCACCCATGGTATTGCCTACTATGTGAATGTCTTAAAAGTCTCTCCTAACATACTTGAAATAATAGTATTATTAACCTTTACGGCACTTGACTGACTGTTACGATAGATACACAAGTTTGTTACAGTGGTGTGATACAAAAACCAGGCTGATCCAGAGACCACGACAGTCATTGAGGATGTATATTCATGCATCTGATTACTTGTCTGTACTAGTAGGCTATTCCGTATTAACTGATGGGAGTTTTATTGAAAACAAGCATTTCTCCCTTAGATACAGATGAGGAAGAGGATGAAACGATAGTCAAAAGGAGGAATACAAAGGAAACTGCTAAGGCAACAAAAAAAGAAAATGAGAGGGATGCTGATGATGAAAGTGATGAGGATGATGGAGAGAGTTCCAGGAGGAAGAAAACAAATAAAAAGAAAAATCAGAAAGCGGGGGATGATGTTGATGGAGATGAAGAAAGTGAAATGGAGGAAACAGCAAAAGGCAAGAATAAGGGAGGAAAAACTGTTTCCAGCAAAGAGCAAAAAGATGCTGCAAACAAGAAAACAAAAGGGAAGAAGAAGAAAAAGAAAAATGCAGATGAGAGGTAAAGACCACAAAATATGCTTAAGGACTTTGATATTTGGGCCTTGGGTGCAGATAACTATTTACAAAACGTCTATGTTTTTCTATCAGTTCTGAGTGGCACACAACCATTTAAATCACTGCTTTTCTTAGCAAAATAAACATCTGTGGAGTCCATTGCTTTCCCAGCACCACTTCTGTGTACTCCACGAAGATAAATTGAGATTTAATGATGTGTGCCTTTCAGGAGTAATGCAAATACAGTGGTACCTTGGTTCTCAAACTTAATCTGTTCTGGAATTCCATTCCAAAACCAAAGCATTCCAAAACCAAGACGTGCTTTTCCATAGAAAGTAATGCAAAACGGATTAATCCGTTCCGGACTTTTAAAAACAACCCCTAAAACAGCAATTTAACATGAATTTTACTATCTAACGAGACCATTGGTCCATAAAATGAAAGCAATAATCAATGTACTGTGCCATAAAATAAATAAGACAGTATTGTAGATGATTTAAAAAAAATAAAAAAATTCTTACCTGCACTGATGATAGTCATTGCTTGGATGGGGGGGGGGGGGCTTTTATCCATTTCCGCAGTCACACAATCAATCAATCAATCAATCAATCAATAGCTGAACTGGGTTCCACACAATCACAAAAACAAATTAACCGGAAAAGCCTCAAAAACTAAAACACAAAATAAATAGCAAAAACAAAAGTGCCAAACTTAATCCGTTCTGGAAATCTGTTTGACTTCTGAAATGTTCAAAAACCAAGGCGCGGCTTCTGATCGGCACTGGGGTCCCTGAAACGATAGCCGACAACTGCATTGGATAGTGCCCTTCAGCTCTCTATATTGGACAAACAGGCCAAACCCTACGTCAAAGGATAAATGGACATAAATCTGACATCAGGAATCACAAGACAGAGAAACCAGTAGGAGAACACTTCAGTCCCCCAGGACATTCTATACAAGATCTCAAAATAGCTGTCTTATTACAAAAGAATTTCAGAAATAGACTGGAAAGAGAAGTTGCTGGATTGCAACTTATTACCAAACTTAAAACCATGGAGAGACCTGGTCTGAATAGAGACATTGGATTCTTATCTCATTATTGAAATCGAAATACTTTATTGTCACTTGTACAACTTGTATACA
>NC_139563.1:50033258-50523050 GCF_965112155.1 Podarcis liolepis
AATCTCAGCTAGATCATACATGACAAATTGCCATTCAACCTTAGCTTAAAAACCTCGAAGGAAGGAGAGTCCACTACATATCATGGGAAGTCTGTTGAACAGCTCTTACTATCTCAAAAGTTCTTCCTAATATATAATCGGAATCTGCTTTCTTGTTACTTAAATCTATTGGTTCAGGAGAGAAAGAGTTTGCTCTATGTGACAGCCCTTTAGATATTTGAAGCTGGCTATCATATCTCCTCTCAGTCACTACTTTACCAGGCTAAACATACCCAACCGTTCCTCATGAGGTTTGGTTTCCAGAGCCTTTAGCATCCCCCCAATTTCTTCATCCAAGTCATTAATAAAGATACTGAACAACAACGGGCCTAGGACAGAACCCTGCAGCACCCCATTTTCCCCCCAGAATGATGATGAACCGTTTAGTGAGCATTCTTTGGGTTCAGCCAGTCAACCAGCTACAAATTCACCTGACCGCTATCTGGCCCAGTACACATATTATCAACTTCTCTGCAAGAATATTATGAGGGACTTTTGTCAAAAGCATTATTGAATTAAAGGTGCACTACGTTCACAGCCTTCCCCTGAGCCATCAAGCTTGTAACTCTATCCAAAGAGAGAGAGAGAGATTCGTCTGGCATGAGTTGTTTTTGGAGAAACCCATGCTTCTTCTTAGTAATCACAGCATCTTTAAGAGTAGTCCACTTAACAGTAAATGTAACAGCTTAGTATTGAGGCCAGGGGGCTGTGTCAAGGACTTCACAGAAAAAAGACAGCCTTTTAAAGGCTTTTGAACCAAATTGGACAGATAGTGATTTGAATAATTAAATATCTCTTAAACCACTGCTGAAACAGGCCTCTCAATGCATTTTCAGTTGTATTTGTAGAAAGAGCCTTTCTCCCGTCATTACTCAGACAACACAGAGCAAATCAGCAGAACTGTTTGCTGCCTGTTCTTTAGGATTCCTGCCAACACTGGCATAAAGGTCAGTGTGAGACTTTCTAAATTTAGAAATGACAGTTACAGTAGTAGGGCTGAACAGTCAATACTTCCGCCATGCTGGCAGAAACAGTACTGAACAGAAGGCATTGCTTTTCTAATGAAAACTATACAGAATAGCTTGTTCATTGCTGAGTTCTGTTTACGCAGCTGTAAATCACCCTCCCTTTTCTGTACAAAACATCTTGATCTGACCTTTGGTTTCTGAAAGAATGTGGGTGAAGGCACCTGTAGTAAAAGTTAATGTTAAATCATTTCTAGGCTATGTTGGATAAAGTTGTCTTAGAAGGGAGAGAAAATCACTTGTTCAATATTTTAGTGAAGCTGCCCTTGAACTATTATTCCTTCTTTATCAAAATTGTGTTTAGATGTTTAATTACAAGAATAGGCCTGGTTCAGATGACAATCTATAACACCATTCCCCAACCTAGTGCTTTCCAAATGTTTGTAGGACTGCCACTCCCAAGTGCTGGCTGGTGCTGATGGGAATTAGAGTCCAACATCTGGGGGTACCGGATTGGCAAAGGCTGATCTACAGCATGATTTGTTTAACTGGTTTGTTAACCATGGTTAAAATAAATCACAGTTCCCTGGCTTTGTATTTAACAGTCAGTGGATATTATATGTATTTGCAAAGTAAGGGGGTGGGGAGCAGAGAGCTTGCTAAGCCTTATGCTTAGTTTAGACCATCTGAGCCACGCCTTAGAATGTGTCCCTATAAAAGGTAGGGGTGAATCTGGCCACTCTCCATAAATGGCTTCACATTGCAGTAAAAGGAGAAAAGTAATTCTGATGAAACACTACTGAGGTGGGACAAATGACCACCATTAAAGAGGCAATATATATTGGTATTAATTTATTTTGTGTACAATGAAATCTTACTCATTCCTGTGTTTGGGCCATTGTAACGACACAGTCTCTAATTAAGAGTAATTTGACAAACTATATGATGAATTTAATTAAATACAGATATTTGTGGCATTCTGAAATTTGAATTTGGAAGAGAGCAGGCCTTTGTACCCATAATTGGGAGTAAGTTCCAGTGAAGAAAGTGGGGCTGGCTTTTGAGTTAACATGTATAGGATTGCCCTACGAAAGACATAAAATAGCTTTAAGTATGTTCTATTGCTCCTTAATTTTTGGTCAGATTAGAATTACTGAATAAATACAAGGATATGAAATTTATGAAGATTTGATTGTGTCCTAGAGAAATAGTTTCTAAGAATACAGAAGGGGGAATTAATTACTTTTTAATTTTATCCAGAGAATTGATTGAAGTGGGCTGTGAAGATGCAACATTAGCTTTTAAAATGAAGGGTTACGTAACCAATGCAAACTATTCAGTAAAGAAATGCATCTTCTTGCTTTTCATAAACCGTAAGTACCAAAGTACACATTTCTCTGTGTTCTAGGGCATTACATGGGGTTGGATTAGATGATTCTTTGGGTTCCTTATGATTCTATGAAATTTTCTGTAGTCTTAACAAGGTAACACTCTCTATTAAACAATGGTGGTGAGCAGTGCTTAGCGGTGCTGACAGTGAAGTGCTGTCTAGAGAAAGAAAGGGTTGCTTTTGTCTCCTGGCTTTATTTCTTGATTTTATTATATGTTTTAAATTTTGCTATTTTAATGTATTGTGCATATTAATTACATTTGCTCTGCTTTGATAGTAAGGGTCATTTCAGACAGAGGAGTTTTTAAGGGTCAGCCAAGCAGAATTGGCATGCCAGGCGTTTCCAAGCCACATGGAAGCTGCGTTTTGCAGCAAGAACTGCTGCTGCTGCTGTCCCAGTGCATCAGGTTCAGCTCAGATGGAAACAGTGAGACTAACCATTTGATGCTGCCAAACTCCTGTACTAAACAATACTGTTTCTTGAGGTGGTGTTTCCCCTCTGGTGCCCAACAGCTGGGGCAAACGGCCATCTGGAAACCCACTCACTTTCTTTGTCAGAATTTACAGTGTTTGTCCACTGTATTTGTAAGAAATTGGGACTGGCATAGCTGAGAAGCAGTGGCCTGTTTCAGACAAGATGTTATACTGGGGTAGGAAACTGGGGTGGGGAAATCACATCTGGGAATGAATGCTTTCTTTTGGTTTCAGATAGTTCATTAAAAAGCCTATGCTCCAAGGAAGCTTAGTTTGGTCAGAATCAAGTATATACTTCAGAGTTAATCCAAAAACATAACTATAGTTGCTAGAGGGCCATGAAAATACGTTTCCTGGGCTCTTTAGACTCATCTACCCAAGAGGTGCATTGGTTGTCAGATGTGAAATATATTGGCCTTATTTACAGTTCTCCTACCCCGATATAATTTAATATACCATATTTGAGTCTGAGTTCACACATAACTGCAAACTGACTTGCCAAAACAGAAGGAGGAAACAATGAATTAAGTTGAGTATAGGACTACTGTACTCAAGGTCTTTGAAAGAAATATGAGCCCCTGTTTGACTTTCTTAACTTTCTACTTGATACAAACAAGTAGACCTAAAATATTGCACCTCTCAGTGCTCCAGCTTTGTCTTCCAACGTACCGGTAGGTATCCTACTTGGTTAGGGCAGGGCAGTTAATCCATTCTTTACACTTTCACTAGATAATCCTTTGCAGTACAGACATTAGCTGTTAATCCAGAGAAAGTGAAGTGCATTTAAGTGTCATTGAAATAATCGGTTCCAAGGCAATGTGTTTATTTGTAAAGTAAACATGTATGGGAAGGTTATTTAGGATCAGGGTGTGGCATTGCATCTGGTGGTCATGAACATGCAAAATTGCGGATATATTCTGAGGACTGCTGATGATAAAGTCACATTTGCTTTTTAATTGTTACCATATATTTCCAGTTGGTTATATAAATAAAAAAGTGAAGATCTAGACTGATCAGAGATGGGTGTAAAAGTTGTATTATACAGAAAGTAATGTAGACTGCTTACCTGTCTCCCCTGATTTTTATGTTTTTCCTCCCTAGATCGCCTGGTTGAGTCAAATGCTTTGCGAAAAGCAATAGAAACTGTATATGCGGCTTATTTACCTAAAAATACACATCCATTTTTATACATAAGGTAAAATGTTTTTTTTCTATGTAGAGTCATGTGACCACAAAAAAGATAAAAATGCATCTAGGCTGCAATCATATGCACACAGGGAGTAAGCCCCCCTAAACACAGTGGGCCTCACTTTTGAGTAAAAATGGACAAGATTTTGTTTAACCTCAGTTAAACAAACTTAACCTTGCTAAGCAGTGCTTGCTATCATTTGTTTTTATTAAATAAAAACCAAGTACAAATCTAGAGTTAAGAGCAATGAAAACAATGGATGAAGTTTATCATTACCCTAACATGCATGTACATCAAAAATATTCCTAATGTCATTGCAGTATGAGTACTAATCCATATTTTAGTTTTTTAAATTTCCAGGTAATACAAAAGCTAAATAATCATCAGCTCAATAATAAATAAGAGACTTGAAATGTTATTTCTCTGCAGTTTTAAAAACTCAGAAGCACTACAAACAAGGATCCAATCTCTGAGAAACACAGAGCACCCTAAACAGGCTGTGGCACTGTGACGTTAACATGTGAGAGTGCTGGAGGTGAAATAGTTAAGCAGGTTACCCAATCAGAACCCAGGGGGTGGAGTCAGAGGGACTATAAAACCAGCTCTGGGGTGGGCAAAAGGAGGAGTTCATTGGGAGTTGGCTGGTTGGTTGGTTGGTGTGGGAGTGAATTGGGATAGAGTTTGTGGGTAGGTTGAGTTAGGGTAGCGAAATAAGCTGAGTCAGGAATAATTAGGGGCTCGGAAAACAAGTAAATATCTGAGAGGTGGTTTAGTGAGTGAGAGCAGTTAGCGGAAGTTATAGGTCTGGATAGGCACCCCATGATTGTAATTGACCGATACCGTTTATGAAACCACACACTTGTTAAACTGCAATAAATAAAAGTTTATGTTCCAATTTAACCCTGACTGGATTCAGTATTGTACCAGGTAGGGCCTGGGTGGTGGCAGCGAGAATAAAGTGGTGGCCCAGGGATCAACAGATGGTGAAACGTCTGGGGACCCTGTGTGATCGCCACAAGCACCTACTCTTAACAAATCTGCTGAATTGCCGTTCTTTTGATTAACTTTGCATGGTATTCTCAAAATGTCTTGCAGCCTTGAAATAAACCCTCAGAACGTAGATGTGAATGTGCATCCCACAAAGCATGAAGTTCATTTCCTTCATGAAGACAGCATCTTGGAGAGTGTACAGCAACACATAGAGAGCAAATTGTTGGGCTCTAACTCATCAAGGGTATATTTTACACAGGTGAGTGAATCTGAGCATGTCACCGAAAAGGAAAAGGCTAACCATTCTGCTTTGTTGGTGGTTGCGAGAGTGAGTGCTCTGCATTCAGGATTTGGATTTGTTTTGTCCAATGAAATGTTTTGGATAAGCTGGACTTAACAATACAAAATGTCATTTTTAGGTGTGTTCTTTAATATAGATTAGTGGTTTACACAAAAAAGGGCCCAAAGACAGACCAGTGCTGCACACAAACAGATAAAGTGGCCTCAACTGAACCGACAGAGGTTTATGCCAGGCAAATATGGAATATACTGGTGATGGGACATTTGAAAACCACTGATAAAGGGCATTAACATGATTCTATCTGACAGAAAGGGGATAATGGACAAAATCAATGTTAAGTAGCCAGTTGTGATTCACTTTATATGTGCAAATGGCATAAAGATTTCTGTATGCATTTGGTCTTCAACTAGAAAGCAGTACTCATAGAATCATACAGTTGTAGATTTGGAAGGGACCCCAAAAGTCATCTAGGCCAATCCCCTGCAATGCTTTTGTTAGAGCCTGATCACTTGTAAAGAGCAGGCTGTTATGTTTGGCATAATCTGTAATGGCTACTCCACACAGGTAGATTATGTTATAGTTGCAGCTACGTGATGCCCATGAATTGTGCTTATCTGGCTCTCCAACTAGCTTAGAAGGAGACCTGTACAGTTCCAGTGGTACTGAATTGCTTCTCTTTCATCTCTTCCTTTAAGACATTGCTGCCAGGTGTTACTGCCTCTTCCACCGATGTTGTTAAATCAGCAAATTCTTCAACTAATCAAGGGGGAGACAAGGTCTGTGCCCGTCAGATGGTCCGCACTGATTCCAGGGAACAGAAACTGGATGCTTTTCTTCAGCCAGCGAATAAACCTAGGCCGTCTGAACTTTCTGCAGTGACATCCCAGGATAACAACAACAAGCAAAGTTGCAAGGGAACTGGACTACAAGATGCTGAGATGGAAGACTGCAGTGACTTGGATTCAAGAGATCTAAGAGTAGAAGCTGTGGAGATTGCAGAAGGGTCAACAGAAAGCCAACCAGCACCTCTTGAAGCTCTACCTGCTAGGTATGAGCAATCTCTGTGGAATAGCATTTCTAAGTTGATGAGAATTTGGCACCTTCTTCTCCCTCCTCTTTGCTAGGTGATGCTCCTGAATCCGAGCACTTTTCTGTCTTTGACATTGTCTTGGGGGTGGGGGGGGAAGGGTTGCCCCAGGCTGAATTAAGAAGTGTTGTCTTTTTATTTTTCTTTAACACATTTATCACCTCTTTTTTGGAAATAATAGCACTAAAAAAAAACCACACAAACTATCCTCCGTAAAACACTTGGAAATGTTAAAACCAATAGCAGAGTGAAACAATAAATACATCTAGTTAATAAAAAGGACCAGCATAATAGGTCACCTTGGCAGATTAAGACTGGATCTAGAAATAGACTCGCATCTATTTCTGCCTGTGGCCAAATTTTGCTGGTATAGTTTGGCTACATAAGACTTGGGCAGATTTTCTGGTAAATGTAGCTATTGAGTGTGAAATGTATTTTTGAATCTACTTAACCAAATACCTGTTTAATTACTCCAGAGTTAATCACAGCACTCTGCTTTGACTTGTATACACGTCAAATAGAACAAAATGCATTTCCTTTTCATATTCCAGAAAGAGGCAGCGAACAAAATGTGATGTGGAAATGGAAGAACAGCAAAAACAGGAAATGACTGCTGCCTGCGTTCCAAGAAGGAGAATTGTGAACCTAACTAGCATAGCAACCCTTCAAGAGGAAATCAGCAATCGGGCACATGCAAGTATGCATGTTCTGCTATTACCGTTGTGTTTCATGTGCAAATTTAGACCCACTAAGATAGCATAACTTGCATTACAGGATTTATAAAAACTATCTCCCATAACAGGAATGCTCTTTATTTTTTATTTTTACTATATTATGAAGTATTAAATTGCACTCAAGGCTAATACTCTGCTAAAAAATCAGCTTGGAAAATCAAAGTTTTATATACTTTAGCTAGAGATGTAGGGATAAGGGGAAAAAATTCTGAACAGCACAGAAAGGGTCAGAGTTGGTCATGGAGACTAGGCTGCTGCAATTTGTTGATACTGTTTTGGAAATAGTCACTCATGAAGTAGGCATTGATTGAGAACACTGTTGGCAGCTGCTCATGACCCATTATGTAAGCAGTTCAGAAGAATGGAGCAGAATTCTGCTCTCAGGTCCCGTAAATATTTATTTTGAAGGAAACAAAATAGCTTGCAAATTCTTTATGTGGGTGGCTTCCTTTCAGCTGCTGGTTGTATTGTTCAGAGCAAAATTCTTCTGTAATAGAAGCAGCTGAAGTTTAACAGGCATTAAATTACCGTACTTTTCGCTCTATAACACGCACCAGACCATAACACGCACGTAGTTTTTAGAGGAGGAAAACAAGAAAAAAATATTCTAAACGAAATAGTGGATATATGATTTTTGTAGTTCATGCTGTGGCCACAGACATGTGATCTGACAGTGAGTTTGGAGTAGCCCAATGCAAAAATCCTGAGGATCCATGTGGATCCATGCTTTGTACCCACGGAGGAGGGAAGGAAGGGGAACCATGGATCCTCTGCTCACGACTGCAGCAGATCCCCCCCGCCACCCACAGGCATTCGCTCCATAACACGCACAGACATTTCCCCTTACTTTCTAGGAGGAAAAAAGTGAGTGTTATGGTGCAAAAAATACGGTAATTAATAGTTGTATTATGAAGTGGAAGTACTATGGTTCCAGTACTCTTTCCTTCATTATAGTACCTGGATACAGGTAGTTAACACCACTAGGCTACCGATAGTCTGGCAGCTAGGTCTGGAAAAAAATGGACTGGCACCCAGTGTTCTCATTTGCCAGCTCAGCTGGTTGGAGGCTACTGAGTTTTAAAGAAAGCATAAATGGATAAATACATTGGTTAAAATGAAGTTTTTGGATTTAAACAATCTTACAAACTGCTTGAAAGCCAATTCCTGGTTTGTGGAATGGGCTTCTTAAGATTCTTGGCAGAGTAGCAAGTTCAATACTCACAGTAACTATGTTAACTATCTGGAGTACTTTGGACTATATTGGCTTGAATTCCAAAAGAGGTCTGATATAACTGCTTTGTAAATCGCCAAAATATTTATTGGAGGAAACTACTAATTTCTAGCACTTGAAAATTAGTGCACACAGGAGCATATAGGTTTGTTGGAGGAAGCATATTCCAAGGAATTTCACAGAAGGAAAGTACATGCAACTTGTAAGAACAGCACGGGCAGCGATTGAACCTCTTTCCAAAATGCATTTTTTTTTCTGAGTAAAAAGTATTAGGCTCCAATTGGGTTATATGAAATTGAATAAGAGTTGATATTTGAAGTCCATGATGCTTTAAGTATTTTAGTAAATTGAATAGTTGAGTTCTTGAAGGGAAGGATATTCTTCTGTATTGTACTAAACACAAGTGATTTGGATTATTTCAGATCTTCAAGAGATGATACGTGATCATTCCTTTGTTGGATGTGTTAACCCTCAGTGGGCATTGGTGCAGTATCAGACAAAACTGTATCTGCTCAGTACCACAAAACTCAGGTACCAGAACAAAGTTAAATATATTGTTTTAGTCAAGACAAATAGTACTCTTGAGATAGGAAGAAAATAATCATCAGTGAGTACATTTCCAAATGGAGTGGTGTGGGCTATGCTGTAGTTTTTAACTTTTTAGTACTTTTGGGTCACTGCCCCAAATAACAGGAACACATGGACTGCGGAGCTGCGCAGCTGCGGAGGAACAGTGAGTGAAATCATAGGTCATTAGGACCCTGAAGATATTGTCTGGATTCTAGTCATCAGAGGAAAAAGCGTTGATGAACCTCCCAGAAAGGCTGGAGAGAGATAAACTATATATATAGGAGGTAGAAAACAGAGAGGGTAATATGAGTGGAATCTGTTCCTAGAAGACCAAAGAGTGGTTATGTCAAAGGGAGCTGTGGGTGCAGCTGGGTTAAGTTGGCCTCACCCTGTAGTTTGGGGTCATTGCATCTGCTGACCTAAGAGACAGTAAGATGACTTGATAATGTATATTTTGAACTGCTCTGAGTTTTATAAATGGGAATGGGAATGGCAGTTTTTAAAGTGATAAACTTTCTAACCTTATTTGTAACCTAATTGTGTTTGCCTTTTATGATTACTTATAGGTATATTGCTTCTTATACCAGCTCCCCTTCATTAACACTTGTAATGTTCTTAAGTTTCACAAGGATTATAGTCAGTGATGTGTTCTTGCCCTTTAATTAATATTAGATTACATAGGAAGCTGCTGTCTACAGAGTCATTGCTACATCTAGTTCAGTATTGCCTGCATTGAGTGGCAGCTCACCAGACTTTCAGTCTTTCCCAGCTCCTGCCTGGAGATGCCAGGGATTTAACCTGAGATCTTCTGTATGAGAAGCAGCTGCTCTGCCACTGAGCTACAGCCCTTCCCCCTGCATCTCTTCCACTACTGGGAAGCTTATCTGTTTTATTAAACAATGCTGGATATTTTATCATAACTGCTGTGCTCTAGAAAAATACATACTTCCCACTCATAGCTAAAACCCATAGATTTTAGTTGCCATTGGAATTCCATATTAAGGCTTCCTATTCCTTGACAGTATTACAGAGTGGACCATGAGCAAATAGCAAACTCTTTGTTTTTCCTTTCTCAAAGTCAAGAAATGTTCTATCAGATCCTTATCTATGACTTTGGAAACTTCGGCGTTTTAAGATTGTCAGTAAGTATACACTTAAGTTATCTATCTTATATATAACTTACTAAGATATAGAGCATTCCTACCCAATATCTGGTGGTGGTGCAGGGAGGTTTGTGGTGCAGCCACTTCTGCATCCAGAGCCCTAATATAGTCCTTATTTTATACCAAAACATTTTAGCTGCCATTGATTTCAAAGATTATCATGGGGCAACAAAATTATTTTGATTAGCCAATGGAAAAAACAAAATTGAATGGCTTGGGCTGTTGACACGATTGCCCCTGAGTGCCCTCTCCCACTTGGTACAGCCCACTTGGTTCCTTGTGAGGAAGCAAGCTGGGAGATGGTTTGAATGTAAGTGAAAGAAAAGTCCAATGGAATTCAACTGAACACTGGTGAGGGCTCATCATTGAGTCTACTTAGTGGCAGTGAAGGCAGCAATACTTTGCTGCTTCCATTGCATCCTCAATATGCTGTCCAGCAGAGCTTTTCCAGGTAATGTGGGGTCTTTTACAGTCTGGTCCGAAAGAGGTGACAGAACCTAAAATAGCTTGCTGTGACTTTGTTTACAAAGCATTTTGAGGATAAAATCACTTGCATCCGCCAGGACCTTGACTTTACTGTTACAGCAGATGAAACTCAAAAGGTGTCCAGAACACTGTCTAGTCCTGTTGCATTGGATGAGTTTCAGTTAGTAAGGCTTGAGGACATGGACAAGGTGCCTGGATTGGTCACTTAACGCTTTGGACTCTTGCCTGCTCTTAGCTGATAAAAGCTAGCAGGGAGGGGACAGCTGGTTGGGCCAGGGAGCTGATCAGTGCTTCCATACAAGAGGGGATGGTTCCTGCCTGATTGAAGGAGGCAGTGGTTAAACCACTCCTTGTATTTGGAAAACCTAAGTAATTACTGGCCAGTTACCAATCTGCTGGGTAAGGTTCTTGGGCAAGGTCACAGACCAGATCCAAGTGCTTTGTCTGAATTAGGGGTTGGCTCTGCTTTGCTGTGGTTCCAGTCCTTCTTGGGTAGACGTGTCCAGAGGGTGATGCTTGAGGAGTCTCGTGGAACCTTCACTGCAGGGTTCCCCATGGTTTGATTTTATCCCCTTTGCTATTTAACAATGAAACCGCTGAGTGGGGTCAGTGGGCTGAATATGTTGTCAGCGATATGCTGATGACACACGACTCTATGTCTCCTTTACATCTGCAGGCAGTGGATGTGCTGGACTGTTGTCTTGCCTCAGTAATGGACTAGATGAGAACCAACAAACTGAAGCTCAATCCAAATAAAATAAAACACTGTTAGTTGGTGGTTCCCTAGACTGGATGGATGGGAGGTGGCATCCTCTTGATAGGGTTACAGCCCTTTTAAAGAAGCAGATACTTCTCCATCCCGCAAGCTGTATGTATTTGTGGAAAAGTCAGTTGGGTGCATGAATGACAGATAATGATTTGTGCTATTTTTTTGGTAAATGTAGGAACCAGCTCCACTCTATGATCTAGCTATGCTAGCCTTGGAGAATGATGAAAGTGGTTGGACAGAAGATGATGGTCCAAAGGAAGGCCTCGCTGAATACATTGTTGACTTTCTAACGAAGAAGAGTGCCATGCTGAAAGACTATTTCTCTCTTGAAATTGATGAAGTAACTGCCTTTTTGATCCTGGGGTGGTTTAGTCGTTACCTGCTGTACTGTGCATTTTACAGTATCCATTGAATACAGAGCAAGATTGAATTATCAGATGAACTTAAGAAGATATGAACAAGCACTCTAATGCACCTACAAGCAACAGCTTCACTCCTCATTTCATGCAAACCAAAAAGTATTCCGTTAAATATAGCTTCCTATTATGTCTGAACCAGGAAACTATGTCTTAATGCTAGGGTAACAGTGGCTTAGAGTCAGATAATTGGCTTAGTTTTATTGGAAGCCCTTAACTACTGTTTCCCAGTTCTGAGGTAATACAGAGCTATTGTTCTGTAAATTCTTCCAGATGTCTTCACTTGTAGCAAATTGGCTGCACATGAGAAAATAAGACTTGATCGTATCTCTGATTATTCATCTGAGTAATAATCACCTGAATGCTGTCGGTAAATAGAGAAACTATATAAGTAGCAGTTTTGGGCCACTGGGGAGGAGTGGGGATACAAAAGCTACAGGAAAGCAATAAATTTATTATTACCAAACAGAAAGTAGTATGGCACACCAGCTGAGCCGAAATCTTTTTTGTTTTATGTATGAATTTTGCTTCACCTTGGTAAAGGATACAGATAAATAAAAGGATACTACGCTAGTTCCAAAGAACAGAAATACAAAAAATGTCACAAGCAGACAGTAGGTAGATTTTGCCATGTTTGTAGTCCTTGGCTTAGGAACCAAATATTGATGTATACATAGGATAATAAGCATCAAAATAATGGAGAAACATTCTATTTACAGATGGGAAATCTTACAGGACTACCACTCCTGATAGATAATTACGTCCCTCCACTGGAAGGGCTGCCTATGTTTGTCCTTCGTTTGGCCACAGAGGTATGTCAATATTCAACATGAATTAGTGAAGCCATATTTACATAGAATTATTTCATTTTGACTAATGCAGTTGGGTCAGTCTTAGGTACTTGCTTAGTCACATTCCTTTTTCTCACAAACTCATTTTTTGTTCAGTCTAAAGTGAAACTCAAGTGCTTATACTAGCTGCAAAAAAATTGAGTAACAGTTCTGAATTAAGGAGATTTTCTGTCCTGATCAATTGAGCCAATACTAGTTGCCTACAAGAGTGCTGCTGAAAACTTCCTCCTGTGTGACTGATCTTTGCCTCCAACTTCACATTAGATTTTCATATGTAGAAATAGCTGCAATTGGATATGTAACTGCTGTAGGCATGCTGTATTTATTGAAGTTACATTTTCTTTTCCAGGTAAACTGGGATGAAGAAAAGGAATGTTTTGATACCTTGAGTAAAGAATGTGCCATGTTCTACTCCATTCGAAAACAGTATATAATGGAAGACTCTGATCTTACTACTCAACAGGTACAGTCTTCATTTGTTATTTTTCCCTGTATCAAAACTACATTTCGCAATCTTGCATTTAGGGCTGGGAATGGAAAGAGCAAGTTGAAGGCAGTACTACAGGCAAAAGAGTTGAAGAGGACTACCTCCCTCATGAAACCAAAGTACTTTAGGCCAACTGAGTGGGACAAGTACAGCCTTAGTGGCAGCTACCGTTCCCCGTCAATGGGGGAATTTTAGAAAATGTGGGTGATAGATAAATTAGTGAATGTTTTAAATATGCTGGATCTCTCACTGCCAATGCTGGGGAGAGCACTATGAGCTCTGAGGGCACCTTGTATGGAGGGATATAAATGCTGCTACCAAACCCCGTTATCATTTAGGTTGGATCAGGTTAATAAAAGTAGCATCTCTAATAGGCAAAGATCCTTACATGGCAGAGCTTTGCCCTTATCAAGATCACAAGAGTAAATGAGGGGAAATGAGTCTCAATCCCTGGGACAACAGTGGCAGGTCATGCTCTCGCATTCTGAGGTGGAGAAAGGACAGCTAAAGGTAAAGGATCCCTGGACAGTTAAGTCCAGTCACACTTGACCATGGGGGTGTGGCATATATCTTGCTTCAGGCAGAGGGAGCTGGCGCTTATCCGCAGGCAGCTTTTAGGGTCGTGGCCAGCATTGACTAAACTGCTTCTGGCGCAACGGGACACCGTGACAAGTGCCAGAGCGCACGGAAACACCATTTACCTCCCCACTACAGTGGTACCTATTTATCTACTCGGGCCGCTATGCTTTCAAACTGCTAGGTTAGGAGGTGGGAGAGAGCAATGGGAGCTCAACCCGTTACACAGAATTAAACTGCCGACCTTCCGATTGGCAAGCCCAAGGACAGCAAGTACTGTGAATGCCACAGATTTCAGTCTATATTCGTCCTTTGTTATAAGCCAAGTGCTACCCAAGGAGATGGAGTTCCTTCACTGAGACAGTCATTGCCGTTAGCAGAATGATCAAGCGAGGGTTCCAAACAGAAAAGTATAGGTGTCATCAGGAAGAGTGATGCTCAGAAGTGGCTTACAGAACACCTGTTGCCAGAACGGTGGCACATAAGAATGAATAATCCTTTCAGAACAATTAAGCCTCATGTTAATAGTGCATGACTCTGACCATTTCTTCTTTTGGTATAAATTTCACAAGCTGAATGAGCAGTAGATAGGGAAACAAATACAGTGGTGCCTCGCAAGACGAAAAGAATCCGTTCTGTGATTCTCTTCGTCTAGCGGTTTTTTCGTCTTGCGAAGCAAGCCCATTGACGGATTAGCGCTATTAGCAGCTTTTAGCGGCTTATCTGCTGATCGGATCAGCTGATAAGCGGCTTAGCGGCTTAGAAAAAGGGGGGGAGGGGAAAAACCCCGCAGGAACTCGCAAGGCATTGTCGTCTTGCGAAGCAAGCCCATAGGAAATTCGTTTTGCGAAGCACCTCCAAAACAGAAAACTCTTTCGTCTAGCGAGTTTTCCGTCTTGCGAGGCATTCGTCTTGCGGGGCACCACTGTAAATACATAGAACTCTAAAAGCAGGTGATACATTAGCCACAGTGTTATCAAACACAACATTAGTATTTGCTAAAACCTTAGTCAAACTGCTTTATTTAAACTTCTTTGCAGGCTGAAGACTCTGGAGCTGGTAAGAGATCATGGAAATGGACAGTGGAACATGTGCTTTATAAAGTTCTTCGGACATACCTTTTGCCTCCTAAAAACTTCACAGAAGATGGCAGCGTTTTGCAGCTTGCTAATTTACCAGACTTGTATAAAGTGTTTGAAAGATGCTGAACAGAGACATATATAGATCAGTACCTATTACACAGCTTTTCCTGCAGTGGTGCTGTTATTGCTGAGAATTGTAGAATTGACTGAACTGCAGACCAGGAAGTGTTCAGCTTTACAAGATGCCAGACTACGCAACTTTTGTACAGCATGACTAGCAAATACCAAAGCTTCCACCTGTGGCTGAAAAGTGGACAAGGTAGCCAGTTCAGAGTTCTGTAGACAAAGGTACGGAGCCCTCTTCACTTTATCTTATGAACTAATAATGAATTAGGTAGGTCCATTTGGGGATGGATTGGATAAATATAAAAATCTGACACCAGTATCCTTAAATGCTAGTCATCCAGGACTAGAAGAGGTTACCATATTAAAATCGAGGAACTACCATCTTTGCTTCTAATGCAAGAAACAAGGTGAGGGGGCAGGAAATGTTCAGAGCACCTACCTATATAGGGGCTAGATAACAGCAGACGAATGTTTCTGTGACTCCAGGATCCTGGGCAAACAAACTGGTCAATTAATCTGTGAGCCCAAGAACAATGTAACAAGCCCATGACATTTGGCAAATCTGTAACTGTTGATTGAACACACTTAGCCTCTTATAAAAAGGTTAGCCACATCCACGGTCAGTTGCAAAGTAAGGTAGCTAACCTGTGTTACAATTTCATAATGTAGCAAAGCTGTTTGTGTCACACATTTGTTTTTAAGTTAACATTGCAAATGCTTAACACAATGAAAAGTTGCTAACTAAAGTAAAAACATACCCAGACACATTCAATGTTCATTTTGTTAAGCAAATTGTCCATTTATTGTTTATATCCTTCACCACATTTTTCCTACCCGCCCAGTGTTCCACTCCACGCTTGAGCAGCTGCCAACACCAGGTTTACAATGTACAGCAAAACGTAAGTCACCACTCTTACCATAAAGAGTAGTTATGAATAGTACTTTAGGAAGTCTAAACTCAGGTTGTGCATCACCCATGCAATAAAGCAAATTTTATACAGTCATTTCTATTTTATATAAATTTAAATATTTTACAAAAGTGTTTTCCATCAAAATGTATAAAGTTTAGCAAACATAGAACCCCCAAAGGTATCTTAAAATAAATGTTATGATTCCAAAGGTTATCTTAATCATTGACGTCTACATTGCACCATATAGAAGGCACTTGTGCCATGTGATGTCTTCAGCACATAATTGGTTAATTTGTAATGCAGCACTCACTTGAATTCATGCAGTTGTCTCCAAGCACCAAGCATTATTAAAGCAGTGGAAGAGAGTTTCAATGAATACATTTGATTTCACAATTGTGAAATAACAGCATTGGGCTCGAGAAGACTCTAGAATTAAGCTGCAAAACTCATTCGCATAAAAATTCAAAGTTTTTTTTTTCACCCACTTGTTACAAAATATTTGCCACTTAATTATGAAACTAAAACTCATTGAACAACTCAATGTTCAAAGTTTGTGCCAAAGAAAGTCTGTATTAAAACAAGCTAGGGACAAGTTTTCAAGGAGCAGTGCAGTTTTTTAAACTTTCTTTCTACTGTTGAGATAGGAGTGCAGTTCTGTTTGCCTTCATTTTCTCCAACCGTTTTACTAAGTGGCTGTTGGTCATCTCCATCTCTTCTATCCTGTCCAATGCTGTTCTTAACTGAAAAGGAAAAAGCCAGTACCTTGTAAGTGCAACAGTTTTGAGAGGACTAAAGAATTTTAAATCAAGCCAATGCAGTTTCGAAAAACTAAAACTTTAGTGGAGCTTTGTTGCAGTTTAAAAACATGTTTACACAATGAAGGTCCGGAGGCCATGTAGTTACTCGAAAACCAACCCCTTCTACAAACAGAATTTCCACTCGCCAGTTTGACTAAATTACGGTAGGTAATTTGAATCCAAAAAAAGGTAGGTGGATAAACTGGATCTAAGGCAATTATGTAGAATCTGAAAGGATATCTTAACTGCAAAGAGGGGCATAGAGGTAAGTGCAGAACCTTCCATTTGCCTCATCACTTCTCCAAGCTATGATTGATTAAACCCCAGTAGAGAGGAAAGCTCTAAGAAGGGAAGGGGAGCACAGCCACTTTTTCTATTAACATTGGGACACATTTTCTCAATTCATTAGAGCACACACAGGTTTAAAGAAGTACCGTATTTTTCGCCCTATAAGACGCACACACATTTCCCCTTCATTTTTGGAAATGAAATGGAAAATGAATGTGTGTGCGTCTTATGGGGCGAATGCAGACTCCTTGGCTTCAGTGATAGCAACGCAAAGCCTCTGAAGCCTGCGCTCCAGAGGCTTTGCGTTGCTTCCGCTGAAGCCAGGAGAGTCTGCTCTTTGAGGCAGCGCTTCCCCCATCGCCAGCCCCAGAGGATGGGGGGCAGCGGGAAGGTGCACGACGCCTTCCCGCTACTCTCCAACCCTCCTTTGGGCTTTTGCGGGAGATGGGGGAATTCCCCCACCTCCCGCAAAAGCCGCGCGCTCTTTAAAGGGGCTCCGCGGCTTCTGCTGGCTTTTCTACAAGGGGGGGATTCCCCCACCTCCTAGAAAAGCCTGCAGGAGCCGCGCACCCTTTAAAGAGCAAGCGGCTCTTGGGGGCTTTTCCCCAAGGCTGAGTCAGTCCCTTCTCCCTCCTGTGGGCTTTTGCGGGAGGTGGGGGAATTCCTCCACCTCCCGCAAAAGCAGGGAGAAGGTCTTGGAGTAGTGCACAGGCTGCGTGCAGCCTGTCCGCTGCTCCCAGAGCTGCGGGGGGAAAATCATATTTTTTCCCTTTATTCCCCCCCCTGCAAACTAGGTGCGTCCTATAGGGCAAAAAATACGGTAATCTGTTGTGATTTTCAGTCTTTAGTATTTTTTCCACCAGAGAACCCCTTAGCTATTGTTTAATAACAAGCCATCGTACATGAGTATGCAGTAACCACATTCTGATTTTAAACATAGGGAAGCATACTGCAACAGCAGAAGATTGATCTCTCTATATAGTTCCTCAGTAACAGCTAACTTTTTTATTAATATAACAGTCCAAAAAATCCCACATGACAATGTCTGTGCTCACCATTCCTGTTTCCATAGACAGCCAACAAGAATAATATTTTAAAGACTTTTATATAAAAATAACCTCACCCCATCTTTAAATGTTATTGCCTCCTATATTTAAATTCTTAGAACTTTTTCACACTGTGTGAAAGAGACAATTACCTCTCGCTGAAGTTTTCTCTTTTCTGCTTTGAGTTCATCTTCTACTTTTTCTGCATTCTCAGCAGCAGTTTTATATCTTACTACTTGCCCTTCTAGTCTTACAACCTAAAAGACCAAACAGGTTTAAAGCAATGATTCACTCATGTTCCCATATACAAGGAATGCCCCCTTTATCTGTGACCTTCCTTTATGTAGCACTAAAAGGGCACAAAACATGTCACCTTTACTGCCTTCCTTGAGGCAGCCAACTCTCATTGCTGTATTCAAACTATCATGTCTCAGCTTCATCAGCCGACTTTTGAACAAGCCTGCTTGACGTCTTCATGCGAGTGAACAAGACAGGAAAGTCTTCAGTTAAACTGTGGCTCCCTGTTGTGTCAAACATGCCAGAATATTAAGCCAACAGCTTAATATCTTGGCTTGTTCACAAGGTATTGATCATAAAACTTATGAAGTGAGGTAATGATTGTCTGAATGTGGCCAGTATTTGCTGAATGGAATCTTCAAGAATCTTACAGGGTACCAATGAATTTATGTGAACGGTGAGACTAGGCTCTACCAAGCACTTTTATAATCATAATTTTATTATTTGTACTCCACCAATCCATGAGGCTTGTCCCAACCACTCTGAGCAGCTTCCCACAAATATAAAAGCACCAAACATTAAAAACATCACTTTTACAAGGGTGTAAAAGCCTTATTTTTAAAATGTGTACCTGTTCCCCACAAATTTTCACATGCACTATATAGCTGTGTTTTCATTTTGTTAGCTTAGAATACAAGTGGCTATTTTCTTGCAAAGTTCACACCCACCAACTAATTTATATACCAGATAACTCTGGTCCTCTGAAAGGATGACACGTTCAGGGACAGATTCTCTATAGGAGCATGAAGCCCTCAGGATAATTTGCCACATTGGCTCTACTGAATTATGACGTGGAGGACATAGTTTCTGCACTCTATTATACAAGAGCATAACACATGTAGGTGATATCAATAAAAGTTTAGGAAATACGTATAACAAAAAGGTACCTACATTTTGTTCCAGAGTAGTTATGTCTTGTTCAGCTTTTGAAAGCTTAAACTTGAATTCACTTATTTGTCTGTTGGCATCTCCTAGACACAAGAAAATTAAGCATTTAATGGCTGTCAACTGAACATTTAAATCAGATGTCAGCGAAGATTCTATTTTTCTGCTTTGGCTAAAATAGGATAGGAAATGTTGGACGTACCTGTACAATTTGTTATTTGATGAAAGGATAGCACACAGTACATAAAATAGACTTATTTGAGGAGTGAATTTCCTATGGCTTTTTATCCCTCAAAATCTAAAGAGTTTTAGCCGATCATTTTATTGAAATAAAACACAGCATTCCTGGATAATGGGCTCTTCATTCTGAGTGTAGTGATGGGTTGGTGATTAGAAAATATAGTCAACTGGTTACATAATGATCAAGAATATTTAAAATATTAGATGTCTGCTATGATGCTGGGTTTGTCTTTGCTTGCTGAAGGGCTTGTGGTTGGGGTATAAGCAGTCCTTCGGAAGTTTGAGGGTCAACTTCTTTAAGACCTGATCTGAGAAAAGTTGTAACAGGCTACCCTTTTGCAGAAATTAATCTGGAGAGTTTCTTTCCTAAATCATACCTCATCCAGCATGTGTTGTAAGTCCTGCTAAAGGATGCTACTTTCAGAGAGAATGAATGGGGATGGTAGTAAAATAAATTTTACTGAGAGTAGACCCACCTTAGTTGTGTTCATCAATTTCAATAGGTCTGCTCTGAGTAAAATGTAGTTAAAAGCCACCCAAGGAGCCCTTGTTGGTACTAGCTCTTAAATGAAATATTCCCTCAACTGTAGTCTGTTAAACCTCCTGAACCTATTTCTTTCTACCACTGTGGATCTTCACTCTTGAAACCCTATCTCATTTAAGGTAACTATATCAGGTCCAAGTGCATTGTGGGGAGTGTGCACTAAAGTACAGTGGTACCTCGGGTTAAGTACTTAATTCGTTCTGGAGGTCTGTTCTTAATCTGAAACTGTTCTTAACCTGAAGCACCACTTTAGCTAATGGGGCCTCCCACTGCTGCTGCACCGCTGCCGCGCGATTTCTGTTCTCATCTTGAAGCAAAGTTCTTAACCCAAGGTACTATTTCTGCGTTAGCGGAGTCTGTAACCTGAAGCGTATGCAACCCGAGGTACCACTGTAAAATGAAAAGGGATGTTTCCTAACATAAGGCAAAATGATTTTGAATACAAATAAACATTTTCAAATTCAAATGGCTAGATTACACTCCAAATCTACTAAAAGTACCTAGCACTGTATAATTTCACTAGGGTCCAAAGATTACTTCATTCAACAATTCATAGAATTGGAAGGGACTACGAGGCTCACCTAGTCCAACTACCTGCAATACAGAAATCATTTGCCCCCTGTGGAGCTTGAACCCACGCCCCTAAGATTAAGAGTCTCATGTTTCACTGACTTAGCTGTACCTACTATATATGAATAGGTGGGTACGGATGACAATATACGCAGCAGACATGTAAAGATCACACACACACACACACACACACACACACACACACACACACACACACACACCATGTGTACACATTGTAGGAAATTCACTGCCTTCTGTGGGTTCAGGGTGTGCATATTTGACCAACTGCAATCTTCACATTACAAACATGTAGATAAAATGTAATGTGTGATGTAGGATGGACTTAAAACTATTGGAAGATGAAATTCAACTTGCAGGCCTCAACTTCAGTATTCATTACTGAATAATAATCTTATTCTACAGAATGTGTTTATATTTCTCCTTTTGCTTCCGTCTACTACATCACTTTGTGATGTACAAATTTTGTTGAACAATAATCCAAAAATTTCATGGGAAATGAGCAGAGATTCTTGGTCCCACTCTTGAGCAATGCAGAGACTCAGGGTTCCCTGCTTTAGCCATGGAACTACAAGCTCTGCAAACCTCTAGACCAGGGGTTGTCAACCTGGTCCCTACCGCCCACTAGTGGGTGTTTCTGGGTTCTAGGTGGGTGGTAGGGGGTTCTACGGCACAAGCTGAATCCTCCTTCCATCGAGCACTGGTGGGCAGTAAGGAAATTTGACCATCAAGAAAGATGCATTAGTGGGCGGTAGGTATAAAAAGGTTGACTACCCCTGCTCAAGTTGTTTCTGAAATGCTGCTCTGCACACATGCAGATCCCATAGGTGTAACTGCAGAGAAACCACAAAGACAAACAGGGATTGAACTATGCTACAAACAATCTAAGTGTTCCTACTCTCATTTAATTTTCTCAAAATCTGTGTAGCAGCTTAAGCAAGAAGATTAATCAAACAAATTCCAGGAATTTAAGCCAAGGTCGCCTTATGCTCCCATCTACTGCATTTTACTGTATTCTATATATTTATATTTTGCTATTTATGTGGGAAGTGGCAAGAGAAAAACGTTCAGGCATGAATGTTCCTACCATGTGCACTCTTCAAAAGTAGAAATGCCATACAGAATTGAAGGATGAAAATATACATACTCTGCATTTCAATAAACTGCAAATCTGAACCGTTTTCCAATCCTGTTAAATTAGAATTTGTGCCATCATTTCCAGAGGATTTCTGCCGTTCTTCCTCTAACTGTAATTTCATTTTCTTAATCTGAAATGAAAATATAGCATTCTGTGAGTAGTTCGATATTATGTCTATTTATACTTGATAAGGTGTATTACTGGCATTTACAACCATTTTTCTTTTTATGGTCATCGTTTACTGCTCCCAGAAGCAATTCATAGTAACTATTTTCAACCTAAAATAATTGCACAGTATATGTGCAAGGTTATTAGAATGCTACTGCTATTCCAAGAGAATAGCAACTTAGTTGTGGATATGTGTGAAGAGTGGACTTCTTTTAATAATAATAGTATCACAGGTTTCCACCAGTAGAAATGAACGACCTTAAGTGACCAACATTCAGCAACAAGGAAATATCGAGACAGTTTTACAATGCGGTGGAAAGAGAATCCTAGTGATAGACAAATGCTACAAGCACTTCTAATTTCAGGTTTGTTTGCTTAAGTACAGTACTTTTCTGTCTATTAGACGCCCCTGTGTATTAGGACACACACACACCCATTTTGGGGGACTTAATTTTAAGAAAATGAGGGGAGATGCCCCAAAGTTGTTGAGCCTCTGTCCCCCCTCCCCCCCAGCTGCAGGCAGGAAACACTCCCTAGATCTTTTCAAGGGAGTGTTTCCCTCGCGCAGCAGAATGGAGGGAAGTTGTGCTCTAGCCAGCCAGCGCCCCCAGATCGCTCCCCGCGTGCAGCAGCATCTCCCCCCCCCCCCCATGGTACTATCCGTGTATTGGATGATTTTTGTGTCAAAAAACCTTGTCCAATACAAGGAAAATACAGTATATATCTTCTAGTTAAAGTCTCAGGGTTTGGGGTACATAGTTCTCATGACAAAGATTGTAACATTAATTTCTTCTTTGGAGCATGAGGCAAAGCTACAGAAGTAGATGCAATCCCTGAAGGTCTGCAAGAAACATTAAGCAGTTCAATGTAGTGAAGTTTTTCAGTAGCAAGCAGTGTTGCTCAAGCACAGCAAGGGCCTGGTACTGTTTAATAACTTCCCCCAAATTGAAAAGAGTCTGAGTCTGAGCCATTCAATCACTTTTCGGTTGCGGGAAGGGGAGAGAGACTTTACCTGTGACAATAGCTCTTCCTTTTCTCCCGCTAGCTTTCGTAGCCTAACATCTAAAGGAAACACAATTCAGTTAGAAAATTCCAATTCCTTTCATTGGAAGCTTAGCAAAACAAAAAAAGGTTAAAAGGAAGAACTCTCTTGGATGAACAGAATTTCATTTGAAATTTCATTAAGAAACAGCAAGGTCAGTAAGAAGAACTTCAAAAAGTGTAAAATTGTGTATTAAGTTTTTTAAAAAATGATACTTATTTGGAACTAAGAGACTTGCTTTCAAGAATGAAGGACTGGACATACTACAATTGAATAGCAACTAAACTAACAATTCCATATTTGGTACTTTTCACATGACTGTATGGCAATGACTCTTTTTAAAGACATAGACCCAAGCACACAGTGCTGTAATGTCCACTGAACTAATATTCAATGGCGTATAATTGTTGCTTTTTGCACACATTTTGAATTCTGACATTCCTTTCCACATGATACTGCTTTATTTATCTTTTTTAGTAAGCTATATAGGTGCATTACAGTGCATCTATAAATACCATGATATCTCTGAACAGATTCCAAGACTGCTGCAACTATGTAATTCACACAGAACTAATAGTTCCAGCTATTCAAAGACAAGTAAAACTCTTTAGAAATGTGGGAGGGGGCCTAAGCTACTCGATTCTTATCTATACACATTGAAAATGAAAGTCAACATTCTGAAGAAAGTGGTTCTCTGTAAATTTACCTAGTGGTCCTTCTCCTGCGGATTCCAAGACCTGAGCAGCTTCTTGCGATACAACGGTTATTGAACCAACTACTGGTTCATGGTTGACATCACCATTTGGAGTGCCATCTGGGATGATAACTAATCCATGCTTCTGGAAAAAAACACAAGATAAACATAAGCTTCTCTTAGAGACTGTTAATTGGTGAACGCTTTGCTCAGTAGACGCTGCAAGAAGCAGCAGCACCACTGCTCCTGTTCATGCTTTAGCTTCAGTGGAAAAGGGGCATGCTGAAGTAATGATATGTCCCTCTCCAACACACTGACTATGGCTTCATCCAGCAGTCGACATTGCCAAGTGCTGCTACAGCTAACGTACCTCTCCTGTCTTCATTGTTTCCTTCAGGTCAGCCAGCTCATCTCTGAGCTCATCCCGCTCAATCCTAATGCAGTCAAAGTACTCTTTCTGTCTCTCTAGGGCCTGGGTGCAGGCAGGTAGCGGAAAGGAACAGCATAGAGAGAGAATGTGCGATAGGTAAGAAAGATTTCTTGCAAATCAAAGATAATTAGCTGAACAAAAAGTGAGGCAAAAAGGAGAAAAGAAAGTCGTGCACAGTCCTGTGTTTGCCACAGAAGTTTATGCTTGGCATAAATATCCTCCACCACCCCGGCATTACAACAGACCTGGGAAATGCTAAAAAATCTCAGCGATTCCATGTTACGTACTAAACTATAAATACAATTCATGTCTATTTTAATAAAGTAACCTTAGGCTTTCTGCCTAGTGCTTGAGCCAAGCTGAATGAGTTCAACAATCCCATAGTTCCAAAAACATTTGGATTTTGAAAGATCAGAGATAAAGCATGTTTAATTTTTGCATCCTATTCAAGCATAACAAGCACAGACAATTGTGTTGTAGGATACAGCTGTACTGATTTATTTATTTTTAATGGATCTGGGACTTTTGGTACCAGTCCTAGAAAACCCTATCCGTTACGCTAGAGATGGGGCACTTGTGGGCCTCAATGATCAAGGATGGAGGAAATCCAAGAACACCTAAAGGACCATGGACACCCATTCCTGCAATACAATACAACTTTTTCAACAGGAAACGAGCAAGGGCTTTTTATGGGAAGATATTCATATATGAAAGAAGTGAATCTGTATTGAGCCTGCTCATAGGTTAAGCATCCTCTAGAGGGAGGAAAAGGGGCATTAGGCCTTCCCTCACCATTAGGAGAAGTTAATAACCAAATGAGAGATTTTTTTCAGTTACTTGAATGCAGAAGTTCCTATAAAATTGGGAGATTGGATCCAAAGTAGATTACTAACAAACAGGATCCTATTTATGGAATCTCATTTTAAAATATTTTCACGTGTGGAAAAGGCAGTTCGCAAGATCTGATCCATGGAAACAATCCTAGAGAGAAAATAGTGTCCAACAGACTCTTAAATCTATGCCCTGGCAGCTTTCAATTATGCTATAGGTCAGTTTTTCTACTACAGTCGTACCTTGGTTCTTGAGCGCCTTGGTATTTGTATGTTTCGGCTCCTGGAAGTGTTCCGGTTTGCGAACGTTTTTCGAAAGCCGAATGTCCAATACAGCTTCTGCTTGAGTGCAGGAAACTCCTGCAGCCAATCGGAAGCTGTGCCTTGGTTTTGGAACGGTTTTGGGAATCAAATGGACTCCCGGAATGGATTAAGTTTGAGAACCAAGGTTCCACTGTACTAACAAGTTGTAATACTTTTTCAAATTTATAGTGTCAGTCTTAGACTCTCTTAACACCACACACTCGTATACACTCATTTTGCATATTACTTGCATGAAGGGGCGTCATGGATGTCTGCAGGGAAAGGCCAAAGTGCTCAACATAGGGATGGCAGGGGAAGGACTGAGTAGCCATGCAGATGCACAGCACCTTTTTCTATACATGACGCCTTATATGATTCATATGTGAATGGCGTACAGTTTAAATGAAATCAGTGGGTATTAAGTTACAAGTCCAATTGACTTCAATGACCTTTAACTTCTTCTGGACTAATACATATGTATGTGTGTGCCCAACCAAGCAAAATTGTTTTTATGCCCTGAATGCTTAAGTATTTAGACAGTAAATGCTTTTGAGGCTGTCTCAAAACTCTATTTTTAATCAGTGCAATGAAAGGTCTAGAACAGGCCTATCATCCAAATCCAAAATAACTGTACTAGAATCTAGCTATAACACTGGAATTAAATCACTGCAGTGCTTGAATATGTTTATCTTTATGTTCGAAATCTGCTAATTCATGAAGTTTTAGGTTCAAGCTGCATGCCGTATTTATTTACTCTCAAATATTCAGTATGAAATACTTCTATCTGCAACACCCAATTCAACACTGGAACCATCAACCATCCCGCTGCCAACTTATACCAGTCTATTCCTAATCACTCTTCACCTCAGTATTCATCTCATACCCCAATTTTTTTATCTTTCCAATTAACTGTTTCCTGGAGGTCAAACACCTCTTTGGTTATAGATTCTATTCTCTGTTGCATGCGTTGGTTCTCCTGCAGTAAACACAGGGGAAAGAATAAAAGAAGGGAAAAGACAAGTAAAGGAAATTACAAGGAGATACGAGGAAGTCTGTAAGGCAGTCAATGAAACACAGAAGATGAAGGTTTTGTGAATAAAGGTTTGGCTAAGAGGTTCTCTCCCCTTTGTTAAATAAAACTATGAATAGCTTTAGGATAAGATCTATATTACATCGAAGTACACCGTACAGCTGACATTGATTATATTGGAACCAAAGTTAATTTTACTCAAACATATTACTGAAAGGACTTCTGCTTAAATGCTACTATATTTGCTACCAAGCTCATAACAGCATAGCATACCTAAACAAAAATACTGTTTAAGCAACGGATGGACAGTACCAACCCGTAGGGCTGAAAAGCTCTGACAAAAGCCATTGATGAGCCAGACTCTGAATATGTGCTCCCAAACAGGGCACATGTGACACATTGCTTTTTGTCTGATGGTATCATGACTTATTTTGATCCCAGCACACTGCTCTAGCTTTTTATAAACCGGCACCCAAGTGCCAGAAACAGCACATGCTGCAGTCTTTCCTGAATGAAAGCATTTTAGACAATAGAAAAAGCAGATTTTATCTTGAATGCAAGTTATTTGTCATGTACCTCTATTAGTTCATCTCTCTGGCGAAGACCCTCTTTAAGTTCATCCATCTTATGCTGCAGAACGGTGCACATATGTTTCTGCCTTTCCAACTCCTGTATTAAGGAAATATAAATTAAGCAGCTGAAAATTAAAGCCCAAGCATATTATATATTAGTTGATGAAATAAGCATGATAGGAACATTAATAGTATAATTATTTGCTATTTAATTGGGCTGATTCACAAAAATGGAACTAGCTTATATGAGTATACATTTGTTTTAGCTGCTCTGTCTGTTCTCCAACACTACTCTCTTAAGGGGTGGGCTGACTCCTGAAAATAGGTGGGCTATTTTTAAATTTATTTATTATTGGTGAATACTCTGGATCCAGAATTTATAAAGCAAGAGTACAAACTCAGAATTTCTTTGCAGTAGAATGATCCCAAGTTTAAGAACTTAAGTGGTGCCCTTCTGGCTCAGATTAAGGCTCATGTAGGTCCCACAGTGGCCAGCCAGATATCTTTGGAAAACCACAAATAGGACATTTGTAACCCTATTACCTACTTTTTCCCAGTAATCAGACAGATCAACTATCAATGTAGAGGTTTCATTTTGAATTATTATAGTTAATAGCCATTAACCTCGGTCTGGCATTTGTATAATCCTTTTTGAAGCCAGAGCATCTTGATTTTCTAAATTCCAAGTCTTAAGAGGAAACAAGGAAGCAACTTGCCTACAGCTCTGTCCACAGGCGTTCTCCATTGTGCTTTCCAACCAAAGCAAAAGCAGTGCACAGTCAAGATAACTGACCAGTACAACTTATGCCTACCCTTAACTGGGAGCCTAATAACTTGCAGGAGCTAGATGGTTTACTGGCAGATCTCAGTCCACCTCAGTCACCTCTACATTCAAGACTAAACAAAATGGCTTGGATGCCTCTTCAAGAAGATGCTCTAGTGAGCCTGTGAAGTCTTCACCAACCTATAGCCCTCAGGATGTTTTGGAACACAGCTCCCATCTAGTCTAAAACATTTGGTGGGTATCTGGTTAGAGAAGTTTGAAGAAAGCATGATAATCAAGTTCTGCACGTAGCTGCAAGTAAACCTCTTTACTGATGCAGTTACTAGTGCCCTTAAGCCTTTGCTTGCAGCTAAGGACCAGAGCAGCTTTCAACTTTGCAGACAATTGGTTGCTGCCATTTGAAAAGAACCTCTCATTCTGAAAACTTGGACGGTGTTGCCAATTAGTTTACAAGAGGACAGACTGCTGATAGTTCAAAGGGATAGAAAGTAACTAACCTAAGATTAAACAAGCAATGACCTGGATTGCCCCAGGATAAGTAATTGCATAAATAAGCCTGAAAATGGTTGAATGCAAACCAATCTATTTGTAAGTTGCAGAAAAACATTCAATGGTCTTAATCAATACATTTTCCTACTTGTGAGCCCATCAACAAAATTAACCTTGTAAAGTTTTCATCTTCATTAAAATTACAGAGACCAAGTTGTTTAACAAATTACAGGCATGCAGAAACACACACTTAAGCTTCTTAATATCTAGCTAATAATGCAAATTCTTTATTAGTAATAATACAGAAAATACAAATACCTTTGTCTTATCTTCATTTTCTCTGTAATATTCTGCTAACTGCTCCTCTCTTTCCTCAATGACATCCTTTAGAGTATCCACTTGATAGATTAAGTTATTTTTCTCATTATCCAGTTGGGCATTAGAAACCATTGCTTTTTTAAATTTCTCTTCAACTTCAGCAAGTGACTCCTAGATACATAATGTAAGACCTTATTAAACTTAATTTTACTCATCTTATTAAACATTAGAAATACATAATACAATTTTGCTAAAGTAGCAAACAGACTTTTGTTTCATATTCCACTGACTTAACTGTCTTTAATAAAACCCAATAATAAATCTGCAGAAGTCAAATAAATAGGGACCTATAGAAAAATGTTAATCACATATCTTATTTTTCTCTTATTCTTCTAGCAGAATGCCAGTAACCCAAGCAATTCTTTTTTAACATATGAAAGCCTAAAGAAAAGCATTTACAGAGAGGTAGTTGTGTTAATCTGCTCAGGAAAACAAAAAAAGTCTTGTGGCACTTTAGACTAACCAATGCACTTCGGCGTAAACCTTTATGGGCTAAAGTCTCAGCTTCAATTTAGTTCAGATTACACAGACCTCACAGCACCAAACTTCCGTTCACAGATAACTAAGGACACTATAGTGTCATTTCTAATACTGGATGTACCAGTTAAGTAAGACTTCAGCTATTTAACCAAGTAAGTGAGCATTCAATATTATCAGAGCTTTACTGTTAGGAAACGACGTTATTTGCAGATGTTTTTCTACACTTTCCCTGTCCACATGAAAAGTTACAATCCCCTCTAAATAAGCCATTCAATCAGTCTGCTATCAGTTTGCAGATGAAACAGGGTAACACTTTTTTTTAAAAAAAAAAGAGTTGCTGCTACATACTTTGGATGACCTAGTACACGGAAGTACATAAATTTGTAAATTAAAAGACAATAGTATTTAAACAACCACCTCCAAACTACCTGTCAGGAACCTGTGAATTTACAGTGTTGATGGCAGTGAAGAGGGTAAGGAGGAGTAACATCAAAAGATGACTGATCAGGCAAACAAACTCAAGCATTTTGACAGACAATCTGCAACAACTCCCTCCAAAGGGAAAATAGAGACTGGAGAAAAAAGCAGGAGTAGATCTACTCAAGTCCCGGATAGCATGTAGTATCTTGGAGGAGATTGGGAGTTAAGCTTTTCCTAGCTTCAGAGCTGTATCTTTCCTGCTACATTGCTATAAAATACGTGGGTTTGGGGCTAACAGCATTTGGGGGCAGGGAGGCATTATTTACAACCCTGAGGCCTAAACAGGGCTCCTTTTGCAGGATGGTTGGAGCCCTGAACAGGAACAACCCACTCGGGGGGTTGAGTTTGCACTTCAACATTATGCTACAGGTCTCACTGGTCATCTCACTATAAATAAGATTTTTTTAAGGCACTAACAATGTAATTTATGGGTGAAGCACAATTATGCCCATCTGCTACTGAAATGCAACTTGTCATTTCTCACATCCAGCCCCTGTTGATCCAGATCTGCCTGAGGGTTCCCAATCCACTGGGGCAGATTTGGGGGGCACATGAAGTGTTGGAGGAAGGAGAGAATGGAGAAGCACAATTACACTACACTGGATCTTCACTTGTACCTTTGTATGAAATATTGTAAGATCCGAAAAAGGCAATTCATGTCAGCTTTAAAGCAGTCTCAATATAATCAGTTCATGTCTATATTCACTCTCCAAAAAAATGGGGAGGGGGGAATACTAGCATACACTCAGGGAACTAGACTTATAAATCAGTCAATTTTTGAAGATGGTATTTCCTTCTAAAACATACAATTATTTTATTTTTACATGCATGCTTTCCTGTGAAGTACAGAACATTAAACTATATTGTGGTGCATTGCAATACTGCCTTCACTTCAAAACCAAATTCTACAAAAGTGCCAAATGAAATGCAAAATAGGACAAGCCCTGCCCCAAAGCATTTCTGCTCTAAACAGACAAGCAGACAGTGTGGGAAAGCATGAACAATTATGGCTAAAAGCATCATGTTAGTTCTCTGAACTTTCCTCTTTTGCAAGGTGTGTACACGCTATAATTATTTAATGGGTGTATCTATTCAGGGATGACATATTTTTACGTGTGATTAGCTAAAAAGTAGATGGGAAGGCAAGAGAAGAATGCAGGTGGGAGGCGAGTAAGATAGAAAAACTTGCAAAAATACAGTGGAAGGGACTTGCCTGAGTTGGCAAATCAGTGTCATAATTTCAAAACACATAACTAGTCAATGCATTTATGAGGATCAACCAAAATGTCTCAAAACTGATACTACTTTTTATACCAAGGTGGTCGATTTATAGTTTCGGTTCCACTATTGCAATCTAATTATGGTGGGTTTTTCAGAAGCTTGCTACAATTTTGTGACATTTTGGTTGGTCCTAATAAAGGTATTGCTAACTACATTTTCAGGGTTTTCCCCCTTACAGATGAATATAGTTACAATTGCTTTTTATAGACATGCTTTATATAGCACCATACAATGAAGCTAGTACAGACAAGGGTAAGGTGTAAAAGAAGATAATTATCTCACCAAGATTAAAAGATAAAAGCAAACAAGTGGACATGCTAGCTCTTTGGAACCCAACCATTGACTATCAGTTATTCTGCATGAGAGATAATGAAAAACCTTAAGCTGCAATAGGATTTATATTACAGGCAAAATCTCCAGTTACCTGCACCTTTTGGTTGAAGTTTCCACAATGGTTCACTTTGCACATCACAGTAAACCACAATTAATGGTTTGTTGTGAATGCAGAAATCACTTCCGCTTTGCTATTCCCCTAGTGCATATAGGAACAACAAGCCATGATGCCTGGCCCAGTGTTACATCCAAATGGGTGAAATGGGAGACTGCAGGTTTGTTTTGCCTAGACACACCACAAACAGCCAAGGACAAATCCTGGCTTTACATCATGGTATGTTTTGACCTAAACTACAGCCCTTGGTTCAGATGTAATGCTAAGTCAGGATTTATGGTTTGTTGCTCCTGCTTGGGAAAAAAGTTCATGATAAAATTGTGATATGTAAATGTTGCCATTTACATATACAATGTAGCCATGCAGTAGCTCCTGCAGTAGAGAGATTCCCATGTCTAAAGTGGTAACTGGGATGATTAGGTTAAAATGGAAAACAGATTTTCACACAAAGTAGTTGTTAAGGTTCACAGAACCAGGGAAAGGGCTCACACTCTATACCAGCTTATAGAAATATCTTTAACTTGAGCTAATTGGCTAGGTTACCAAAAATTCTTTGGAAGCATCGTAAGCATTCTAAGAAGACACTTAGGTTTGACCTTTGTATGTTTTCTAGTGAAAAGGAATTCCATGACTGAGAGGAGTCTCTATAACTGTTTGAATAGGAGTTGCCTCTGTAATTTTTAATCCAAGCTGGTAATCCACGTGAGGCAAAACGATACATAGATTATATGTGTCTCAATGGATCATACCAAAGTTTTGTGTGTTTGTTTTTAGCATGCCAAAAAATAAAACAATAAATCATACTTTTACATGTTTTTACAGTCTATGAAAGTGGGAGTTTAATTCTTTCTTGGAATACATTTCTGGTCCAATATTATTATTTTGAAACTCAGCTGTTCCCCCCATTCCTAATCATACTATTGGTAATATCTAGTTGCTAATTAAAAAAATAAAATGGAACTGCAAATAATACAAAAGCATCTGCTAAACTTCCTATATTATTTACTTTAGTGGAACGGAAAGTTCATTGCCTTTTTCACATAACACATTAAACACTTAAACATAAGGGGGGGGATTCATTGGCAGATATATATATTAAAATATGAACCAATTTTTAGTTGGTATGTTAGGCAAGTTCTTTTAAAAAGTGAGGTGTTAGTAAAGCTCTGTTAGTGAAACTGGCAAAAACTTAATTGCTGACATATTACCATAGAGAATGCATGCTTGGGAGAAAACCTGCTATACCTTTAGTTCTTTAAGTCCCTGCATGTATCTCCCTTCTACATCTTGTATCTGGTCCTTAAGATCATAGATATCCTGCAGGACATAGGAATGAACCATTGCATAAGAACATTGCAAAGAACTTACTATTGAACTCTGTGCTTAAAGCCCAGGAATTTAGATTAGTGTGTGTTTCACTTGAACAAATTAAATTACTGTTGTATTCTTAATTTTCTAACTTGACTGACATGTGGATTTCTATAAAGCTAAAAAAAATTGGAGGGAAATAATGTATTTGTAAATTGAAATGTTTTATTACCGAAACCTCACGCCCTTAAAGTATCACACAATCTAATTTCAAACATATAAAAGGCATCACAATCTTATCTTGGATACTATACTGAAAAGATATACCCATTAATATGAACTAAAATCTTTACAGCTAAACAATTACAGCAGTTCTAAACAGTACAAATAATTCCCTACTTCTTTCACAGACTGCTAAGGGATGGTTAAGAATAAGAAGCCTGATCAATAGGTGATGTTTTAAATGCTAAACTGTTACATTTAGCACTAATTACATAGATGAAATCTCCACAAGCCTGAGCAATGTGCCGGACATGCCTCCCCCTCTTCTTTTCCCATGTAACCAAGAGTAAGACTGCTGCGGAGATTAGTTTCTTTTTCAAACAGCATTGGCATAGTGTTACGTACAAACCAAAGTGCCTGGTATGTTATTAATTTTATATCCCACATAGTCCCGCAAAGGAAAATTTAAAAACCCAAACCCCTGATTGCTTTTAAAAAGGTGCTTTGATTCTGTCTTGTAGTCTTATTCAATGTCCATTTCTTCCTCTCCAAATGAAGGAGGATAACCTTTTATTTTTAGCCAATGAAAGTCTGCTCACCCGCAATTCACTTAAGGAGGTATCAGGATCCACTAGACTGCTAGTATCTCCACTTCCTCGTCTAGATGAGCTTCCACTCAAAGGAGTCGCTGAATTGCGAGACGCTGGCTAAAGAAAGAAAAACATGGCATGAAAACTCCCATACATTTCAAGATCTTTCCTCAATACACTATGAAGTTCAGATTTCAACATTCAAGTGTCTCCCCACTTATGCACGTTTGAGTTGCGTATGACCGTGTCTATGTGTGGCACCAGGAAATAATTAAATAAATCAAATTAAACTGGAAAGGCGCAAAAATGGCACAAAAAGAGGAAAACTGCAAAAATGGCATGAAAAGAGCAGGAAAGCAACTAGCAATCCCAAGAGCCCTTGCAATTGCAAGCCAGATACTTTGAGGTACTGATTTACCCCCCTTGTCGTTGTTTCTGCATTATCCTTCAGTGATGAGGAAGACTGACAGCCATCACTGCCACCATTCATGCCAGTCTGAGAAGTGCTGTTTGTTTTTTCAAGGGTTTACAGGTGTTTTAGATGGTGTTCCCCACTATACATGATTTCACGTATAGGTGCGGTACATGGGAACGTAACCCCTGTGTAAATGGGGAGATGCCTGTACTAAAAACTTCCAAATAAGTTTACCAATCTTTTCAAGGAAATATATTTTCTAAGTTCCATTGAGTTCAGTCTGTCCAAATATCCTTTTTCATCAAACAGCTCTTAACAGGAGCAGAACTTATTTTAAAATTATCTTCTTACAAGATACGTTTGTTGGAAGCCACCCATAGTGGCTGGGGAAACCCAGCCAGATGGGCGGGGTATGTATAAATAAATTATTATTATTATTATTAGTAGTAGTAGTAGTAGTAGTAGTAGTAGTAGTATACAACATATGGGTTATAGATCTGGCATAACATTATTTGTAATCTTCTCCAGTCTGGTGCCCTCTAAATATTTTGGACTGCAAATCCCATCAGACCCAATGATCACAGCTGAAGTAGATGATCTACACCATGTTCTGTCAAACAAATAGTATATCTGAAGGAGCGTCTCCACCCCCATCGTTCTACCCGGACACTGAGGTCCAGCACCAAGGGCCTTCTGGCGGTTCCCTCACTGCAAGAAGCCAAGTTACAGGGAACCAGGCAGAGGGCCTTCTCGGTAGTGGCGCCTTCCCTGTGGAACACCCTCCCACCAGATGTCAAAGAGAACAACAACTACCAGGCTTTTAGAAGACATCTGAAGGCAGCCCTGTTTCGGGAAGCTTTTAATGTTTGATGTATTATAGTATTTTAATATTCTTTTGGAAGCCGCCCAGAGTGGCTGGGGAGGCCCAGCCAGATGGGCGGGGTATAAATAATAAATTATTATTATTATTATAAATAGTTGAAAAAGTATAATGAAGACAAACAGCAACACACAGGAGGCTGGAGAATCTCCCGATATCCTACCATGCTTTTTTGAATTGGCACCAATATGCAGACTTTGATATGTTTTAAAGTTGTCCAAATCTCTTTAAACACTCACCCTTGTATACAAGTCAGAATATGGCCTGTCACTCTTTTCTTCCAGCTGGAAAAAAAGAAAAGTGTTAATATTAAATTTGAAACATTTCTTTGTATTAGAAATCTGAATTACTGGGATCCCTTTTTCATCCATGTCAAAACAAAGCTGAAACAGTGTTATACAATGAAAGTTTCCTTCTTCCTTTTCCTCCACCTGAATATTGCATTTGCATTTAACAAAACTTCAGAATCAACAGCTCCGCACAAGGTAGTATCAGCCCTACAAATTAACACAATGCCTTATTGACAACAAGTTGCTTCTTAGGTTAGCCTTTTGTCAAGCCAAGCACAGAAAGTAAATTCGATGAATGTAATTTCAGTAATGGTTGTGTGTTTTTTAAATGAAGTGTATTGACTACTGGAAATTCACTAAGTAATATATTTTAAACATTAAGCTTTACTCATCTGCGAACATTTTTCTCCATTTCTGCTTTCCAAAATAAGTTTAGTAGTAAATGGGTTGAGAATAGTATTTCATTATTTGCAGTTGCCACCAAGACAGACAATATAGACAATGCTATTTCATTTGTAATCTGTTGTACGCATTATAAACAGGAAACATAACTTATGAAAAACTGTTTTGTGGCATATGGTTTTAATTCATGATCCTCTAGTTCAGGGATTGCTAGCCCAGCACCCAGAGGCACAATGGCACCTGCAAAAGCCTTCATTCATCAAAAGCCTCAACAGAGACCTCTGACTCTAAGCTTTCATTTTTAAAAAGGTTTTAACCCTCTTAGAAAGTTATGAAGCAAAACATTATGATTTAGCTCCACAAATTTTCTTCACATGTTCAAATATTTATTATCATTATCAAAAGTTCATTCTTTCTCTGCTTTCTAAAGGAGCCCAGGGCAGCAAAGACTATCACGCAAGTTAACTGAACTATCAAGGCTAACAGGTATTAATGGCAGGCTGCAAGAATATGTCATTTTCTTGTAACGCTGAGCTGGTCAGGTTGGAATGTCTATTTCTCCACATCTAGCATGCTATGATGCATTTTGAATGACTGTAGCGACTGCATCTCCAGTTTCTATAGCCAACAGAACGTTAACGGTATCTCAAAGTATTTATCCAATTTATTGAATCCCTAGGTGCTGGAAACACAGGGAACCAAGCTAATAAGCTAGCAATTGTAACCAACCACTCAATGTCACTTCATTTCTAAAAATGGCGTTTGCAATCAAACTTTCAGTTGTGGAACAAAATCTCCAAAAGAATTAGAATGTGATTTATGGCTTTTGTAAATACCTTTCCAGTGAGCTTACGCAATAGTCAGTCTAATAAATACAAAGAAAGTGGGGTTTTCTTTTTACAGTGGTGGACATCTGGATGAGGTCATTACGACTGAAAGAATGGCTGAGGATAACCAACAAAATGAAATTATCCGTATATACTTATCACTAAATTTGCAGATAATTCCCAAAATTAGATATACATTACATTCTGAACAAATGAAAACATATTTGACTTTGCAAACCATTGTTTAGCACAAGAGTTTGAATCATTTGCCCAAAAGCCAGTGTACCTATTATAGCTGCCTTGGATATTTTATGCAAAGACAGACCAGGATTTAAGAAGGGATGATACTGCAACTCCCATCATTCCTGACCATTGCCCTTGCGGACTGATGGGAGCTGCAGTGTAACATTTGGGGAACATTTGGGGAACCATTGTTCCACATCTGTGATCTGAAGGACCACACACACACACACACACACACACACACACACACAAGCCCTCTTAAGCCTCCCACTTCAATGCTTTCCAAAAAAACTGTCACTGAAGTGGCCATTTCATGAATGTCAACTGCTACCAGAAAAGCAGGGGAGGAGAGGGCGAGGGAAGGAAGGGGAGAAGGATGAGAGAGAGAAAGTGAAAGAGAATCAGAAGCACAGTGCACAAAGCTCTCTTGATCCTAGCCAGGATTTACAATTATGTATGAGCAATAGCAGATGCTAGGCCATGACTGGTGAATGATTTATCATCTCACTTTATCGCAGGTATCATGAATCTAACTGATATATGTCTGTCATTTTCTTTGGGGGGAGGTACTAGCAGACGTTCTCTTGCACCATCTGGTTTCCTATGCCGGCTTGATTAAATTAGTCAGAGGATCTGGTTTTTCACTTTCTCAGACAATATCAGTCTTCTTCCAGCTCCTTTAAGAGGTAGTTTATAAACAAGAGGAAGAACCGGGATTCTTGAGATCAGAAGCAGATCAGAGAATGTCCTTTCCCATTCTAGTCCTTCCCTTCTCATGCACAAATTCACCCTACCAACCTAGCCTTAATCACCATTAAGGAATTAAGCCCTGAGCTCAACCACAATCAATGCTAATCAGGTTTCATTAACAACAATCAGAGTTTCAAGTGCCAAAGTATGGAGTAAACACTTGAGTAAATTATCAGAGTATTGTGTCAACATTTGCCCTATATATATTATTTTATTCATTCTAAGTACTTTTATGACACCCTTCAGAGCAAAGCCTTCCTAAGGCATCTTAGAAAACATAACTAGTTTAAATACATAACAGGATAATTTAGCTTCATGTACATAGTAGGGGTTCACTGCAGTAGCTGCATCTAGGCATGACGGAGGGGTGTCTAAGTGCTGCTTCCCCTTCCTTTGATGGCAGTTGGTATATAGGAAGAGGAAGGCTCAGCTGAAGTCACACCTGAGAAGCATAGCCTTGAACTGATGCCTTTATCAATTTTTGACTATGATTCACTCCATTAAATACAATGTTATGTACAGTGGTGCCCCGCAAGATGAATGCCTCGCAAGACGAAAAACCCGCTAGACGAAAGGGTTTTCCGTTTTTCGATGCGCTTCGCAAGACTAATTTCCCTATGGGCTTGCTTCGCAAGACGAAAACGTCTTGCGAATCTTGGGATTTTTTTCGCCTTTCCCCCCCTTTTTCTAAGCCGCTAATAGCCTTTTAGCCGCTAATCCTTTAATAGCCGCTAAACTGCTAAACTGCTAATAGCGCTAATCCGCTAAGCCGCTAAGATGAAAAAACCGCTAGACGAAGAGACTTGCGGAACGGATTATTTTCGTCTTGCGAGGCTCCACTGTACCTTCTTCCCTACAGAAACCTATCAAGGGGAGGCGCATGTACCATAATAAATGAAAACCAGGTTGCATAGAAGTTTGAATTTACAGAAATCTCTTTAGAGATATATTTTGTGATCCAAATGCAAATGAACTGACAAGCAAAACCATACTCTGAACACTACAGTTGAATTTTTGCTGTTGTTTTTAAACCATGCAGTCATTTATAAGGTTGTAATGAATATCATGTACCGTATTTTTTGCACCATAACACTCACTTTTTTCCTCCTAAAAAGTAAGGGGAAATGTCTGTGAGTGTTATGGAGGGAATGCCTATGGGTGGCATGCCTACGGATTTTCCTCCTCTAAAAACTACGTGCGTGTTATGGTCGGGTGCGTGTTATAGAGCGAAAAATACGGTATGTCTGTAACATAGCATCAGACAACTTGTTACTGGAATTTGAATATATACAATTATATTCAGTGCCATTAAAAAATTATAGTACTATTTACAAAGGCTTCAAGAAATGTATGTAAATAAGACAATATACAATTAAGAACAGTTTTGCATGCAGATTTAGACATTGGTATACAGATAATAAATTTAACACTGCAACATGATCAAGTTAGCTGGAGGTTTCTTTTTAAAAGACGAAGACCATGCAAGTTGGATTCTATATTTTAAATAAGTTTTTTATATATAATATTCTGCCCTGTTAGCAACATTTTATACTAAAACCAGCAAGCATTACTAGAATATTAAAACATTTCCCAAAGAAAAAGGACAGTCATTAGTAAACCTACAGTGAGGACATCAGCACATTATCAAACACTCACACTGTTCATGTCTGGAATGCTGACATCATCCAAGTCAGAAACAATGCTTCCCCTACGATTAGAGCGGCTAAAATAATCAGCTGCAGTTTCACTATGGTCAGAAAAATCAGTTGACTTTGATGACAAACACAAAAGATGGAGAGAAAAATGATAGAATAATACATTTCAGATACATGAAATAAAATGTCGGCATGTTAATCTTATTTGCCAAAATTGTTTTAGATGAGATTTTCCTTTGAAGAGCGAGATCTCTATCCTTTCTGACTGGGAAAATTTATCTTTTATTTTATTTTTATTCTTGTGGTTTTCAAATTCTGTTCTGTGGAACCCAGGGATTTCACACTGAACAACAGCTTAATCACAATCACCAACCTTCTCGCAACTCCATGCATTCACATATATTTGTTTCACATGAGATTAACTCCTTATGTAGTTTCAAGCAGATGGCAACCTGAGGACGTTTGGGACGAGAACATGATGGAATCTGATGGTACTATCACAGGTATGAATTAATTTTCAATCTCATCAGCTTCAGAGTTTTAAAGGATAAAAAGAGAATGGTATCGTTACTGAATCTGGACAGGGTCATAAGCCATCTTTCTCACACACCCTAATAGTTTTTATCCTTTCCTTGGGCATCAAACCTATGCCCTTACAAACCTAATTAACTCACATTGCACCTGCTCCAGCATCTATTGGTCCTCCCTACTAGTCTTCAAAACAGCTTCCTAGCCTGAAAGCGTAGGGTGGAAGAAGAATATAGTTCTCACTGGAGCAATACATTTAAAGCTGGTATCTCATTGTCACATTCAGCAGCATTTTAAGAACTAGTGTTTTTTGTAAGTATAATCAACAGCAAAATATTTATAAACAATTCATGTTGAGATATTCAGGATTCTAAATTTTATCCTTAAACTAAACATTTAATTGCCTAGGGAAATCAAGTTTTGATTTATCGTGTTTGTCCTCCTTATGCCTTAATAGTCACTGTTTATTTCATACAACTCTCCAGGTTACATCTCCCTTCCCATAATAATTCTTTTTACCCTTGCTCAATGAATGTTTTTTAAGCCATACACATACAAATAATAATTTAGTTTGAATTTACTATCACACTTATGTGTGCCTTGAACAGTATTTTTTCAGATTTAGCTACTGCAGACAAACTGAAGAAAAGGGACTAACTCACACATTTACCTTCACTACAAAAAGTCTATTGTTAGAGAACTAATTATAAGACACATTACAAAATATGCAGATTTTGAATCATGTGTTTCCACTACACAGGAATAGTATATTGAATAACTATTCAGTATACCAAGAGAGGTCCAAATTATTATGGGAAATGCCACTCCCGTATCAGACACCATCAATTTTTTAGATGATATCATTTTGATATAGGAAGTATCATGACCCTTTGGAATACTCTATATAAAGGTAAAACTGATGCCTTTAGTGAAGTTTATAGGAGGTTGTGAAGGAGTGGTCAATATTAATAATTTTTTACTTCAACTTGAATCAGTTTATCCAGTACTGAGAAAGGCATCTTAACCAAAATATTACCTTGGTAAATTTATTACTTTAAGATATGGAAGGAAAGTAAAGGAACACAGGAGTAACTAGTGTGAAACCTCAGATGTTGTGAATCTACAGTTCCCATTATCCCTGACCACAGGCATCAGTGGCTGAGGTTGTGGGATTTATAGTTAAACAGCATCTGAAGGGTAGCACATTGGCCAGCTGCAAGCTGATTATTTTCATTCATATCTCACTTCCCTTAAAATATCTCAAAGTCATTTCACAATAAACCTCTTTAAGTTTTTGTAAACCACTTTGAGGGTTTTGCTTTTTGTTGTTTAACAATTAAACAGTATAGAAATTTTAATAAAAAATAAAAACCATTACAGAGATGGGGTTCCAGCCTGGGTTCAAGAGGATTCTGCAGGTTCTAGAACAGCGGTGGGGAACCCCCCGCCAACACCTAATTAGGTCCACCAAGTCTCCCTATTTGGCCCATGACACCCTTGACTTGGGCATGCCTTGGCCCAAACAGCAGCATGCAATTCAGCCTTAAGAGATAATAAAACAGAACGTGACTGCTTCCAGCTGATATAAGCACACAACGTGAAAAGTGACACCTAGCCTACACATCTCACTCTAGGACCTGTGGTACTTCATGCAACAGAGTTCATAAAAGCAGAACAAAACGAACAACCAGACAGCCCTGCTCACCACACTATCCCTCCTGCCTCGAACAGCACGATCAGAGGATGCAATGCTCCCTGCTTCATCATCTGTAAACTATAAAGTTCAAAGACAAGTAATTAACTAACTTACTGTTGGATAAACGTTTGTTTGGATTAAGTAACATTCAGTGTTAATGACTCATATGCTTACTAAAAATGTGCAAACCAATGCAACATGCTGAGAAGTTTTTTTAGTATTTTCATGCTGCCTTGAAGACACCGCTATTGATAGCGAAATGCTTGTCTTTGGGACAAGTGGGAAGGCATGTGGAGGGTAGCATAAGGATCCAAGGGGGAGTGAAGCAGTGCAACGCTGTGCAAACACATTAGGCCCCAGCAGAATCACAGTCAGTGGGAGCTGAACTACACAATTTTCAGGTAAAGCACAGGTTTTGCCCACAGAATCTCCATTTGCTTTTATTTTCACTGATAGGAATACAGCATATGAAAGATATCTGCTTAGAACACAAATAAAAAGTGGAAGGGTTAATTTGGGGACATGTTTTGCTAATCCTGTTCCCTATTTCTATGGCCCAGGTCACCAAGAATTAAGTACAAGGAGTCACAAAGATTAAAACCAATTCACATTTTAAAAATAAGTAATCTGCCTTTTGGGTGTCAAATCCAAAGCAGGAGTCATAATAAAGCTCTCAGAATCATGAACTCCAAAGATCATCAAGCTTGACACAATTCAAAATGACCAAAATACTGGAAGGCCCCAGTGATTCACTTCTGCCTGACAAAGTGGAAAGTCATAGGTAGTGTAAATTGTTTACAATTAAACACTTTGGTCATTCCCTGCACAGATGCTGCATCCAGGCAACGATAGATTCCAATTAGATATAATGGGAAGCCAAAGCATTAGAAGGATTATGAAGCCCTAGCTTCATAAGCCCTAGCAGGTGTTCCCGCCCCGCTTCGGAACAGCGTTCCGAAGTGGGGCGGCTGGGGCAGGTGTTCCCGCCCCCCCCACCCCGCTTCGGAATCTCCCCGCAGCCCCTTGCTTCAAAAGAGGTCCGGGGGCAGCGGGAAGCGCTTCCCGCTGTCCCCGGACCTGGGGCTGCGGGGAGAAGATCGCTTCTCCCCGCCGCCCCTTGCTTCAAAAGAGAAGACCCGCTGTCCCCGGGGCAAGCTTCGTTTTGCGAAGCAAGCCCATAGGGAAATTCGTCTTGCGAGGCAACTCCAAAACGAAAGAACCTTTCGTTTTGCGAGTTTTTCGTCTCGCGAGGCGTTCGTCTTGCGGGGTACCACTGTACAGCCAAGCTTTCTGCAAGCATCAACAATCGGCTGTTTGTCAGTGACTGAAGACAGTTCTGCACCAGCAACTATCAGCTGGTTGTTGGGGCCTTCAAAGTGCAGTCCAGAAAATAAAATTGGGTCAGATTCACCAAGCCAAACTTTGAATCCATTTCTCTGCAAAGAGTAGCATTTCCCCCTCTGTAGACTTCAGAAGGGCTGTCTCCCTACAAGTCTGATCAGCAGGTACAGCAGCCCCTTCAAATTTTGACATCAATCACCTGACATCATTATGTCAAAAGTGTTGTCCCACTCACATGTCAAAGTTGGCCTACAGAGGAGTGGGCCTGGCAGGATCTAGTTTCTTAATTCCTGCCCTACACTGACAAAGGGACAGTGCTTAACTGAGAGGCTGAAATGCTCTTTCTGGTTACCACAGATCTCCTAGCAAACAGACTGAAGAACTAAGAGGATACAGGTAGAAGACATGGTAGGCTGTGTCGGCTTCAACAGTTGTACTGAAACACATTAAACTGTGCTCTTCCTCCCCGACCCCCCATAGCATTATGGTAATTCTGAGAGGCATCCTGCTGAGGTATATGAATTTTTCATATTCCACATTCAAAGACATAATATACAGAACTAAATAATAATATAAAGTCACTGAATGACAGCCAGAAAAAAGCCCTTATATTTCTGATTAACCTTGTAATATCTTGCTTCTGTCAAGTCAATTAAACTCCACAACCCATGCATTTATGAGTAAGGTGATTCACACAAATGGTTAAAGAGAAGAGCATTAGTTAAAGTTGAAAAACTTTAATGCGTGCAGAAAACTTCTCACCACTGGACTACTTCGTGCTGAACTTGCTCTTGAAGAGTAACAACTGTATTCTGAAGGCTAAAAGCAAGGTTGCAGAGGGAAGGAAAATATTTGTTTTTTCAGCTACTTATCTTCACAGAAAAGTATTTTATAAAAACCAAAAGAAAGCCCTGCAGACTTACTGTACGATAACTATATGGGTTATAGAATCCATCACCACTTAATGATGCCTAAAAGATCAGAGAAAATGGTGTTTGTATTTACAGTATTGCAGAATAATGAAGAGTATTCATGTGGCCTGTAAACATTGCTGCTATGCAGACAAACATCACCATTGGCAGAAGTACACATGCTTCCTTCAATAAAAACTGTATTTTTGTGAAGGATAATGTTATTAAATTCTAAACTTGCAGGCACATTTAAAATACCGCTTGGAATATTTACTATATGGTAGCAATAATATTTCCATGTTCTTTGACATATACAATGGAATAAGTTATTTCTTTCAACTTCCATTTTTCAAGGGCTCTTGCCAGCCCAAAGCTATAAAGTTCTAAGCACTGCAAACACAGGAATTGGTTGTTGTATTTTTAATCAATCATCCAGTTAATCCACTTTCAGAGATGCAATTGTTCTAACCTAACCCACCATTGTAAAACAGCACAAATACCTAAAGCATCTATCCACTTGCTAAAAACCTCTGAAGATTCTGCAGCCAAGAGCAGCTTTTTCTAGAAAGTTTATGAATTTTAATACACAAGCTCAAGCACTAGCAATTTGTTTCCCATGCAATGCCAAAGTTTACCAACAACCAGAAGCTTGTCTGATTTTTAAGAAGCAGAAACACTGTAGATTTCATGCCGCACTGTAGAAAAATAGCAATAGGGTTTGATCTTTTCTTCTGTGGTTCCTTCACAACTGTAGGCAACTCTCAACTTACATGGGCTTAGGTTCCAGAGATAGCACATAAAGCCAAAACACATTGGGTTCAATGGCAGATAGGACTGCCGAAGTCTTTTTCCCTGATGCCTATCTCCTTTCTGCCCCTTTTATTTTTACTTTTTGCCACATGCATAAAGCTAAATGTGCACAAGTTAAATGTGCATAAGTTGCAAGTTACCTGTACTAGTCTTTAAATGAGAGGAATATTCCTCATTACAACCAGGGCAGCTTAATTTTCTCTAACACCTTCCTATTATCTTCAGTTTACTACTTGCCTCCAGAAAGGCAGGCAGTACAGCAGAGGTTTGATACTCCAGAATTCCATGACCAATGGCATTGCTTGTTTTAAGCAATATACTCCACATGGTTTGGATGCAGCCATATGGAGCAAGTGGATGTAAGTTGACAGAAGCAAATTTTCTGGCAATGATTTGCACAAATACATTTTTCAGCATTTCACTCCCACTCCAGTCAACTACCTTAGGCCATACTAGATTTTCCCCAGTTGTTTGTGCCTCTCCTTTCTTCATCATCCTGTTTCTCATGTTGCACATTTTTATTACTTTCCCTACTCCTCTGACAGCAAGCAGGTACAGAAATCTAGCAAATGAAGCATTTTCCATTTATTTTCATCTCCAGAAAGCCTTCTCTTCTTACATTTATGAATAACAGGTTTCCTTTAGAAGCACTGGAGAGGTCCAGTTAAAAAAAAACCTTTGGCAATTCTACTAGTTGTATAATATTTTCATAAGATACTTATTTTTCAGTCTATTTGCTCCTTTTTCTATTTTTGGCTACCCTGCATTCCTAACTGTTAACTTGCTTAATCCTGAAACTTCCTGGTGAGCTTTACAGTCCTCGGTCTTTTGACCTTATCCATACAGTTTCTCAAAGGCCTGTGTGAAGGATATTAACCTGACTGATCTTGAGTTTCAGCTCAAAAGCAGGACTGATGCTGACAATTATCCACAGCAGACAGAATGTTAGTAAATGCTCCACATAACAGCAGATAATTACCAGGGAAGGCTTGTTCACTGTTTCAGCCACAATATATTTTAGTGTTTTTCCAAAACATACATTGAAACTTCTAAAATAAATTCTTGGTGGATAGAGCTCTTTGCTTTGTACTTTGTAAGATACAAATTTTCACATTATTTTAATACAATGTCCAGGCTTGATGTCTATGTGATGGTTGTCTAGAGTTAACTTTTTTGATGATCCCAAATGAACTGAAATGGCTGGTATACATGCACTGATCATGGCTAAGACCTCTGTGTATTTGCAGGACAACTACTATCATGTACAATTTGCCACTGACAGAAAGGCATGATCTGAGATTTGAAAACCTACACTGCACACAAGCTTTTCCTTCCTTCAATATGATTTTCAGATATTCTCCATCCTAATATTCTTGCATGCTTAACCTAATGTTTTCTGGAGTAGAACACACAATGTTTTCAAGCCAAAGTACCCACAGAATGCAAGCTTAAGACAACCATGCAGATCTGCATACGAACCAAACTTGCACTTCTTATCAAACCAGTGTTTATATCTGGAGACACCTATAGAGGAGAGCATTGTTTTTAGATTTACAGAACCTTATAATTCCTAAATGTAGACAATTCTATCACACACTACTAACCCTGTAATTCTTAGTTGTTGCCAAAGGATCACTGTATAGAGAAGATGACTGTGACAAAAATAAGACATTGTATTACATTTAATACCATACAAATGAAACATTGTCCATAAAATGCATGTTAGTATTTTCATAAAGTGACAAAGTGAAAGGGAATTCAAAACTAGCAGGATGTCATCAGACCAAACATTCCATTAGTCTCCACTTTTTAATTTAATGAATTTTCAGCACAAATAGCTTTAGAATGGTTACCCAGAATTCCAAAATTTGTCAACTGCACTGTGGCAACATATACATAAGTTACAGTTAGATCAGAAAGGTTTAGTGGACGCAAGCCAGAATTCAACTGCCTAGCATTACTTCTAACCCATAATTTGATTCTCATGGCAGCAATGTATGTAAAACAAAAGAGAGCAGTAGATTTGGAAATCACATGCGTCCTCAAAATTGAGTTGTTAATCCAAACACCAAAAATCAAGCAGCGCTTTTCTGTTAGACTAGAGCATGGCAGCTAACATTGCAATAACTCATGTCTAAATAAGACTGTTTAGTAAAATAAAATAAGTTACACAAACCCGAGGATGGTAGGTAGAAAGTGGTTTGCTATGCCTAAGGCTGCTGTAGTTTCGTTGGTCATGGTAAAATCCACTCTGCCAAAAATATATTACAAAGTTGAAAAAAGTATTCAAACTCAAACATGTAAGGAAATATTGGTATTTACTGGAGTATACAAGTCATATGATAAGTTGTGGTGCTCTGAAGCACCAATATATATTGAATTTTGGATGAGCAAGCAGCTGTTTATATATCAATGTGCTCTATGTCACACAATGAGCCTCATACTGTACACAGTTTTTAGGGCCAGATGCCTTTACCAAATGAAAGCAGCTAAATGTTTATATTGGACTGTACTATTATTATCCCTTTTTTAAAAGAGTGGACTAGAATGGTATCCACTGGTGTCCCCTCTACTAAAGTTGGGCATCTGACAGAAAAATGGGGAAGCTGGCAATTTCCCCTTCCCCTAATGCTCAACCACCATACCTCCCTAAATCTGTTCTGGAGGGGTTTGGGAACTTGTCAAAAACTGCCTCCCTCTTCATTTGCTGATGGACGTCTTATTTTTTAAATTATTAAATTTCTATACTGCCCTTCATCCAAGAAGCACAGGGCAGTTTGCAATATACAAACAAAAAAGCAAACAAACAAACTATAGTAACAAGCAAAAACAGTACTCACTCCCCACAGTTTAAAAGGTCATAGACTGTTTAAATAGCCAAAGGCCTTGGGAGATGATGGATGTTTTTGCTTTACACCTAAAGATGTGTAATAAAGGGACCAGGAGAGCTTCTCTGAAAAGAGCATTCTATAAACAGGAAGCTACTGCAGAAAAGGCCCATTTTTGTGTTGCCGTCCTCCGGACCTCCCGCTATGATGATCACACTAAATCATGGTTTAGTACAATGCATGAATGTGGCCAGAAGTACTGAAAACATCATTTAATTAGAATTAAAGTAGAACTACTTATTGCAAGGTTCTTATGAGACTAAATAGCAACTTATGCCTGCCCCATGAGAAGCCAAGCTTTATAATCAGTGATCATCCATAAAACCAATTGTCTACAAACTTGTTTGTCCTAAAAGTCTCCAAACATCAGTGTTCTCCAAACTGTGTACAAATGTTTTCTAGAAATCCAGACATTTAAACTGTGTTGCAATAATTCATTTAAGTGGTTTCATATGTTTACTTCAATTCAAATATCTAACCTTATATAGGCTGTTCCTCAATGGAATCTGAAGCACTCATTACTGGGGGGCTTAACAGATTCCTGTGCCCACTGAGAACAGATACAGAACTAGAAACAAAGCTTTACTTTCATGAGGGCAACATGAAGGTCAATAATTCAAAACATTTCAGAAAAACCTCGAAAAGGGATAACAGAAAAAAAATCCAGGTGGCGAGAAGTTAGCCTAGTAGGTAAAGTTCTTTACCATTCCTGGTGTCAAGCACCCTGTCGCTTCTGACTTTTCATGCTTCCATTGCATAATGCTGGAAAAGAGTCTGTACCGTAAGCAAGATCTCTTTTTAACTTAGATGAAGTACCTTATACAACCAATATACCAAATATATGTGGGGGAATATTGTATAGAGAAACCATGAAGAGGTAAAATTATATCAATTCCCTAATTGAAAACACTAACCAAAAGATCTTTATTAGAGCTAGAAGACTTCTTCCCACCATAAGAGTCTCCATGAGAATGGCTCTGTTGAGTAAAGATTTAGAAAGTTACCATCAAGGAGCAGTAGTATCCACAGAAACAATGCTAAACCGCCATGTGATAGTTCAAAAACAATGTAAAATGAAACTTTATTAACCACTGATCTATCCAATGAGAAAAAAGAAAAGGAAATTGAACAAACTGGTTTGGCAGAAACAGCATATAGATTAGACTTGAACTCGGCAACATACTGAATTTATTTATTTTACTATTTTTGCATTGCTCAGAACTTTGCTTTGACATGCATTTACATGATTCACCACAGGGTGTAAACAGAGAAATCACAGATGACATTAGTTTTCATTCTTTTTAATGATATGCAGAAAGCCATTGGCAGAAGTGATACAAGTCTGAACACAAACACAAGAGCTGAAACAAAAGAACCTCTCACAAATACAAGCCATTAAGCATAATTAAAATTAGTAGGCAGAGATAAAGATGTGTTCCCATTTCTATTATCCCTCACACACTGCTATTTTACATACGTTCTATACATAATGCAATTTGCAATAGGCCTCCAAAAATATGATGAAATTCAGACAAAAATATGTGGTTTTGTGTAATACTGGCTTTAAGCTAGTGTAATTGCTACTACTTGCAAAGGGCTCTCTGGAATAGTATGGGAAATGTCATGGAGGACTGCAATTGGTAGAAGAATTGAAAATTGGGGTGTCTTGCCCTGTACAAATGGAAGTGTTTCAGCCAGCCTAAAGCCATCTCACGTTTTTGTCTCCCATTTCTCTTGCCCCCACCCGGGGCTCACTTAAAGTTAAATGTCTTGAACTTCTAAGTTCAAATATTTTATTAAAACTGAAATATTGAGGGGGGTCATCCAACACTGTACCAGGATTTTCCCTTCTCTGCTCCCCTCCCCTCTGCAGTTCCCAGCCTCTTCATGTTGGCTGGAAGGTTGGGGTCCACTGAAAGAGATGGGGGGGCTTCAGGGGAAGGCGAGGAAGGGGGAGATTAGTTTGTGACAGCAGAAGTCTGCTGCACAAGTGACTGGCAACAATCAGATAACATCCTTTGCCACCAGTATTCCTCGTCAGTATGCACAAAGTGCTATGTGAACAAATCACAACATGCTCATCAATACTACGCACCACAAGATCTCTTCGCCTGGAAGTACTTGCTCTGCTCCTGTGTGACCCAGTGGCATCCAAGGAGGTACTCTTAAGAACCAAATTGTAAAAGACAAGTATGTGTGCAGTTTTTTTCCTTAGCTGTTGATAACTAAGTCATTTAACACTGACTATATTAATTTTAAATTGACAAAAGGGAAACATTTATTCAACTTTGACATTCATGTTTTAACCCTTAGAATACTAGCATTCAATGTTCTTCTGACCAGAGGATTCAGTTTCTGTTTCCATCCAGTGTTACAAATCTATAGGGATACAGACCCAATGTTGAGATTATGATGGCAACCCAGGTAAGCACCAATGCAGATATAATTTAAAGCAAGTTACCTTGATTAAAGAATCCACTGAAATCAGTGGGCTTATGTTAGTCATGACTAACTCAAGTCCTTCCATTTCAATGGGTCTACCCAGACTATGACTTAGTAATATATCACCAGTTATTCTGCAGCTTTAAAATATTCTGTATCAATTCCATAAAAATTAAAATTTTGGTTGAAATGAGAAATCAAAGAAACAATCCGCATGAGCATAAAAGAATGTTTTATGAACTTGATCAAAGGCAAAATATGAGTACTAACCCTGTGGCTACCAGTAGTTCGAGTGGACACCAAGTCATCAGCACCCTAATTACAAAATTAAATTAAAAATGAAGTGCCACATTTAAAAATGAACAAAAAAGATAAAAGGAAGGAAGGAAGAAAAACAGATTTGATAGGTTAGTACAAACCAGGTATGACCGCCGGCTGGACCTGTGTGAATCCCTAGCCTTCTCTGAATCTTCCTAAGAAAGGAAACACCAGATGATGTTACTTAAGAAAAGGAGGAAAAGACAGAAGACCAAAAAGAACACAGCTAAAAAGAATTATCCACAAAAATTACTCAGAAACAGCAGAAAGTACTAATTTACTGTTCACATCAGACAGACACCCTTTCTTCTTTCATATAAACATCATAGCAGCTTAACCTAATTTTCAATGTGTTATTAGTTCACCTAATATCTCAGATTACTCAATAAAATACGATAACAAAACAGTTATCATTAGGGTTGCAACCAGATTTTTTTTAATATGAAAACCACGCATGTAAATATTTCTGAAGCAAAAATATTAATTTGTTTATAGATTGTGTACATGTAAGTCACAGCAGGCATCTTGGAAGAGGTATTCATCTAAGACAGAGCTTTCCAAACTGTGTTGCAACATGTTAGTGCGTCGGCTGCAGTGTGTAGGTACATCTCACAAACGCTCTCTGCACTCCTCCCAGGGCTGGAAAGAAGGGTTTAGTTTAACCTTCAGTTTGCTAGTAAAACTGAATTACTGCGTCATGAAATGATGCATGTATAAAAAGTGTGTCACCAACATAAAAAGTTTGGAAAGCTCTGTTCTAAGAGAATGTAAATATTATTTAAGAGTATGTTTCCCATTTGTGTAAACACCGGTTTTAATTTTTTTTAATAAAGATTTGTTGTCCAATTCTCAACCCAATTTTTAGCCATTTAAAAACCAAGTAATCCAACTGATTTATCCATAAAGTGATTTAATCCAACTTGCATGATAGTCTTAATTGCTGGTGTGCAATAGTCACCTATACTGACAGATAACTGCAATCTACATGGAGAAAATATATTACAGTTAGAACTTCAAAATGCAACACGGTACAATTTGAAAAATAATATGAATTGAGAGTGATAGTAAGGGGAAAGCTTATCTATGCCCATACTTGTTCAGGAGAGTTCCCAACCCCCAAGAAAGACTGTTTAGGGTGAGGGACACTGAGTGCAGGACAGAGAGGATTTTTTTGCACAAAAGGTCTTTGGCCTGTACAATCTTTGGATCTAGCCCATAATATCCAGACGAATGGATTGTGTATTTCAGGTACTGAGAAAATGCGTTTCTCCAAAAAAAATCATTCATTCTAAGTTTAGCTCAGTCGGTAGAGCATGAGACTCTGAATCTCAGGGCCATGGTTTTGAGCCCATGTTAGGCAAAAAGATTCTTGCATTGCAGAGGCTTGGACTAGTTGGCCTTTGTGGTCCCTTCCAGCTCTACAATTCTATGATTCTACTTATTGATAAAGGGACGTGGGTGGCACTGTGGTCTAAACCACAGAGCCTAGGACTAGCTGATCAGAAGGTCGGTGGTTCGAATCCCCGCGAAGGGGTGAGCTCCCATGGCTCGGTCCCTGCTCCTGCCAACCTAGCAGTTCGAAAGAACGTCAAAGTGCAAGTAGATAAATAGGTACCACTCCGGCGGAAAGATAAATGGCGTTTCCGTGCGCTGCTCTGGTTTGCCAGAAGTGGCTTAGTCATGCTGGCCACATGACCCGGAAGCTGTACGCTGGCTCCCTCAGTCAATAAAGCAAGATGAGCACCGCAACCCCAGAGTCGACCACGACTGTACCTAATGGTCAAGGGTCCCTTTACCTTTACTTATTGATAAATTTTGGGAAGAATCCTCAAATGAAGAAAGGCCAAGGAAATGTTGGGACCTCATTGTCTTGTATTAATTCATATAAAATAGACAGTGTTATTAGTGATATGAAGTTATTCCCCTTAGGTTTCCACTTATTCAGTACTGGAATGATAAAAATAACTAAGAACACAACCAAGCCAACGTTAAATATTTGTAAATCCCACAGTTGGGAGACACATCATTTTGATACTTGAATTTCACACACTGTACAAAATATTAGTAAATAAACACACCAATCATGTTAGTTTTCCAAGTGCAAAATTCCACACAACAGGCAATCCTGGCCTACCATCCACCTTTGGATATGTCCCCATTTTCTATCATAAGAACGTCGAGAAAGCTACAAAAAGGTAAAGATCATCTTATTTCTTCGCAAGAATAAACAATTTCCAAAAAGAAAATTTGCTCTCCCAAAGTGTTTGCTTTAAAAAAATAAAGTGTAAACAACATTCAAATATGGAAATGCTCTCTTTCTTAAAACTTGTGTTGCATTTTATTATTTCACCTCTACAGCTATATCAAGTACTATTCACAAACTAATATTACTTCTGTTTAAATGCACATCAGGAAAAGCCAAAGGCAGTATGATTGAATTTCTTGTCAAATACATTAGAAATGATCCATCTACATGTGTTTTGTTTTGTTTCTACCATAACTGTTTATTTTATTTATATTTTGGATTTTTAAAAATACTTGTTTTTTCATTTGTCTTTTACTGACATTGTTATGTTGTTGTTTTTTATAGAATGCTTACAGGTTCTACTTACAATCAAGCGGAATAGAATACAGTGGTACCTCTAGTTGTGAACACGATCTATTCCGGGGTGCCATTTGCACCCCAAAAAGTCCACAACTAGAGCGCTAGAGCACTAGAGTGTGGAGCACGATAGAGTGCTTCTGCACATGTGCGAAGCACGCAGAACACTTCTGTGCATGCGTGGTGAAACCCGGAAGTATACACTTCCGGGTTTGCCGCGTTCGCAACCCGAAAATCCACAACATGAAGCGAATGCAACTAGAGGTATGACTGTAGAATAGAATAGAGCTTAAAACCACCAAAGAAGCCCTTAATCAGGGCCTAACTTTTATTCTACCCATGGTCATTTTTGCAGATTCTTTATCTAAATGTGATGGTAGAACAGTCACTATTTTCACCCAAAATTATTTAAAATCAGCGATGTAATTAATTGTACTGTAATCAATTATCTAAAGAAACACTGCCTACACTTCACACGTTTCTTCACTCAAGTTCTGAAAGCTCATTACACAAAAGTATTTCCAACCGAGGACTCTATTGTCTTTTTGGCATCTACTGAATACACTCCTCTTCCAACAAGTGTGCTAAGTAGAGACCTTTCCCTATAAATCACATTAGATTTACTGAAAATTATCTGTTGCAATAAAAGTTCCGTTTGAAATCATTTTACATTATGTTTTTCAAGTTGAAGACAGTCAAAATGTTTAGGGCCAAGCTTTTTGCATATGTGTGCAGGTTTCCCCATTCTGCCAAATTATAACTGAAATTACCGTATTTTTCGCCCTATAGAACGCACGAGCCCATAGGACGCACTTATTTTGGGGGGGGGGAATAAAGGGGAGGGAGATCCCCCCCCCGAGCCCCAAAGAGCAAAGAAGCCATGACAGCGAGCAGGATGGATCCTGCTCGCTGTCCTGGCTTCGTTTTTAGCGTCGGGGCTGGGGGTCCGGGAACGAAGGCGAGGTTGCCGCCCGCAAGCCTTGCGAGCCCGCGGGAACTCCCCCCCCCGGCGTGCAAGGCTTGCGGACACCTGCACGAAGCACGGTGCATCCTCTGGAGGGCGCCCCGTGCTTCGAGCTGCAGGCTGCCACCCGCAAGCCTTGTGAGCCTGCGGGAACTCCCGCCGGGCTCGCAAAGCTTGTGGATAGCTTCCTGAAGCCTGGAGAGGGGTCGGTGCGCACAGACGCCTCTCGCTCTCCAGGCTTCAGCGAAAGCCTGCATTCGCCCCATAGGACGCACACACATTTCCCCTTCATTTTTGAAGGAGAAAAAGTGCGTCCTATAGGGCGAAAAATACGGTAAAACTGTTCACTATCCGTTACTCAAACAGAGTCACTTTAATTCACTAAGAATACATTTTGCAATTTATCTGAAGAAATTTGGCCTCGCTCTAAGCATATACCATGATACAGTGCTGAATACAGAAGTATAAAGATATTTTAAAATCATCTGAGGCAGGAACAAATATAGACAACTGTAGAAGTTAGCCAAAACCAAACCAAAAACAAAAATTGCAGTTGATGGCCACACTCCCTTTTCCCTGGAAAACTGGCAAATATAAGTTAAGCTGCATGGCTGATAATTATAACATACAACAAATTTTATTCTGAAATGTAAAGATTCTGAAACCTAAAGCAGAACTCTTTAATTTCCCACAGTATAATGAAGTCAGATATATGGCAGATGGCTGTATGGTGTAAACTTGGCCAAAATGAAGGAATGCCTCTGCCTGAATTTCGCTGATTCCATATGCCCACTGCAGTACTGTATCACATCCTAGGCCCCAGCCTACAAAATGAGGGAAGAGGAGCATGAACAGTCTTCTGCTCATTGAAAATTTGGATTCAAAGCAGCTTGACTTTGCCACTTTTCTTGCTATTTTGCAACAGCATAACTCCCAAGAATTTAAGAGCCAGTGTGGTGTAGTGGTTAACAGCGGTAGTCTCATAATCTGAGGAACTGGGTTCGCGTCTCCGCTCCTCCACATGCAGCTGCTGGGTGACTTTGGGCCAGTCACACTTCTTTGAAGTCTCTCAGCCCCACTCACCTCACAGAGTGTTTGTTGTGGGGGAGAAAGGGAAAGGAGAATGTTAGCCGCTTTGAGACTCCTGAAGGGGAGTGAAAGGCGGGATATCAAATCCAAACTCTTCTTCTTAAGAGACTCAACATTGTTTCAGTTTTGACAGAAATACAATCCTATTTTTTGCAAGATGATCCTAGCTGCTTTTGCAAGTCTGGTTTATGTGTCATGTTTTCCAACTCCTAGGCAATAGTTGCCGATATTCCTAATCCATTGAAAACCTTTCTTTGTATAAACCCAAGTAGCACTCAGACACCAAATTTCATGCTCACTGGGCATTCAGTCTGACACATATACAACATCTGATGTTTTCCTTTACAAGTGCAACACAACCTTAAAATTCAAGCTGAGCTTGAGGTCTGAATGGCATTCTACCAACTGAAAAGAAAATCACCCTGGCTTTCAGAGTGATGCTCAAGATGTGTAACAATGTCAAAGTAAGCGATTAGTTAATGTTATTTACTCTGACACATTGTTCTGAATTTAAGATTACCAGAATTTTGTTCTACATTTAACTGCTCCATTACCTCTTTCTGTTGTCGTTCCAATTCTCTCATGCGTATATCTCTTGCTTCTGCTCGTGCTGCACGTTTGGCTGCAAGCCGTGCTTCTGCCTGTTAAATTGAAAGAAATTTCATTTAAAAATGAAGTAGTCAAATTGGATTCAATAATACTTTTATTAAATGTGAGCATTAAGTGACTAATGGTCAAAGATATCATTATCAAAATAATATACTTGGTGATACAGAACCGCAAACACAGTTTAAGAAATAACTTTACAACAATGAATGTAAGGTGCACCTACTAAGGTGCACTAAGCAAAATGTGAATACGTGAATTCTTGTTTTCAAGATGCTTACAGTAAGATAGCAGTTTTACGAACCTCTCTAGCAATATGACCCAAGGCTTCATCTTCTGCAGAAAATCTATCTTTCACAGGAGTTCTTTTCCTTCCTGATCCAGGAGTTCCCATGATTAAATATGCTCTCAGTAATTTTCTTGCAAGATTTGGTTAGATCCAAGTGCTCAGATCTGAAATAAAGTGAAAAGATTATAAGGATCAATGTTTAAAATACACACCGTATTTTTCGCACCATAGGACGCACCGGACAATAGGACGCACCTTGTTTTAGAGGGGGGAGAACAATAAAAAAAAATTCTCCCCCTCTCTGCCCAGCACCCCTTCAGTGAAGCGGCAGGAGGCGCTGCGCAGAGAGGGGGAGAACTTCCCCCCTCTTGTTGTCCCGCTCTAAAACAAGGTGCCGTTTAAGGTGCGTTCAGGCGGCTACCTTAGGAAGCCTGGAGAGTGAGAGGGGTCGGTGTGCACTGACCCCTCTCGCTCTCCAGGCTTCAAGTTCCTTTTGACCTGCTCTTTGGGGCTGGCGGGGGGAAGCCCACCACCAGCCTCAAAGAGCAGGTCAGGGAGCAGCGGAAAGGCACAGCAGAGAGGCTCCTGCCATAGCCGCGCATCACCTCTCCAGCCGGGAGAGGGTTGCGGGGTGCCCCTTTAGCCCTGCCCTGCGCGCGCTCTCCCGGCTGGAGAGGTGACGTGTGGCTATAGAGGCTCCTCTATATGTTGTGCTCAGATAATGAGGCACTGTTCAATATTTAAAATTACCATTGATTTTTAATTAAGCTGTAGCAGAAATTAAATACAGTAAAGCTTAACAATATTCTATACTATAATGATCTAGAGTTCACTGGGAAACAACAAAACTAAAAATGTTTTGTTTTGGAAGCACACCTACTGATACAAGGGGGCATATCTACTGATGGAAGAAAAGCATTACTAGTCTTGACATCTGAACCAATACTTTCGATATATGACACATACAGGGCAGTATCCCATCTCTCGCCATGTTTTTCCATCTCTCTCATGAATACCCTGCTCCAAATGAGCACTTTTGTCCCACTGCTACCCTCTCCTGCTTAACTGCAGGAGCACATTTCTAATTTTAAAGTATTAATTAATTGATAGTTATTACATTTATATACCACCATTATCTTCCAATGATCTCAAGGTGGCTATGTGGTTCTCCTCCTTCCCATTTCATCCTCACAACAACCCTGTGAGGCAGGTTAGCCTAAGAAATGGTGACTGGCCCAAGGTCATTCAGTGAGCTTCACCTGAGTGGGGAACCTTAGTCTCTCAAGTTCTAGTCCAACACTCTATTAAACCACACTGGATTTAGGCTGTTCCCAAAAACATTTAGAAGTAAGTTACACAGAGCTTATTGAGAAATGCTTATAAAGATATTTTCAGTCAAATTTCAGAAGATATTAAAGACAGCTCCTAGTGAATTAGTCAGCAATCCTAATCCCATGTACCTGGGAATAAGCCTCATATTCGAGGATAGACCCACATACAGAATGCTATAGTAAACAGGGAAATTACCAGTGAATGGGTTACTGAAACCAAGCTAGCCTGGTTGAGAGATGGCTGAAGGTGGCAAAGGCTGGTGCTACTTGAGCCACCAGCGGCAGGTTAGAGTCAAGGAACACCACTCAGAATACACACTTGCTCCTTCAAGACGAGTGCTATTCCATCCAGAACAGGCCACCTTCCTAATTCCCAGACATTAGAAACTAAAGACACACAGCTTCAGTTTCCTGGCCCTCACCCAGCCCTTCACTGCCTCTGGATACCAGTCCAGCATTTGCACACCCACTCCAGATTCAGATTGATAGAGAGACTGAGCTGGGTATCATTTGCATATTGGCTGACACTGTACTCCAGATGACATCCCCTCAATCACTTCATACAAATGTTAAATGGTATAGGAGACAATGCATTGAGGACAGGTGGTGTCCTTAGCCATGGTTGGCACACAGGACTCAGCATCATAATCATGAAAAGACTGAAGAACTATTCATTCCATAATAGCATTTGACAAAGTCTGTACTTCTAGCATGCAATAACAACAACAAAAATTATTATTTGTATGTCACCCATCTGATTGGGTGGCATATAAATAATAAAATATTTCTTGAAGATAAAATCACATATCTAGGTTGCCACTTCTTCCACCTTTAATACTGCTATGACCCACAGAGTCATTACTGATGTCTTAGCTGTATGAGATCATAACACAAATGCTATCTCATAGCACAAAACAATTGTTTTATCGACTTCTTCAGACACAAAGCATCTATTATTTGTGGGAAGGGAAAGATGAGAATGAAAGTAAGATCAACAGCAGTCAAACTACGGTTTACATGAAATACCAGGATCAAACTCTACAAGCTCACGCAAAATGGATCTTAACCCAGAGGGTTTCCAGCTTTTTGAGTCCACGGCTCCCTTAACTAACCACATTCTTTCTGTGGCACCCCTGTGGGGCTCAGGAGCCCAGTTATGTCATCCCTTGCCAGTAGAGCTGGCAGCCTCTCACCCCTGTTTGAACACCCTCCCTTGTGGAGTGTTCCCTCAGCGTTCTCTCTGCTCTCCTCTCCTTGGGAGTCCTCTGGGCAGCTGCAACTGCCACCCCTGATTTCTGAGCTGCACCCCTCTTCCCCAGAGAGGTTCCTCCTCACACTGCCCCACAGAGGCCTGGGAAACCCCCCTTGCCCAGCCCCAGAGGCACCATTCACCTGGGGAGCTTGTAGCCAGGGATGCTGCAACAAATAGCTGTGCAAGCCTTTGGGAGGCAGAGAAGCAAGACATGAGAGGGAAGGAAGAAAAGAGGGACAGAGGACAGTGCTGCCCATGGCACCCCAGGGTACCATGGCACACTGGTTGGACACCACTGTCTTAAAAATTCAGATACTGAGGCAAATTATGCTGTCTCAAACTAGGATTAAGCAGCAGGACATCACTACTTGCAAGGGACGGGAGTGTGTAAGCCCAAGGCTCGTTCACATCTGAACACATGGCTTCTACAAATTAGCACACAAATCAAATATATCAACTCAGTTTCATTCCCCGCCCCCAACTTCAGCTTCCAAACATGCTGGCTTTGTGAAGATCTTCTAATCACCCACAGGCAGAGAGCAATACTTCAGGATATATCACTCTCAACCTCATCTACTACCATCTGCTCTGATGCCTGAGCCTGTGCCAACAGAATGTGTATCAAGTGTATGCAACACATTGAAGTATCTTGGTTAAGAATGTACTATAAATATACAAGACATAACTTTGCTTTTTTTTTTTTTAAGGCACATATGGTCTTTAAAATCCACCTAGACAGGATAAAGTGATATAGTACGTGCAGCTTCTCCTTCAAAGAAGCTTGGGACCAAATTATGTTACCATACAGCTACACGTAACACTAATTCAACACAGTCTTGTCCTTTGAAAAGTTTCCTCTGCCAAAGGGCCAGAACTGAACCAGTGTTGCATGCCACTGTAAATGCAGTTTGGGCTTTAAACAGCATAACCACAATATGGTGATTGCAATGTTAGAAACAGTTTTTAAAATAAATTACAGCAACAAGAATAGGGTTATCCTAAAAATATGCCTTGAGTGTCAAATGTCAGGGTAAAGAGATGCATCTTCAGCATATGACTAAAACTGTCTAGTGATGGTGCTAGTCACACCTCTGCAAGAAGGGAATTCCACAACATAGGAGCTGCTACAACGAATGTCCTTTCCCAAGCTACCATGACCCATCTTTTGAAGATGGTGGAACTTCAAAAAGCCCTCTACTTATTATCTCAATACCTGAGAAGGTCTGTACAGAAGGTGGCCTTTTAGGTATTTGAGGCCTAAGTGGTTTAGGGCTGTAAACACTAATCTGGGCACCTTAAACTGGGCCCAAACTCAATGACTGATTTCTATATAAGATCATGAGATCAGCTGCCTTTGGTCCTCCCTCAACTGTCACCTACCTGCTGACCGTTCCAAAAACCAGCCTGCTTTGTTCCTTCTGCCTCTTTTCCTCACATATCAGGTATTTTAGATTATAAACTGAGAGCTAGGACTGTCTTTCTGGTGATCTTGTAAGTCATGCTGGAAATCTTTTTTGAATAAAGACGGGGGCAGAAAATAAAAGGTAAAAGAAATAAATAGGCACTACTCAGAATAGTATCAGCCAGCAGGGAACAGTCACTCAGCTTCCAATTTTTTTAAAAAAAGATATATAATATCTGGGTCCTCAGGGAAGAAAAGCCTAACTAAAAACATTATTTACACAACAGATTTTCACAGCAGTGAGATATATCAACAAGTGAGTCAGACCACTAGTCCATCTAGAGTCAAGAGTGAGGAACCTTTTCCAACCAAAGAATCACATTCCATCAGAGATAACCTTTTAGGGGCTGCATGCCAGGGGTGGGCTATGCTAGAGGCAAAAGCATATGAGATTATGTGGCTCTTTTTTCTTTTATAGGCTACATTCCAGCCACACAAAAGCAGTTTCTATATCTCCACCCCAATCTCTCCATCCCACAAGCTTTATCACAATTCAAAAACACATTCCAGTCAGGCAAACACACTCAAGGAGGGCATGTAATGGGATTGGTGAGAGTTACAGGGCGGGATCCCAAGGGCCATATAGAGGTGGGCTGCATTTGGGGCCCAGCCTGAGCATCCCTATCCCCGATACAGCTCAATATTATCTGTTCTGTTTAGCAATGTCTCTCCAAATCCTGGTATTTCCCAGCCCTGGTACTTTTTAAGAGGAGATGACAGGAGCTGTACTTAGGATGTTAAGTTTGCAGTGTATACGGTCTACCACTGAAATAACAATGCTGCAAAATGATGTCTGGAAATTCAGAAAGGTTACTGAATAATAATAAAATCTGATATTTGGCTGATTAACATTCTACGGCTTTTTAAATGTATTTCTGGGAGGATTATTGATTTGCTTTTTTATGTATTTTGTATTTTCATTTTACATTTTTCTGATGTGAACCGTCCTGAGATCTTTGGATGAAGTGCGGTACACAAATGTTAATTAATTAATTGATTGATGATGGTGATGGAAAGGAAAAGGAAAAAGACACAAAAAGCACTTCTGTATCGATACCAATAATATATAAATAGTCTATAAACTGGTTATTGCCTATATCTGGTTTCACCTGCCTCCAATGTTTCCCTCTCTGCCAGAATGGATGAATGCTGAGATGTTTGTGAAACATCTAGTTTCCCTAAATAAATTAGAATGTTGATGTAACTTACATAAGGGAAAGATCAATAGATATGGAGACAGCTTTAGAGAGCAAGCATTTCTACTGCTGTAGCATTTTCATTCTTGTAACATTTATTTCCTTTCTTGGTGCAATGTAATGAGTTGTTAATTACCGTATTTTTCGCCCCATAGGACGCACTGGCCCATAGGACGCACCTAGTTTTTCTGGGGGGGGGGAATAAAGGGGGGGAAATCCCCCCCCCCAGGTGCGGGGGAAGCCCGAGCTTCCCCCGACCCCAGCCCCCAGAACAGGCTGCTATCTGCTAGTTGTGTGAGAGCCGCGCGATTTCGCGCGGCTCTCCCACGGCTAGTGGAGCGCTGCGCAAAGCCCGAAGCTTGGGGCGTGCTGAGCTCAGCGCGCCCCAAGCTTCTGGGTGCCGGCAAGGTCTCCGCTAGCCGTGGGAGAGCCGCGTCTCCCACGGCTAGCGGATAGCTTCCTGAAGTCTGGAGAGCGAGAGGGGTCGGTGCGCACCGACCCCCCTCGTTCTCCAGGCTTCAGCGAAAGCCTGCATTCGCCCCATAGGACGCACACACATTTCCCCTTCATTTTTGGAGGGGGAAAAGTGCATCCTATAGGGCAAAAACTATGGTACTTTTAAACTCCTAGAAGTGGAATAGCTAAACCTTTTTGGCCTTAGGACCACACTGATGGTTGACAAATTCTCTAAAGACTGCATGTCAGTGATGGGCATATTCAGAATGATCACTGCACACTTCCCATCCTGCACTCACATACACAGACAGGTAGGTACACATTCAGAGTGCAGTAACAGACAGAGAAAAGAGCATTTCCCCCCTTTCCATCACAACACTGAACTAAGGGAGGAACTTCTCTTTCCTCCACATACCTTGTAAAGGAGTGCCTTCTCCCTCTGGTGCAGTGTCACTGCAACAAGGGCTTTGAGCTCAAAGCTCTGAAAACAGGAAGCTGAGCTCCAAAGGATTCTTGCAACAGCGCAGCACCAGAAGGAGAAAAAGCTCCTTTGCAAGGCAGATTGAAGCAGAAGCACCCAATTTTTTTTGAGGGCTGGCAGCCCCACTGTATACCACAGTGAAGCAGGAGCAGAAAGGGGCACAGAGTTGAAGGAAGAAGGGAACAAAAGGAAAGTCCTCACAATACTTGAGAAAAGGAGACAAAACTCAATGGCACTTCAGAGGGAGGAGGCATAGGCCAATAAGCCTGAAAAGACAATGGGACAGAATGTATTTTATGTACCAATTTTACTAACCAGTCAAATCTTGGTTAGTTACCAATGATTACAGAATCAGAGATATTCCTAATCCAAAGTGTTGCACCACATCTCTTCTTTTACCTAAATGAACAAAGTTTGACTGGCAGATAGTTTAGCGGGGAGGGGGGACAGAGACGAGTGTGATAGACTCCTCATCCCCTATTGTTATGCCAATTATGAACAATATGGCTAGTTGGCAAATGAATGGACATGAGCTGAATGGCTATTGCTCCAGGCTGTCTTTTCACCAGGCCAAGGTCTAGGCTATTGCAATTCTCCCAGCCCAAAAGACACAATCTAAAGCCACTGTAGTACTTATAGCAATGGAAGGTAGTCTCTACATTATCAGAGGTCAGGTCTCTATATTCTGCTCCACCCTTCCAGCTGCAGGGCTGTAAGTTTTCATTCTAAACTTTCACTTGACCTTTTAACTTTCTCCTGCAGCATCTATGAAGGCCATTAATAATACAGCTCTAAAGCGCCAACCTTTCTAGCTATTGGTCTTACATGACACTGACACAATTCAGGGGTGGCCTTAAGCTTTAACCAAGTTCTCATCTGGGTCACTGCTGTTGCACCCAGCTCTGCCCACTCTGTCTAACTTTAAAAAGGCATGCAGAAGAGGTGAGAAATAATAAGTAAGAAGTGCACAGCCAGATGAACTTTCATCCAAGTGCCAAAAGTCAGGGGTGTGAGAAGGGATTAAGTAGCCACAATGGCCCAATGAGAACTAGTGAACTGGCTGCCCCAAAGCAATATTTTGTGCCATAGGAATGGAATCAGCAACTGAATTGTCTATAATAAGATAATTGGGGCATCCTTCTATGTAATAAGATAGGTTAGAAATCAAATAAGTGACAAAATAGTCACATAATACAAGTTACAATGCCAAACCTTTAGAGTTTGGCAGAAAAGCTTAAGTTCTATGCTTCCTGATTATTAGTATTATTTTTTTACCATTTAACAAAAATGAACTCATATACTCTTCCTCATCTTGCATTCTGTGGTTCATTAAATGAATGTTCTCAAAGTCTAGCCATAGCCCACCATTACAGACATTGCTTTTCATTCTATAACTTACTGAAATATTTTTAAATAACCATAGCACCAAGATTACCGTAGTTTCTTGGGGTTCTCCCTGAATCATAGGCCTGTAACAGTAGCATAGCATCCTGTTACTTTGTATACACTAACTAGAGAAAAGTCATAATGAAAATAAAATCATTCGCTTGCAATGCTGCCAAAGATTGCTCTACAACTGGAAACTACCACAACTCCAGTCATCTTTCGTGACTCACAATGAGCTGACTCAATACGCTCAGAAGTTCTTGACTTTAGAACACTCTGTGACTTAAAGTGGAAAAAAATTCAGTCTCCGTGTTATCTCGTCTCATTAGATAAGAAAAATACCACCACCTATTTCAGTAAGTTTGTATTTACATCATGAATTTCATTCAAATATACAGCTGAAGTAACTGGAACTATCTATGGAATTATTCTGTACCAGACAGAAAAAATTGCTCCTGAGGAAAACTTCCCAAGCAGTTTTTTAAAATGGAACTATAATTTATACAGACTGAGAACATATAGTAACCAGAAGAGTGATGTATTTGGTATCTATTCTGTACCATGATCCACACAACCATTCTTAAACCGCAGATAGACACATTTTTATAAAAGTTAACTCTTCAGTCCTACTATACGGCTCAATATACAGCATGGTAAGAATTACGGAAAACTGCAGTTTTTAGCAAGACAGGAATTCAATTTCCAGGATAAAAATTAGCATCTAATTAAGTTAATATGGCAGTTCACAGTGCTGAACATAATTATGTCCTGGACATCTAATTCGTTGGCTGTATGTGTGGTAACAAGTGTTTTTCTGCATAACTTTGAGTATCCCTGAAAAAAGCACTGCTGGTAACCATGAAGCACTGATAAACATACCACAAATAATTCAATTTCAAATGAATAGTTATAGCAGACTATTTCCCCTCTTATTATACAAAATCATATATCACTTAGCATAAAACTACCAAAGTAATATACAACTTAAGAATGCAATATATCATAAAAGCAATGTACAAATAAAAGAAATAAATATTGATCAATGGAACATATAGCTGGAGTCACTCTTCTGAAAAGCCTATGTGAACAACAAGTCCTCTTTGACCAATAGCACTAATTTTCCCAAGGAAAGGGGTACTTGATTCTTTCCCCACATAGCATAATAAGGTAGAAAAAGAAGACAACAGTAGACAGTGCCTTCCTCACACTCTTGAGGAAAATAATTTTTATCTACAGTTGCATAGCATGTAGAACACTACACTGTAGTCCAAACAGATTTATGTCAGAATAAACACAACTGAAAACATTTATTGCTTCTCCACTTTCCCCCTTCTTTAATATCAGGCCTCAATAAACAGAGGAACAAGAGAGATATGGCTATATACAATGTAAGGAGTGGGATAAACACACAATGTGAGGGCAGGAGACACCTCTGCCCAGCTCTTTACAAGAGTTTCAGGGCACTTGAGGCCATTCTGATGTCACACAAGCACACCCTTGATAGTCCCAACCCATTAATCTGAAAGAAATACTCAGTTCTCCACTCACTGTCACTATCACAGACTGCAGCTCCCACTTCAACTATAAGTACATCCATCTTACTGAAATCTTGTATTTGTAGAACATGCATGTGTACCTAGTGTATAAACCGTAGGCCCTGTGTTACAACAAAACCCATCTACTCAAAGGGTGGAAAAATCCTAGTTCCTTTCCCATCACAACAGAGTAGAATTGGGGATTAAAAACAATTGAAGGGTAATTAATCTTTGTTAAGTGATCTTGAATATACGCCCTGACAAGGTATTTAAACAATGCATAAAAGGGTAATGAACATGGATTAACTGACAAGTCCATACTTCAATATTATCGCTGTGCCAGCACACTTTCTAAAATGTTAAGAGACAGAATCAGTCCTACTGAAATCAATGTGAAACTTTAGCTGGGACTTAAGCACAACTAACCAACTCTGCATCCAACCCATTGAGATTATCGGGATTTGCCTCTGGATAACCAGTTTAAGATCGCAAAAGCGAGGAAATTTCCCTTTGTAAAGCTGCTTCCACAGATCTAAAGAACTCTTACAGCACACTTTTACGGAGTGTAATTTAGATGCTATACTCAGCAGGAGCTGCGATCTATTTTTTGCCTATGGAAGGTTGCAAATGATAAATCCCAATAGTTACTTAGCACAACTTACTCCCCAGCCCCATCCTGCCCCAGCCTTCAGTGGATCTAATTTGCAAGTGCAAGATGCTGAGGATCGCAGCCCTGAAGATAGCAAGACTCCTCTCAGGATCCAGAACTGGCAACCCAACCCTTTAAATGCTCTACAGCAGAGACCCAGAAATTTCATTCACCACGATGGAAGGGGAAGCTCCTTCCTTGCCTGCAAGGCCACGGACAGCTGAGGCTGTACCATCGGGAAGGGACACCCAGGTTCATCTAGTCCAACCCCCTCCCTTGCAGGAAACGTGGGGCTCGAAACTGCCACAATAAGATTAAGAGTCTCATCCAGTGCTTCTCAAACCTGGGTCGCTGGCTGTTGTTGGACTACAACTCCCATCATCCCTAGCTAGCAGCACCCGCGGTCAGGGGCGATGCGAACTGTAGTCCGACCCCAGCCAGGGGACCCACGGTTGAGAAACACTGGGTGAGTCTCTTAGGGCGGGTTCGAGGCCCACGTTGGGTGAAAGGTTCCTGCGTGAAAGGGGGTCGGACTAGATGACCCCCGGGTGTCCCTTTCCAACCGGAGCCTCGCCTCGTCAGGAACGCCGGGAGTTCCTCGCGCGGCGGCCAGCCTCCTTCCCTTCCCCGCCCCGACGCCTTCCGGCATGCCCAGGGCCACCGTCGGGATCCCCACCCATCCCCTCAGGCAACGGAGCCCGCCCGCCCCAAAGCTCCCGGATTCCCTCACCAGAAGCCGCCTCCGTCCGGAAGGGTCAGCGGCGAGGGCGGCGACGGGCCGCCAAGCCGGCAAGGGCGGGGCAGCCGAGCAGGGCCCGCAGCTACCGAAAGCGGAGAGGCGCGGCGGGACGGGAGCTCAGCCTGAGGGAGCCCTTGGGCGCGCGACGCCGACTCGGGACGGCGGTTGCTGGGCGGCGGTTGGGCTCCTTCGCCTCGCGCCGGCGGTTGGGTTCGAATGGCCCTCAGGATTCCGAGGAGGGCGCGAGCGAGCGGCCGCTCTCTTAAGCCCCGCCCCTCGCGGCTGCTCCTTCTTCTTCTCCTTCTTCCTATTGGTTTTGGGTTTTTTTGTTACGGCCGCCGTCGCCGCGCGCTCCGAGTGTCACCGCCGGCGACCCGACAGCTCCGGCAGCTGCGAGCGCGGAGGGCTTTCGCCACACACAGGCGGCGACGCGCATGCGTTACTTCCTGAGCGGATCAGGGGGAGGAGTCTCAGGAGGCAAGCGCATGCGCAGAAGTGGCGGCGGCGAGAGGCGTGGTTTGCTGCTGCTTTTGCCGGAGGTTGATTGCGGCTCCGCGGGAGGGAGTCAAGGTCTCTGCTGCCCGCTGGGTTAGCGGGGCCGCTGAAGGCGTTACTGCAAGCCATACGGCAGGGTCACACGCAGCAGCTGACACACATATCACCATCATTATTATTCTTACTTTGTTTACATGTATTTATCCCCCGTCCTGGTGGGGAATCAAGGCGGCTTACAGATAAAAAAAGAACAGCTAAAAACATGGGTGGGATCATTAAAAAAAGAATTAAACATTTATAGATGTGTGTGTGTGTGTGGCTTTAATTCTATTGAAACCCAGCCAGATGGGTGGGGTATAAATAATAATAATAATAAAATTATTACACATTGTGTGTGTGCACATATATATGTAGACGAGTGTTATTTTTATTTATATATATATATATATATATATATATATATATATATATATATATATATATATATATATATTTGCTTTCGTAGATTTTCACGGGTACAGGAATGCCGGTTTTGGTGTCTTCGGGTGTCTTCCCGTGTAAGAGTTGGGGTGTCTAGGCGACGTTTCGACGAGGTCTCACTCGTCATCTTCAGGCTGGTGCTTTCGGCTTCTTGTTACTGGAACAGAGCAGGATCTCAGTGTTTGAGTTCCTATAAATACTGTTGAGGGGGTGTGGTGTATAGCCTCCAACGTTCTGGGCAGAGAGGAAGTTCCCAGGTTAGTGTGCCTTTTCTTCTTTTGTTCCTTAATTACTCAAGGAACAAAAGAAGAAAAGGCACACTAACCTGGGAACTTCCTCTCTGCCCAGAACGTTGGAGGCTATACACCACACCCCCTCAACAGTATTTATAGGAACTCAAACACTGAGATCCTGCTCTGTTCCAGTAACAAGAAGCCGAAAGCACCAGCCTGAAGATGACGAGTGAGACCTCGTCGAAACGTCGCCTAGACACCCCAACTCTTACACGGGAAGACACCCGAAGACACCAAAACCTGCATATATATATATATATATATTTCAGTATATAAGTAAATTAAAAGCTAGTATATATGATCATAGATGTATATGCATAATATCTAGTAAAAACATACCTACAATCACAATAAAATCAGCTTTGCCAACCATGTTGTTAGTAAAAAGAACTTAATTAGGAAATGGGGGAAATACAAAAACTTACTAGAAAACAAAACACCAAGGTGGTTATCCCCAATAGAAGCTGAGACAAGGAAAAAGATTAATATGAGGGATAACTGGGGTACTTATAATGAAGTGTTAGACTTCTCAGAAGGAGAACCAAAATTTTTTGGGGGGGGGAGAATTGAAGAGATTCAATTTGAATTGAGATTCAATTTGAATTGAGATTCAATTTGAATTGAGATTCAATTTGAATTGAAGAATATGTGTTGGACTGGGTAAATTATCAAATCCAAAATTTAAGGTAGACAATAAATTGGGATTTGCAGAAAAACCATCAGAATGCAAAAAAGAAATATTAAGATCTAGAGTTAACAATTTATCCAAAATGCATAGACTATTACTTGATTGGGAAATGAAGAATTTATGAAATTATCTATGATTAAATGGGCACAAGATGTGGGTCATAATATTGATCTGAACCTGTAGGAACAACTGTGGGAAATAAACTTAAAATTCACTGTTATGCGCTAAAAGAGAATTAAAAATGATTCGCAGGTGGTAGTTGACACCAAGCAAACTAGCCAAGAGGTCTAGATCTAAAGATGACCTATGCTGGAAGTGCAGAAAAACAACCGGCACATTTTTATCATTCATGGTGGTCTTGTAGAACAATAAAAGAATTTTGGGAGATGGCATATAACAAACTTCAGAAAACATTTAGAAGAATGTCTCCCAAAAACCCAGAAGTCTTCCTTCTGGGAATAATAGCAACAGAAATCCCCCCAAAATCAAATTACTATGGATGTACATGACCACAGCTGCCTGTGAGGAAACCAAAGTGAGAGAAGGGACTCTTTCATTCAAGAATGGATCAAACTTCTTCAGCCAGCCGAAATGCAAATTTAGCTTTTAATTAGGAATGCTAACTTGCAAATAATTCTTAGCATTTAAGCCAGGGGTGGGGAACTTGAAGCCCCTTTGTCTGTCCTGCACTGCTCTCCAAGCACACCTCTCCCCAGACCATGTTTTTCCATGGCGGCCGTCTTGTACCCTCTGTGAATGTTTTGCCTGCCTGGAACCGCCTAAGCAACCGCACAAATGTAACATTTAAATACGTTGCTTATGTCATTGTCATTGGAGCCAGTCTCACACATCAGATCACCCAAGGTGAGAGATGGAACCAGAGTGGGGAAAGGTATAATTTTAACAGGGAGAAATATAAAGTATTGCACTTGGGCAAAAAAAATGAGAGGCACAAATACAAGATGGGTGACACCTGCCTTGAGAGCAGTACATGTGAAAAGGATCTAGGAGTCTTGGTTGACCACAAACTTGACATGAGCCAACAGAGTTTCGCAGCAGCTAAAAAAGCCAATGCAATTCTGGGCTGCATCAATAGGAGTATAGCATCTAGATCAAGGGAAGTAATAGTGCCACTGTATTCTGCTCTGGTCAGACCTCACCTGGAGTACAGTGTCCAGAGGAGGGCAACCAAAATGGTCAAAGGCCTGGAAACGATGCCTTATGAGGAACGGCTAAGGGAGCTGGGCATGTTTAGCCTGGAGAAGAGGAGGTTAAGGGGTGATATGATAGCCATGTTCAAATATATAAAAGGATGTCACATAGAGGAGGGAGAAAAGTTGTTTTCTGCTGCTCCAGAGAAGCGGACACGGAGCAATGGATCCAAACTACAAGAAAGAAGATTCCACCTAAACAATAGGAAGAAGTTCCTGACAGTAAGAGCTGTTTGACAGTGGAATTTGCTGCCAAGAAGAAGAAGAAGAGTTTGGATTTGATATCCCGCCTTTCACTCCCTTTAAGGAGTCTCAAAGCGGCTAACAATCTCCTTTCCCTTCCTCCCCCACAACAAACACTCTGTGAGGTGAGTGGGGCTGAGAGACTTCAGAGAAGTGTGACTGGCCCAAGGTCACCCAGCAGCTGCATGTGGAGGAGCGGAGACACGAACCCGGTTTCCCAGATTACGAGACTACCGCTCTTAACCACTACACCACACTGGCCAAGGAGTGTGGTGGAGTCTCCTTCTTTGGAGGTCTTTAAGCAGAGGCTTGACAACCATATGTCAGGAGTGCTCTGATGGTGTTTCCTGCTTGGCAGGGGGTTGGACTCGATGGCCCTTGTGGTCTCTTCCAACTCTATGATTCTATGATTCTAAGCAGTTCTTTTTTTCTGGGGGAACACAGGGGTACGCATACCCCTAAACATTATACTTTTGTCCATTTACTGTATTTATTTTTCCCAATTTGAACTATAAAGTGGTTATTTTCTTGAGTCAAACTGAGAGTACAGTGGTACCTCGGGTTACATACGCTTCAGGTTACAGACTCTGCTAACCCAGAAATAGTACCTTGGGTTAAGAACTTTGCTTCAGGATGAGAACAGGAATCATGCAGCAGTGGCGCAGGAAGCCCCATTAGCTAAAGTGGTGCTTCAGGTTAAGAACAGTTTCAGGTTAAGAACAGACCTCCAGAACAAATTAAGTTCTTAACCCGAGGTACCACTGTATCCCTAAACATTTTTTTAAGGGAAAAAAAATGATTTAACCTGAGGGGAAGCTACCAGGGACCAAAGCAGGTGAAACAACTGATGCAACTCTTACCTTTGCACAATCACAGTCCACTCAAAAGTCAAGAGCTTTCTTCAACGAGAGAGAGTCATCACAGCTCAAGGAGGCACTCCAACCACAAGGAGTTGTGTGGAATGAGGCTGGTGAGGGGAGAAGGGATATAGCCGAGGGTGAATTCCTAGGGTCAGATCCAGAGGCTGGGAGGGGTGCATTCAGCCCCAAGCTTGAGGTTCCCCACTGTTGGTATATCTCAGAATCATTTTGGTGGAAGCGCATGGCAGTGTTTAGCACAGGGGGATGTGTGTAAAAGGAAGGCCATTGGGGTCTTGGACTGGAAACCCAGCAAGCAGATTTTACAGTAAATTATTTGGATGCACAATGTACAGTGGTACCTCGGGTTACATATGCTTCAGGTTACATACGCCTCAGGTTACAGACTCCGCTAACCCAGAAATTAACCTCAGGTTAAGAACATTGCTTCAGGATGAGAACAGTTTCAGGTTAAGAACGGACCTCAGGAACCAATTAAGTACTTAACCCGAAGTACCACTGTACCTGTTCTGTATTTTAGTATTGTTATGTATATGAAACTAATCGTCTTTTGCAAGCTGCAAGGTGGCATAAGAGCATATACATAAATATGCTCTCACCAGCAGAAACTGAGCCAATAAATGGCATCACTCAGCCAATATGCGTCTTTGCCAGAAACGTGATATTTAAAGCCGGTAGCCAGCCTGTCAGTGTGTCATCCGCACAATTTGGTGATATGATATTTCTTCCAATTCCCTGGAAGTGAATAAAGATCCAAGAACATAGGATTACCCTGTTAAACTCCAGGTGACCTGGGAAATACCAGGACAAATTGCCAAGCTGTATCATTTGCTCATCTATACCGCAAGATGGAGGGAGTCAAAACAGCTGGACAGAGCAGCAGGTCTGTAAGTGTTTCTGTTTATAGAAGCTTATCTATGTTTAACAGAGTGGTCTGATTATGAAAGTATTTGGCCCAAGCATTATAACCCCTGCATCTTTCTCATTGACTTTATTTTTCCCATTTGATGGTGGTGGATGGTGTTGTGAGATGGCATTCATTGCCCCCTCCTTCCTGAATCCCTTTACGCAGGACAGTTGGTGGCAGTGGTAAAATGTTTAGACACAGACAAGCACAGTTCGAAAGCATGCCAGTGCAAGTAGATAAATAGGTACCGCTGCGGTGGGAAGGTAAACGGTGTTTCCGTGTGCTCTGGCCCTCGTCACAGTCCTCCGTGCTCCAGTAGCGGTTTAGTCCTGCTGGCCACATGACCCAGAAAACTGTCTGTGGACAAACGCCGGCTCCCTTGGCCTGAAAGCGAGATGAGCGCCGCAACCCCATAGTCGCCTTTGACTTGACTTAACCGTCCTGGGATCCTTTGTGTTTAGTCGTGTCCGACTCTTCGTGACCCCATGGACCAGAGCACGCCAGGCACTCCTGTCTTCCACTGCCTCCCGCAGTTTGGTCAGACTCATGTTTGTAGCTTCGAGAACACTGTCCAACCATCTCGTCCTCTGTCGTCCCCTTCTCCTTGTGCCCTCCATCTTTCCCAACATCAGGGTCTTTTTCAGGGAGTCTTCTCTTCTCATGAGGTGGCCAAAGTATTGGAGCCTCAGCTTCAGGATCTGTCCTTCCAGTGAGCACTCAGGGCTGATTTCCTTAAGAATGGAGAGGTTTGATCTTCTTGCAGTCCATGGGACTCTCAAGAGTCTCCTCCAGCACCATAATTCAAAAGCATCAATTTACCTTACTTTTTTTATGCAACTTTCTGAAAGCAAGAGTTTGCTGTGCAATCTGCATAAAATTCTGCCGCCAGACCCTAGTTAGCAGGGCCTTTAATGAGTAGAGGGAAGTTGGTCACAGGAGATAACAGCAAATTTTCTTCAATGCTGGGGAATGTTCCTTGCATTTAGTCCCATAGGGAGCACGAACCATTCAAAGAAAATAGGCAGTCACTGTTTGCAAAGAGCTCTGTTTTTCAGCATCAAAGTCTAATAGAACTATTGGCCGCCTAGATAAGCTGCCTAGATATTTTTTGTTGTTATGGGTCGCTGTACATTTTCTTGTTTGCTAATTTTATACAATTAAAACCCTGTTTTTCAGCCAAAGAAGGCTAGGAGTGACTTGCAGATCACTACAGGCAAGACTGTTCCTGCCCTCAGGCTTACAATTTAAAAGATATGACACAAAAGGAAGATTGATTGGGAGGAAGGAGTGTACTCAAGTGCCAGCTCTTAGTTACAAGGTCTTCTAATGATCAGTTGGAAAGGAAACAGCTAAAGGAGAGTCAGAACCAAAAGGTGGTAGCTCTGCTTCCCTCCTCTTTCACAGCTGGATGGAAGGGCTGCTCATATTGTAAACATGATGGCCCTTTGGGCTTCTGTTAGGCATTTCACAACCATGTTTACTTGTGGTAAAGGAAAGAGCAAGCTGCTACTTTGCTCATCGTGCAATATTATCAGTGCACATTGTTTACAGCACCACTTGCTTTTCTGTGGAAAGAGACTGCGATCTCACAAATCTAAAATTAATGACTCATTTGCAGTATTAAGCAAGAGGAACAGCTGCTTCACAAAACCAAAGAGCCCTTTCATGTTTAAGTGGTTAAAGCAAGGGAATGTGCACCAAAGATTTGGTTGTTTTTATGTTTCAGATATACTTCAGAGAGATGTAAAGATCAGCCCAGAAAACTTTGAGGCTTTGATTATTGCTAAGAAGGTCTCTCTTTCTTTCTGAGTTGGCTTAAAGCATGAATTCTTCAAGGATGCAAAATAATAATAATAATTATAATTATAATAATTTATTATTTATTCCCCAGCCACTCTGGGCGGACTCCAAAAAAATATTAAAATACTGTAATACATCAAACATTAAAAGTTTCCCTAAACAGGGCTGTCTTCAGATGTCTTCTAAAAGTCTGGTAGTTGTTGTTCTCTTTGACATCTGGTGGGAGGGTGTTCCACAGGGAGGGCGCCACTACCGAGAAGGCCCTCTGCCTGGTTCCCTGTAACTTGGCTTCTCGCAGTGAGGGAACTGCCAGAAGGCCCTCGGTGCTGGACCTCAGTGTCCAGGTAGAACGATGGGGGTGGAAACGCTCCTTCAGATATACTGGACTGAGGCCGTTTATGTATGGTATCTCTGGGGACTTACAGCAAAATCACAGAGGAAATGTTTTTAGTTAAGTTTGTACCTATGTCTCCAGTGAAGTGGCATGGCTTGCCAAATTGTGTTTGTTCCATATTATATGTGGCACATGTTCTTCTTTAATGATACAGCAAAAATGTTCCTCAATTCAGAACACACGGGAGGGGTGTGTGAGAGTGTGTGTGTAAGAACTAAAAGAACATTTGTTTAAGTCCCTGAGAAGCAATACACAGTAATTTAAGAATCCCTAACACAGTGATATTGTTTTATGCAGTATATTAAAGCTGTTTAGTCGAGATGTTTTTTTAAAAAATGCTGTCTAGCCAATATGGGAATATTGAGGCTGGGAATTTAAGCAAATTAACAAGAGTTTATTAAATCAGAGAAATGTAAAGAAAACATAAGGGTGTTTTCATTTGTTATGGTTGATTTAATTAGGTGGAACTCAACTGAGTCATACTCTGAGTAGAGACACTTAAATCAGTGGACTACCAATGAGTATGACTAATGTTGACTGATGACTAATGTTGGAAATGATCCACTGGGATTTTAATTTGCTGTAAGACACCCTTAATAATGTGTGTGCATTAGGACAGGGTAAGAACGTATAAACAAATAAACATGCACAATACAAATATATTTGGAAATCAAAATTACAATAAGAACGACTGTGTGACTGTGAAATCTTATGGGCACAATTCAAAAGTTGCAAACACATTTAAGAAATGGGAAGTACAGTTAGGAAATGCCTGTGAGGCTGTAAAGTCTATGGGTATAGTTCAAATATCAGATGGATTTCTCTATTCGCTGAAGAGAGATAGGAATGTCCCTCAAATACAGAGTGCTTCACAGATGCATTGAAAGCACACCCCCACAAAATAAGGTGGGTTTCCATAGTAACATCTGCACAATACATTTAAAGCACATGGTTTCAACCAGATAATTCTGGGAACTGTAGTTCATGCTTTACAGTACTATAACTCCCAGCACCCTTGACAAGCTATATTTTCCAGAATTCTTTGGGGAAAGTCATGTGCTTTAAGTGTATTGTGCAGATGTTACTATGGAAACCCGTCTTGTTTTGTTTTAGACCAGGCTTTCCCAAACTTGTGTCTCCAGCTGTTTTGGGACTACAATTCCCATCCTCCCTGACCACCGGTCCTGCTAGCTAGGGACGATGGGAGTTGTAGTCCAAAAAAGAGCTGGAGTCCCAAGTTTGGGAAAACCTGTTTTAGACTGTAAGCTCTTCAGGACAGGGACTTGTCACCATATTCTCACCTTACACCTTACACAGCGTACAAATGCACCACAGACCTTTGTGGTGTTATAGGTCGGGATCTAAAGAACCAGCAACTGATTCTGCAAGCCGAGACTTGAACAGCATAGATCCCATGCCACATAGTAAGTCATAGAATCATAGAGTTGGAAGAGACCACAAGGGCCATCAAGTCCAACCCCCTGCCAAGCAGGAAACACCATCAGAGCACTCCTGACATATGGTTGTCAAGCCTCTGCTTCAAGACCTCCAAAGGAGGAGACTCCACCACACTCCTTGGCAGCAAATTCCACTGTCAAACAGCTCTTACTGTCAGGAAGTTCTTCCTAATGTTTAGGTGGAATCTTCTTTCTTGTAGTTTGGATCCATTGCTCCGTGTCCGCTTCTCTGGAGCAGCAGAAAACAATCTTTCTCCCTCCTCTATGTGACAACCTTTTATATATTTGAACATGGCTATCATATCACCCCTTAACCTCCTCTTCTCCAGGCTAAGCATGCCCAGCTCCCTTAGCCGTTCCTCATAAGGCATCGTTTCCAGGCCTTTGACCATTTTGGTTGCCCTCCTCTGGACACGTCCCAGTTTGTCAGTGTCCTTCTTGAACTGTGGTGCCCAGAACTGGACACAGTACTCCAGGTGAGATCTGACCAGAGCAGAATACAGTGGCACTATTACTTCCCTTGATCTAGATGCTATACTCCTATTGATGCAGCCCAGAATTGCATTGGCTTTTTTAGCTGCCGCGTCACACTGTTGGCTCATGTCAAGTTTGTGGTCAACCAAGACTCCTAGATCCTTTTCACATGTACTGCTCTCAAGGCAGGTGTCCCCCATCTTGCATTTGTGCCTCTCATTTTTTTTGCCCAAGTGCAATACTTTACATTTCTCCCTGTTAAAGTTCATCTTGTTTGTTTTTGCCCAGTTCTCTAATCTGTCAAGGTTCTATAAATGACACAAGTTTCAAAAGCAGTTTTAACAGGGCATGGGACTTTGCTCAAAGAAAACAAAGGAAGGAAGGAAGGAAGAGGGAACCTCACTTGGTGTGAACAACCCTTGTGGTGTTCCCAAAGAATCTAGATTGGATCCAATTCAAATTTGTTTTCTATTCATACATTTACAGGTGAAATATTATTCCTGGTTACATTTCACAGGGTTGGGCATCATTTATTTTTATCCTCAAGAGCAACAGTGGTTGTATCACTACTATAAGTAGTTTACAACTGCTGCTATTATTTTTGAAGGGTAAGCAAATCATTTTATTTACTTCTCTTCCTAAAGTATAGCTGCAGCTCTTCTCATTCTGATTTTCTATAGGCAAATTGTAAAAGTCATTGGCTTTTTGGGGGGGGGGAGGGTTGTTTGGGATGGAATATTTACAGTGGCACATATATTTTCATAAATGCTAGTGCTATCCTGAGTCATTCATTCATTCATTCTTATATGCAGCTTGGCTGCATTTGGCAATGGAGTGCATTCATTTTGATGGTTTTATGGAAGCTTGATCAATGCGGCTCATGACAGGGCCGGCCCTGATGAATTCTAGTTTGTTGAGATACCTGTGTCCTTTACAATCAATAAGAATCTGGCTTCACTTTTAATGGACTTTTGAATGAAATCCTAAATCCACTTAATAGGGAACAAACCCATGGGACAAACTAAGACCAACTTTCGAATAAACATGAAGAGGATTACACTGTAAGACACAACGGCAAATAGAAACCAGCACTGATAGAAGGAAAGTCGCTTGTCTTGTTAATGAATGAGTAGCTGGGGTTGTTTTTAGAAACGCTGTGTGTGTGTAAGTATCTCACAAACAAGGCTAGGCTGTTTTATGCAGTCTCACAGTCAACCAACAAATTCTTTCCCCCCAGTAGCTGCTGTAACCCAATCAATGATGCTGATGCACAAACAGAAAGCACGCTGCTGGCAATGAACAAAAAAGCCACGCTCTTCTATTATTCCAAACACAATGGACAGGGGAATCAATGTCAGTTGTTCTGGCAAGTATAGAAAGATCAATGGGCTAGCTTTTTTTTTTTACTTTTAATAAGTACTGAAAAGAGAATACCAATTGCAACAACTGCAGAAGTGACTTCTACACATTCCTCTCAAGAGATATTTGACCTGGATTGATTGTTGGAGCAAACTCACAGGATATTATATGTTGTGCTACATTAATTTTGAAGGTTGTATGCAGATAGAGATGTGTGATAACCCTTTACTCTACATTTTTTGTGTTTCTGCCCTCTATTATCTCTACCTCCTACCTCTCCTTCTCTTCAGTCCGGCTGAACTCAAAGTGGCTTACTTCAGCGGATACATTTATAGGACTGTACTGTCAGTAGCGTAAGAGCATAATTCTAATCATGTCTTTTCATAATTAAGTCATATTTAATTTGATGGGGTCTACTCCAGGTAATACTGGGACGCGGGTGGCACTGTGGGTTAAACCACAGAACCTAGGACTTGCCGATCAGGTCAGCGGTTCGAATCCCCGCAACGGGGTGAGCTCCCATTGCTCGGTCCCTGCTCCTGCCAACCTAGCAGTTCGAAAGAACGTCAAAGTGCAAGTAGATAAATAGGTACCGCTCCGGCGGGAAGGTAAACGGCGTTTCTGTGCGCTGCTCTGGTTCACCAGAAGTGGCTTAGTCATGCTGGCCACATGACCCGGAAGCTGCACGCCGGCTCCTTCGGCCAATAAAGTGAGATGAGCACCGCAACCCCAGAGTTGGCCATGACTGGACCTAATGGTCATGGGTCCCTTTACTCCAGGTAAATGGATTTACGATTCATCCTAAATTACTTACCATTGATATTCTTCCTTCCTCAATACAGCACATCACACTGATGCTACCTGTGATATTGGTGCACCATAACCATTTCATATGAACATTCAAAGGAAACTCATAAAAAAGAGAAATGGTCTCAAGGGATACGCTTGCCTCTCTCAGGCACCAATTTTCTAGTTCACCTCACCTTCTGGGCTGCATGTTGCTGCTTGCCACTTTCGTGAGCTTACCTTCCTTTCTCACACTGTGAATGTTTGACATTCACTCTAATCAGACTCCCCGAAGGAAGGGTGGCGGTTTCACTTGCTCATCAGGTACAAAGCTATGGGGACGAGATGTCGCTGGGATATATGAATCTCAAAATTATTTTGGAACAAATGGTTCGCCCACTGTGCAGAACAGGAGGGAAAGGCCCCAAAGGCCAGATATTTTTGTTCTGTTAATTCCCACAATGTAGTCTGAGTCTCCTCATAGAACTCTAGCCCAATGGTTGCCATTAATCTGATTTGAACTGATTTTATAATGAAATGATTTTAGAATGTTGTATCATTTTACTGTAGTTAGCCGCTCTGAGCCCGGCTTTGGTTGGGGAGGGCGGATATAAATAAAAATCTATTATTATTATTATTATTATTATTATTATTATTATTATTATTATTAATTCTTGAAAAAAGAATCCTGGGAACAAAGAATCCTGTAACACAATACAGTCCCCAAGATGCCTTGGAAGGGAGATGTGCTGTAAATGCAAGGGGTATGTACTCCAAATGGGTGTGTGTGATCGCCCCATCATTTCCATTCAGGTAACAAAGTTTTTAGAGGCTTGGGATGCTATTGTACATGTGTACAGCCTTCTTAGCATCATAGGAAAGCAAGGAGGGCTTTGCTGCAGTGAACTTGTACAGAAACCTCCAGTGCCCATTCCTAGGCTGTGCCATGATGTGAATGGGGTTCCCTTCATGATTCCTGCTCTCCTCGTGGTGATATTCTCTGGTCTGCTTCGAGGTTTTGAAGACACAGTGCACCCTAGTTTGGGGCAGACTCTACCTCATGATGCTAATCCTACAGCCTTGGGGGCCAGGATACTGGAGACCCTGCTCCTTGCAGCTGTTGTAGCAGAGAAAGTGCTTCCCTTGCAGATGACAAATGTGCTGGATAACAGAACATGGACACTTTCCTCTGTCTCAGTTCCTATCTACCCTGTCACTGGAATATTATTTGGGCTGTTTGGGGAGAGTTGCTTCCCTTAGCCCAGCAGTGGGCAGTGGTTAGCAGGACCAAGTCCTCTAAAAATCTCAACTGTGGAGGTCATCTAGTTGGGAGTTTCCAGGTGATTATTAAGCAACGTAGTTTAGGGCCAGATACTTGAACTGTCACCATCCCTGACTACTGCACAAATTATCTGGGACTGATGGGATTCAGAGTCCAACATCTGGAGGGCCACCACTTCCACTGCTGCCCTAGGGTGTAGGACACAGGCCATTTAACCTCTGGTGATGTTAGATTTACATTGCAATTCTACCTGCCGTTCTTCTTCTTTAACAATTTTATCTGTTTTGTTTTTTGTGTGTTAATAATTTTATTGTTTTGGGTATTGTTATCCACCCTGGAACTATTCGCATTGAAAATCCTTTAAGTACAGCTGCAATTCTAACCCCATTTACCTAGTAGTAAGCCCAGTGGCGTAGCGTGGGTTGTCAGCACCTGGGGCAAGGCAAGTAATTTGTGCCCCCTCTGCCCTAGGGGCAGAGAGCTGCGAGTGCGAGTGCGCGCCCCCCAGATGTTGCGCCCGGTGCGGCCGGCCCCACCCTGCACCCCCCACGCTACGCCACTGAGTAAGCCCAACTGAATTCAGCAGGACTTAATTCTGAGAAGACATGATTAGGACTGTGCTGTAAGGAAGTAAATGGAGAATTCCAGGACTCTGTGAGAATAATTTAAAAGAAAAGGATTGCACAAGGCAGGATAGTTTGATTGACATAAACTTTATTGCAAGTGATGATGCAAGAATCCTGTTTCATTTTCACATCAGGGCTCTTTGCAGGCTGACTGGCTGAAGACAGAATGCCTTATTAGTTGTTAAACTGGATCTTGCTCATAGATGCAACCCCCATTCTTTTTCCATGCCAGCTGCAGCAGCAGCAAGGGCAGGAAATATCTCATCAGGGATAATTATGATTAACCAGCAACAGTTATGACGGTCTTTTTCTGGAAGGGCTGCAGTGCATTTAGGCACAACCTCCGGACTCAGTTCGACGCACTAGGCCTCCCTATTTGACGCACAATGTGGGTTGTCCCAAACCACAACATGCCATATGACCTCAGGCTCCAACTTCAACAGGAAGAAACAGGAGTGCACTTTTGATTGTGCCCTTGTTTCTTCCCTGCCAGCCACTGCTGGAATTTGATGCATTTTTACAATCTGAGGCCTTTTCCTGTCACCCTGAACTTCTGCAGAAAACGGTGCAGAATTCAAGGAGGAAAGAATCAGCAGAATCGACCAGCTGTGCCTTCAATTCTTCCTTTGCAGATGCAGGATTAAATCTGAATCAATTGACATAATACAAGGCCAGCTGATTGAAAGATGAGCAGTCCCATCCACCTATCAGAGTGGCCGTTGGATGGCGTGATGGACTGGTTGGGTGCAGAGGAATGGAGCAAGGAACCAGCTCAGGAACCACGAAGGGAAGAAGGCTCAGAGGGAGAAGATTGGGCAGAGGTAACAGGGCTTAGTGAGCTGGGAGAGTTGGTGGCAGAGAGAAGTCCAGAATCAGGGGCAGAGGGTGAAGCAGGTCAAGAGGCAGAGATGAGTCGGGCTATGAAAAGTCATGAGTGTCTCCCCCTCCTGCTGCAACAAGCTCACCTCCTCACTTGTCTCCCAGAGCCAGAAGAGAGCTGGAACAGGCAGAGCAGTGGCAGGCTACATGCAGGCATGACCTCCAAATGCTTGGAAAAAGCCCTGGGGAGGAGGGGACTTAAGACAGCTGTGGGGAAGTGGGGACTTTCAGTCTTGGCAACTGTTTTCACAAGGCAAGACTTACTGGGGATGAGCTGCTGTGCTCATTAGGCCTGACATTCCATCAAGTACCGTATTTTTCGCTCTATAACACGCACGTAGTTTTTAGAGGAGGAAAATCCGTAGGCATGCCACCCGTAGGAATTCCCTCCATAACACGCACAGACATTTCCCCTTACTTTCTAGGAGGAAAAAATTGAGTGTTATGGTGCAAAAAATACGGTATATGAAGACTGTCTTCTTGCTAACAAAGAGTTAACTCCGACTCTGAATGGTGTGATTTACTGCTGGCTCACTCTTTGACAGGGTGGCCCAGTTATGGATGTAGCTAAATGAGAGGGCGAAGTTGTACAGGCACAGCCTTCCATGACTTTGTTGGATGTATGCCTTTCAGACATCTCTTAAAAATACAAGAAACCCCCTCTCACAAACAGTAGCTTTAACAATAGATGAGATAATTGTCTATCCATCATTTCCCCTCTTCTAGCTTGGCATAAGATGCTACTATGCTGCACTTAGTGACAATTCCTAAATAGTCATTACATGCTGCATAGTTACAGTCTCACTTAAAATGATAGGGCTTCTTGGGCCTGAACGTTCATTACTGCTTTCCGTATTTTAAAACTTGCAAGAAGTGATTTGCATTGCCAATCCCTCAACCTTCAGAAATAAGCAAGATTGAAGTGTTGCCTCTGAATATTTCTGACATTTCCTAGCAGCAAAACCATAGTGGTTCTTGTTCTTTTTTAAAAAGATGAAAGATTACTAGTTTCCATTCTTTAAATAACAACCTATTTCAGAAAGCCCAACCCTGAGAACATTTCAGAAGCTGGAGTCTGAGCTTTGGGGAGGGTTCCCAGTTTTGCTCAGTGGGAGAGCACATGCCTTGAATGCGCAAGGAGTCCCAAATCAATCCCTGGCATGTCCAGTTAAAAGATCTCAGGTAACAGGGCTGGGAAATATACCAGTACCTTCCCTGAGCTGGCAGTTCTAGGCTACGTGTTTGGTCAGATTTAGTGCAAGGTAGTTTTGTATGTTTCAAAAGGGGTGTCCACATGTTACATTCCATGGGTGTACCATCTGTGGGCCTATGTACAAAAATAGCTGAGCTGCACACTTGTGCTGTTATTCTCATGTAGCAGTGTGCAGTCTGTGTACCCGTGTACACAGTAGATGAGCTGTTTCAAATCCTTCATGCAAACACTTTTACATGTGCATAGACAGCTTGTACCTGTGTCCATTGTAACATATGAACAAACCTTACATGACAGTGCAATTCTTTGCATGTCAGTGAGAAGGAAGTCCTATTAAACTCAGTGGGTATCGGATGAAAGCCTTACAGTGTTCTATATGTTCCTACTCAGAAATAAACCCCACTGACTCAGAAGTAAGCCCCACAGCTCAATAACGTCTGGAGGACCTCATCCCTGCCATAAACACACGGGGCCAAGAAGTCTGTGCTGTTTTTAGGATACATATAATTCTCTTTCTTGAACTGTATGTGGTTTTTCGTGTCTGAGGATGGCGGTCCAGATCCTTGTTTCTCTTTGATGGGCAGCACAAGTAAACAAATTTAGATTTTGTCAATTCACAGCCGTCAAAAACTTAAATAGAAAAAAATAAACAAACCAAAAGCCACAGTAGGGTAACACTAAAATAATGCATTCCGATGTGGCAGAAAGTTCAGGGCAGCTGTTACAGACCTTTATTTGCAGGACAGAACACTTGGAAGTATGTTTGTAATTCCTTTGGAGCAGTTACGCACCCACTGAGACCACTTTTCCTCAGGAATTACCACTTCGTGCACTCACTTACCTCTATGTGTGTATGCATGTGTTTTATATATTCTCATTGACATGCAAATTATTATTGTTATTGTTATTAAGTCAACCAGGATCGGTTAATCTCTCTCTCTCTCTTTCTCCTGGTCGATAATAATGCTATCAAGTCATTAATTACACTTGTTAGCTGTCTAACATTGGGCAGTCTCTAAGTGACTTAAAACCAAATATTTTAAAATTACATTTCTCTAATCAATCATCATCATCATCATCTGATTTGTACCCTGCTCATTTGGCTGGGTTTCCCCAGCCACTCTGGGCGGCTTACAGCATATATCAAAACATAATAAAACATCAAACAATAAAAACTTCCCAGTACAGGGCTGCTTTCAGATGTCTTCTAAAAGTTATATAGTCTGACATCTGAAGGGAGGGTATTTCACAGAGAGGGTGCCACTACCAAGAAGGCCCTCTGCCTGGTTCCCTGTAACTTGGCTTCTCGCAGTGAGGGAACCAGCAGAGGACCCTCGACATTGGATCTCAGTGTCCAGGCTGAGTGATGGGGGTGGAGACGCTCCTTCAGGTATACTGGGCCGAGGCCGTTTAGGGCTTTAAAGGTCAGCACCAACACTTTGAATTGTGCTCGGAAACGTACTGGGAGCCAATGAAGATCCTTTAGGACTGGTGTTATATGGTCCCGGTGGCCACTCCCAGTCACCGGTCTAGCTCCAAGTCACCTTGAAAGGTAGCCGTACACAGACCACATCACAGTAGTCCAAGTGGGAGATAACCAGAGCATGCACCACTCTGGCGAGACAGTCTGTGAGCAGGTAGGGTCTCAGCCTGCGTACCAGATGGAGCTGGTAGACAGCCGCCCTGGACACAGAATTGATTTGTGCCTCCATGGATGGCTGTGAGTGCAAAATGATTCCCAGGCTGCGCACCTCTGCATTGTCAAAAACAACCCAGAAGTGTATTTTGCAGCGCAATCTGATGATGCTTTCATAGCTGGTGGTGAGGATGATTAAAGATGGCCCACGTTGTGTGTATGAGTTTGGCCTCTTCCAGAGCAGAGGTAATATCCATGTGCCCATCCTACCTTTAAAAACCATTTCCCTGTCAAGTAAAGCTGCGGACAAGAAAGTTTGTTACCCCCCGTTTAAAAGTTAGTAGTGCAGACTGCGCTCAGCGCCTGCCAGGCTGGATTCAAGCCATGCTTGCTTTGAAAATTGTACATTTATTTAATGAGATTTATTAGCCACCCTTCACCCAGGGTGGGTTTAAGCAATAAAATAAGCAATTACAAGACAAATAGAATATCTACAACCATAAAACAAGGACCAAAACAATATATAAATTGATTAAAAGCAATGCCATACATAAAAACAATACAAGCATTTAAAAACAATTCCAAACGTTAAAAATTGTACATGCCGAAACCCTTTTAGAGCTGTTGTGTTACAAGGTTGAATTAATTTGCAAGGGGAGGAAAAAGACATTGTTTAGTGAGTTTCTGTGTTTCTGATGTTGCAATATTATTCCACAAAGAGCAGGTTTTGCTGCTGCTGCTGAACTACTAACTATTCTGTATTTTGCAACAAGTCATGCATTTAAATACACGGCTTTCTAATCTCTGATCCAGATCATCCACTGTGCTACTTTACTAGTGTAGCTGCACAGATGGAAACCAATCAGATTTCCTTCCAGACAGCTGGCAGAAAGCTATAATATGGGGTGGGGTTTTTTCTCTCTCTGGGGTCTTCTGATGCCAGCAACGTGAGGGAGGAGAGGAGGAGAGGATGTGGCTTGCTGTACACTGTCCCAGAGCTATTTTGGGCCTGTCAGTCATCTCCTGGGAGCTGTGGCAGCTTGGCATATATTACAGTATGTTGGAAAACTGGTTAGCAGCAGAAGCCAGGAAACAGAAGGGCTGAAAGGATTGTATGGGAAACGGGCTGGGGCCCTGCCGCGCTGATTGGCAGAAACTCAAGGGTGAAGCGATTAGGCTAGTAATCTTGCTTTTCTTCTTCAGGGAAATGTATTTCTAAACATTTGTGTCATCCGTGCAGGGGACCATTGTGAGGATTTTGAGGGTGAATTGTCTTCAATTTCAGAAGATTTTTTTAAAAAGTAGACATATGCAATGCTAAGGGGTGAGGAATGAAAATGCACCATATTTTTCGCTCTATAAGACGCACCAGACCACAAGACGCACCTAGTTTTTGGAGGAGGAAAAGAAGAAAAAATAATATTCTGAATCTCAGAAGCCAGAACAGCAAGAGGGATCGCTGCGCAGCGAAAGCAGCAATCCCTCTTGCTGTTCTGGCTTCTGTGATAGCTGCGCAGCCTGCATTCGCTCCATAAGATGCACACACATTTCCCCTTACTATTTAGGAGGGGGAAAGTGAGTCTTATAGAGCAAAAAATACGGTAATTGACAATCCTTTAAATAACTAAAATTGGGACTCGGAATAAAATGTTGCAGTACCGAGCTCTCCTATTCACTTTGCCAGCCGTGCCCACTTCTACAGTACTCCATTCCATCAACTCTCCCACACCCAGGTTCCTATCCCCCTTCCCACAGATAGGCAGAAGTCCTCAGTGCAATGTTTTCGGGGTTCCCCTTTAGGCCCCCCCAGTATTTGTGTACTTCTGCTGATTTCCCCCTCATGCATGGGTGGTGCTGTTTTGACTACATAAACATAGGGTCAGCACTTGCCCAGGAACTCTGGCAACAGAGGGAACAAGAGGGACCTGCAACAAAGGGTTGCAGCGTGGAATGCTCTTGTTCAGCATGGTCTAGTCCACTCCCCTTCCTTCCTGGTTTTCCTTCCCTGTCACCTGATCAATTGGCATTCTGTACTCACTGAGCATGCTCAGTCCTATGTCCCCCCCCAGTACATTTTCAAAAAATAATAATCTGTACTTCTGCAAAGCTTTTCCCCACCATGCTGATACCGCCCCCTTGTGTATGGATGATGTCATTTTGCCTGCATAAATATCTACTCAGTTAATTAAATCATCTACTACAGTGGTACCTCAGGTTACATACACTTCAGGTTGCAGACTCCACTAACCCAGAAATAGTACCTCAGGTTAAGAACTTTGCTTCAGGATGAGAACAGAAATCGCGCGGCAGTGGCAGTGGGAGGCCCCATTAGCTAAAGTGGTACCTCAGGTTAAGAACAGTTTTAGATTAAGAACGGACCTCCAGAACGAATTAAGTTCTTAACCTGAGGTACCATTGGAATGCACATAATGATTTTATATAATCTGGGAGGGATGCATTTGAGGGGAAATCCTCCACATTTGTCTCCACAAGTGGACTCTCCCCTCATGAATTTTGGTACAAAAAAATCTATTGACAAACAGTCCTAAGGTAAAATTTTACCACGAGAAACTCCGGGGTTTGGGATTATCCTCCCCCTCCCTCCATAATTATTGGTTGATAAACTATAACTGTGCCAAATTTCATCATTCTAGCTTGTCTGGAAGATAATGCAAATAGTAGCTTCTTGGGGGACTGTGGTAGTGGTGTAGCGTGGGTTGCTAGCATCCGTGACTGTGCAGAGAAGTGGATGAGTGGGATGAAAAAGGGCAGTTGAATGTGCATGCATACTCCATCCAACAGTGTTCTCGTCCCCAAGGAGACCACAGCCGCAGAGATAAGAAGAGTCATTCTGTCATCTAGAGAGGTCACTTCCTCGTTTGCATGGAGAAGCAGTCTTCAACAGAGCCCAGGGACATAAGTGTCCAGAGGTGTACTGAGTCAGCACCAGGTGTTGAAATGTGGAGCCCTTCACAATTTTGTGCCCAGGGCAACCGCCCCTGTGGCTCCCCCATGCTATGCCACTGGACTGTGGTAGGACCAATCAACAACTCAGGAATCAGGACCAGAAGACAAGCAGACCAGAAAATAAGTCAGGACCGGAAGAAGAAGAGTAGAAGAAGAGTTTGGATTTGGTATCCCACTTTATCACTACCTGAAGGAGTCTCAAAGCGGCTAACATTCTCCTATCCCCTCCTCCCCCACAACAAACACTCTGTGAAGCGAGTGGGGCTGAGAAACTTCAAAGAAGTGTGACTAGCCCAAGGTCACCCAGCAGCCGCATGTGGAGGAGGGGGGACGTGGGGAGTCTACCACTCTTAACCACTACAACACACTGGCCAGGAAGCTGGCTCAAATACAGTGGTGCCCCGCAAGACGAATGCCTCGCAAGACGGAAAACTCGCTAGACGAAAGAGTTTTCCGTTTTGGAGGTGCTTCGCAAAACGAATCTCCTATGGGCTTGCTTCGCAAGACGAAAATGTCTTGCGAGTTCCTGCGGGTTTCCCCCCCCCTTTTTTCTAAGCCGCTAAGCCGCTTATCAGCTGATCCGATAAGCCGCTAAAAGCCGCTAAAAGCGCTAATCCGTCAATGGGCTTGCTTTGCAAGACAAAAAAACCGCTAGACGAAGAGAATCACAGAACGGATTCTTTTCGTCTTGCGAGGCACCACTGTAATGAGTCAGGATCACACCCAGAGCTCAGGTAGACTTTGGCTGTGTACACATTACCATTTAATCTGACTCCAGTGCGCCACTCCCACTGATGGTGTTTGAAGACTTGTATGCATGACATTGGCCATAATCCGTATCCATCTCACACTTCCTTCAGAAATACTGCTGTTTGGTGAATGTTCCTTCAAAGCAGCTGCACATGCACAGATGACAGCTTGTTGAACAGGAAGTGTGTGTGTGTGTGTCTGTGTCTGTGTGTGTGTGTGTGCACGCGCACGCATGAACAGGGAAACCAAACAGATAAATTGCATCAAGCGAAGACATCCCAATCCCATCTCCACTATGTGCCTCAGGGGCCAAAAGGGGAGGTCCTATTATCACCACCAATCAGCTATCATATAATACTTCTTAATTACAATAATTCATCATGCCACTGGCCAATTTTGACCCCAAAGATTTCTGCCCCCAGAAGACAACCCCCAAGATATTATGCCCGAGTGGTTCAGCTTGCAATTTCATGCAACATGACCTGACTCTTTCGCCCCACAAACTTCACAAAGGCCAGTGTTGCTCAGTCCATTCCCCCAAAGGACACAGTGCCCTGTCAAAATCCCAAAGAAACCAACTTCCAATTTCCATAATGAAAGATATGGAAATCTCCCAGAGTGGGACACATTTAAAATACGCCCTCACGGGTGAGCAGAAGCCTTCTAGACTCCTCCCCACACAGAAATATCCAGTGGTCAGCCCAGATGGGTGAAGTCGGCACATTAAGAATCTGCTACCTGCAGGTCAGCTGTTCGCACAGATTCCTCCAGCTCCTGACACATGGCCTGTTTATTTTAGACAGCAAAATGGCTAAGGTCATCCCTGGACATTTAGTATAAATGGAATGACTAGGAATAGCTCCTCGTTACGGGCTTTAAATATGGTGTGCTCCACTCAGTATGCATTAGGGACGATGGAAGATAACAGTTGCACCCTTTTAACAACAGAATTCAAGTAGCGCTTGCCAGTAGTAATACACTTTCATAAATGTTTCTTACCTAGTTTGGTGAATTCTCTCTTGACCGGTAAACTGCCTCCCACGTTAACACACATGGGGAACCTTTGACCCTCTACATGTTACTGAAATACAATTCCCATCACCCCTGGCTGTTGGCTATGCTTTCTGGAGCTGAGAAGTGTAGTTTAGCAACATCAGGCTGGGAGGGGGTGTGATGAAAGGTTCTCCACACCTGCACTATAACATCACTTCTAGACACCCTGGTCACTGAGCATTCATCCTGAGTTGCAGGGAGGTTAAAGGTAAAGGGACCCCTGACCATTAGGTCCAGTCGTGACCGACTCTGGGGTTGCGGCGCTCATCTCGCTTTATTGGCCAAGGGAGCCGGTGTATAGCTTCCTGGTCATGTGGCCAGCATGACTAAGCTGCTTCTGGTGAACCAGAGCAGTGCACGGAAATGCCGTTTACCTTCCCGCCAGAGCAGTACCTATTTATCTACTTGCTTGCACTTTGACGTGCTTTTGAACTGCTAGGTTGGCAGCAGCAGGGACCAAGCAACAGGGAGCTCACCCCGTCACGGGGATTCGAACCGCCAACCTTCTGATTGGCAAGTCCTAGGCATTGTGGTTTAACCCACAGCGCCACCCACGTCCATGTCAAATCAAGCAAATGTCAGTATTGTTATTCTATCAAAAAATTCTGGTTTTTGGGAGGGGTGAAGCATAAAAGTTTCAAACCAACTTAGTGGGAGAAGGAGAGCAAAGAGCAGGGACTCATCCAGAGACACAGAAGGCAGCCTCTGCTTAAGGCAGGTTCTTCTGTCGCATCTTTGCATAAGGAATGCTCAAGGCAATGAATCCCACAAAGCTTTGTCTGCTGCTGGCAGAAGCTGCTGGATCTGGTTGCTGCTGCCACTGAATCACCAAACTGCAATGTCCCGAGTCGTCGTCTTCTTTGGTGATCACTAGTAGCCGAGTAAGATTGTCTTCCGTAAACACGGTTTTAACAATGAGTCCGTAAGTGACTGCGGAGGCTAATTCTGGACCCACACGTCCTTCCATAGTGGGGACATTGGTTTCCGGGCGGCAGTTGATCACGGTGTGGATTTGCCAAGCGTGCCTTCCTCTTAGCATGTTTCTCCCTTGCGTCCTGAGTTCGAGTGTCTTCAAAGCCCATGACACCTTTGGTAAAGGCTCTTCTCCAACTGGAGTGCTCGCAGGCCAGTGTTTCCCAGCTGTCAGTGTTTCTACTACATTGTTTTAGATTTGCCTTGAGACAGTCTTTAAACCTCTTTTGTTGACCACCAGCATTACACTTTCCATTTCTAAGTTTGGAATAGAGTAGTTGCTTTGGGAGGCGATAATCGGGCATCTGCACAACATGACTAGTCCAACGAAGTTGATGTTGAAGAATCATTGCTTCAACACTGGTGATCTTTGCTTCTTCCAGTACACTAATATTCGCCTGTCTTCCCAAGTGATGTGTAAAATTTTTCAGAGACACCATTGATGGAATCTTTCGAGGAGTTGGAGATGGCGTTTATAAGCGGTCCATGTTTCACAAGCATATAGTAAGGTTGGTAGTACAATAGCTTTGTAAACAAGCATTCTGGTTTCCCTGTGAATGTCCCGGTCCTCAAACACTCTGCACTTCAATCGGGAGAAAGCCGCACTCGCAGAGCTCAGGCGATGCTGAATTTTGGCATCAATGTTGGCCCTTGTTGAAAGGAGAGTTGGCCCTTGTTGAAAGGCCCTTGTTGGTAGGAGAGGTGATCGACATTTTCCAACGTTGCACCATTGAGTTGGATTTGTGGCGCTGCAGAGGGGTTATTTTGTACTTGTTGGTGCAGCGCTTTGGTTTTTTTGCATAAGAGCATTGACAGCTGCACTGAGCCAGAAAGGAAGTGGTGTGCCCTCTTTGTAGAAACGATAAAGCCATGCAGCCTTACTGTTTCCCCCTGAGCTGCAACTTGTTTTATTCCATTCGGCCAGCCAGTGGTGACTAGTGAAAACTAAAATTAGAATTCTGCCCAAGGGATACAGAAGTACAATGTTAACTGAATATTTTCCATTATGCTACAGCACTGGGATGAATCATCTAAACTGGATAGGCAATTGGCAACCCAGGACTGAATCAGGCTCTCTGGCCCTTAGCATAGTTCCCTTCCCTGCTGTTATGGACCTCATGCATTTGCTGCCAAAGGAGCTGAAACAGACAGTGCTCTTCAACTTCTGCCCAGAAGACACTTTGGCAAAACTCCCCCATTAATAATTCTTATCAAAATTTAGGCAATCCAGCTTGAAGCCAGTCTCTCCACGGAGCAATAGGTCAAACGTAGAAGGAATGTCTCCTAAAGCCTTTCTAGCTATCCAGCCTAGTGGGAGGTTGCTGATAGCAGATAGGCAGGGAATAAATCTCTGATGTCAGTATGAGAGATTATGAAGTGGATAAAGCTGTAATTAGAGCCCCCAAGCAAAAGCAGCGCTGCAATGAACCTTGCAGAAGGGCTGAACGCCAGCAACTTAAGTGGAAATTCCCAATCTGTCAAGCTTGTTTTTAGCTCAATCATTTTGAGATTTTAAGCAATAATCACACTAAGTGACACAAACTTTTCACTTGATTGGCTTTGCATTTTGATTCCCACCCCTTTCAATGCACTTTTATTTTTTTGGCAAGCTGCAAAACTAGATAGACGGGAAATTTTAAAATAATGTTCTGTTTCCTCACTGCACTTTGTGGTTGTTTCTGGCCTTCTTACTCTGCAGTGATGTTGGCATCTCAGCTCTTTCAGTAGATTGTCATGCCCTGAAGTAAGATAAACTTACTTTATCAGTGTCTGAGGTTTATGACATCATAAGCATATATTTAACGCCTGTGACACATTCTGTTTAAATGGTGTTCCCCCCAATACTTCTGTAACATACAGTGTTTTAACCTCTGATTATTTCTTTTCCTTATTTTAGGGCTGCCTCCCCAGTACTTCAGACTTTAGACTGGGGCAGATCTTCCAGATGCTGCTGCACTAAATCTCCCATCCATGTGGAGAGCCAGTGTGGTGTAGTGGTTAAGAGTGTTGGACTAGGACCTGATGGAGCAGGGTTCGAATCCTACTCAGCCATGAAGCTCACCGGGTGACCTTGGGCCAGTCAGCATCTTAGCCTACCCAATCTCACAGGGCTGTTGTGAGAATGAACCTGGGAGGAGAACCATATACGCCACCCTGAGGTCCTTGGAAGAAAAAAGTGGCATAAAAATGTAATTAATTTTTTTTTTTTTAAATAAAACCATCCCTAACTATTGGCCACCCTGGATGGGGTTGATGGAAGCTGGAGTCCAGCAACATCTTCTGTTGGGTGTCCTATGTCGTAAACCGCGCTGTGGTCTCCGGATGTAGGGCGGTATATAAATTTAATAAATAATAACAACATCTATAGGGACAGAGGCTCCTAATCCCTGCTACATACCTCAGTTGAGCTTTAGTCATGGGCACGAAGGTATTTCACCAGGAAACGGCAACACCTTTCTACAATATTTTAAGGCCTGGACTTTTGACATATTCAGAATAAGCAGGACCTGCTGTAACGTGTTTTAGTATGTACTGTTCCTGTTCACGCGCCTAGCTAGCCATACCCTTTTCAAGGATGCTTCATACATTCCCCCCACAAGTTTGCTTGTTTTGGTTCAGTCCTCATTGGGCTGTTTTTTGGTCCTCCCCTTGCATTAGGGTTTCCCCATAACATTTCTTTTTTACTTCTGCAAATGTTGGGGTTCCCTCAAGCTCACTGATACCTCCTGCTTGCGTGTTGCTGGTCCCACTGTGGTGACTTAAGATGAACCCTCTGAGAATAAGATGTGGTTTAAAATGTGGGGATTTTGGGGGGACATGTAATTGGGTTGTTTTTATTTTGATTATATATTTTGTGGTTTTATATTTTGATTTTTTTCTGTGAACCGCCCTGAGACTTCTGGGTATAGGGTGGTATACAAATTCAATTAATAATAATAATAATAATAATAATAATAATATAACAACAACAACAAGGTGCTCCTAAGGAATAATCATGGGATGTGGGTGGCGCTGTGGGTTAAACCACAGGGCCTAGGGCTTGCCGATCAGAAGGTCACCGGTTTGAATCCCCGTGACAGGGTGAGCTCCCGTTGCTCAGTCCCTGCTCCTGCCAACCTAGCAGTTCAAAAGCATGAAGTGCAAGTAGATAAATAGGTACCACTCTGGCGCGAAGGTAAACGGCATTTCCGTGCGCTGCTCTGGTTCACCAGAAGCAGCTTAGTCATGCTGGCCACATGACCTGGAAGCTGTACGCCGGCTCCCTCAGCCAATAAAGTGAGATGAGCGCCGCAACCCCAGAGTCGTCCGCGACTGGACCTAACGGTCAGGGGTCCCTTTACCTTTAAGGAATAATCATATGTGTTTGGTAACCTGGAGATGGCGGGGTGGGTGGACTAAGCAGTACAGAGGGCTTAAGACTGCTGAACTGTAGTATTTGTTCATGCATTTTCCAACTCCCTCTCTTCCCACTAAAAATCATGAGCAGCTTATATGGGTTAGAATGCAACCACATGGAAATGTGATCTAGCTAGTCTTTCCATCCCTTCCTCTCCCAATGAGGCCGAACTCAGAAATGATATATTGATGTTAACAATACAGTGAGGGGCAATAACCCACAAGACTGCCTGTAGCACCAGAACACGAAATAAGGCCATGAGCTGCCCCTACCTCATGTCTGGACATGTTGTTTCCAACTCCTGAAAAGTTGGCGGCTGAGATACGTTTCTTTAAATATTGCATTAGCGTGTATATTGTTTTTCTGCAGTCGATATGACCATGGTGGTCATAGAATGGCAGAGTTGGAAGGTACCCTAAGAGTCATCTAGTCTAACCTTCTGCAATGCAGGCATCCTGCCTTTATTTATTATATGAAGGATCATATGCTGCAGCAAACATACCAAGAAGCGAAGTCTTTCTAATTTACAAAAGACTCCATCGATCAGATGGAGCCAAAGCTGAACCATTGCTGAAAACAGCAATATTCTACTCACACAGTGCCATCTAGTGGTCATTGTTACTAAGAGCACCAGTCCTATAACCTTGAGCATACAAAAAGGAAAAAAATACCCTTTAATTGTAAAAACAAAAACAAAGCTACTCACTTCTAAGGGCTTGATCAGAACCTAACACAGGCATAGGCAAACTGGGCCCTCCAGATGTTTTGGGACTACAACTCCCATCATCCCTAGCTAATAGGACCAGTGGTCGGGGATGATGGGAATTGTAGTCCCAAACATCTGGAGGGCCCAGTTTGCCTATGCCTGACCTAAGACTACAGCAGTAAGAACAGTAACTCTACAGAGACGCAAAAATGCCAGGAGAAATATAAGCAGCTGCCTGATTCAAAGTCAGAATTTTGTTCCATCTAGTTCAGAATTGTCTACACTGACTGGAAACAGTTATCCTGGTTTTCAGGCAGCGGTTTCTCCCAACCTTACTTGTGAGGTCCTGGGAACTGAACCAAAGATCTTCTATACGGAAGGCAGATGTTCTGCCACTGGACTAAAGATCTTCCCAAAGCTATGAACCTTTCACAAACAGCCACAGTTCCAAAACTAGATGGAGAAACGCCCCCCCCCCTAGTTTTTGTAATTGCTATAATTTAATAGAATTAGATAAGTGTGTCTTGTAAAATTGCCCCCCAAAGAGAACAGGCTCATCTACTGAAATGTGTGGCCTCCATACCTGAATACCCTTTTTAAAGGAAGATTATTTGGGAATGCTGCTCATTTTTTAACTTGCTCCTATTTGTGTTGGACATGTTGCTGAAGGATGAGTTGCTGTCAAATCTGTACCTTTCCCATGGGTCACTGTAATTGTGCGTCTGAAAAGCTATACTGAGAATTGCATGAATAATATATGCCACTTTCCCAGGGAGTGAGTCTCTTGACTCAGAAAGCTGTCGCCCATTATTTCAGCATCAGATTAAGGCTGGCAGGAGGCCTTCTATATATTGTTTTTAAAAGCTACTTGCTAGAAAAATGACGGAAGAAGTGTTTCTTGTAGTGTTATTCTAAAGAAAATTTCATTTGCGGCTTAGGCATTCACCTAGAGATGGCATTAAAACTTTGCATGTTTGAAGCCTTTGAACCTGCAGTATACAAATGTAAACTTCTTGAGAGATACCGTATTTTTTGCACCACAACACTCACTTTTTTCCTCCTAGAAAGTAAGGGGAAATGTCTGTGCGTGTTATGGAGCAAATGCCTGCGGATGGCGGGGGGATCTGCTGCAGTCATGAGCAGAGGATCCATGGTTCCCCTTCCTTCCCTCCTCCGTGGCTCGCTTTGAAAAAGCAAAGTGGGAGAAGAGCTGCTGAGTGGGGAGGAGAGAGGGACAGAAAGCCTGCTTGCTTTAAAGGAGCAAAGCGGGAGGGGAAAGGAGCCTTCTCCTTTTATACCCCTCTTCTGCATTATTAACAGCATCCTTCTCCACCCACCCCACACGTGTTCCTTGTCCCTTGAGTGCTTTTCCTTCCCTCCCCACTTAAAACGTGGTTACAAAGCACGGAGCCACATGGATCCTCAGGATTTTTGCACTGGGTCACCCCAAATTCACCATCAGATCACATAGCATGTCCATGGCTACAGCTTGCACCAAAAAAATCATGCACCCACTATTGCCTGGGGCTGCAGTGGTGCAAAAACGTGGTTACAAAGCATGGATCCACATGGATCCTCAGGATTTTTGCATTGGGCTACTCCAAACTCACTGTCAGATCACATGTCTGTGGCCACAGCATGAACCACAAAAATCATACATCCGCTGTTTCGCTTAGAATATTTTTTTTCTTGTTTTCCTCCTCTAAAAACTATGTGCGTGTTATGGCTGGGTGCGTGTTATAGAGCGAAAAATACGGGTATATATTTTGTATGAGGAAATGAGCTTTGGAATGAAATGAATAATGTACAGAAAGCCCCAGAGATGAGGATGGAGAAGAAAAACAACACCATGAAGTCTAATTTATTGTGCAATACTTGTACAATCTGGTGCTCTGGCTTGAAGGGATTATGGCAGAATTCCTGCTTCTAAATTGGAGTGTCAGGATCTGCTCAGACTGAGCAAACATTTTAGAGGATAAAAAGAAAAAGATCTTTCAGGTTGCTTGACAGTCTTACTTTATTTTAAAAACAAAACTGGTCTCTGTTACCTGAAGTCACTTACACAGTTGTTTTTAGGCTATGTATGACAGCATTTCTGTTTCCTTACTGCCACTTAACTGTAAATATTTAATACTGGAAGGGGAATCTGTGGCTGGCTCTCCAGATGTTGGACAGGGATGATGCAACCCTAACAACATCTGGAGGACCACAGATTCCCCATCCTTGGTTTAAGGACTGCTCCTTACATTGCTCATTAAACAAATGTTGCACTTATGTACATACTTATAGCTCAAGTACACACTATAAATGACTTGGTGCCAGGACTGGCCACAGCTACCGGTTACATTTACACAGGGTGGAGCAGACTCCACAATATCTCAAGTAGCTGCATGTGTATTCTGCACTTTCCTGTAAATGTTGCGTGTGTGGCAATCCCATCAAACTGCCTTCTAGGCAAAACGTGTGTAGTCTTGCATGCCACGGTTGCAGCTTATCTAATGCAGCTGCTAAAACTGCATGTGAATACCTGGTTGGGTTCTATCTTAAGAGGGCATGAGCATACCTGTCCATTTTGACTCTGAAGCAACTGTTGTCCCTTTTTCTGTGCTCACATTCACCATGTAGATTAGAAATACTAAGAAACATGTACAAGGAGAATCCTTCATACAAAGGCAAATCACAATAAGGCTGCAGGAAATAAGCATTTCTTTGGGTGGTCCAGTACAAACTTGTAGCATTGGCATCTTTCCAGACCATGGGCATAGTCAGGATTTGGGGGGGGGGGCAGGACTTTTTTGGGGGGGGACAGAACCGACGTGATTGGTCAGTTAGTTAAGTGTTTCTATTGTCTTACTTCATGGTTAGGCAAACTAAGGCCCAGGGGCCGGATCTGGCCCAATTGCCTTCTAAATCTGGCCTGCGGACGGTCTGGGAATCAGTGTGTTTTTTACATGAGTAGAATGTGTCCTTTTCTTTAAAATGCATCTCTGGGTTATTTGTGGGGCATAGGAATTCGTTCATTCCCCCACCCCGCAAAAAATATAGTCCAGCCCACAAGGTGCTGAAAAAGTTTGCTGACCCCTTGGGGGTCTTACTTGGGGGGGAGCAACTGCCCCTCCCTGCCCTCACTTGGCTATGCCCATGTTCCAGACCCATCCCATACATACACTCTCATGCGTCATGAAAGCGAAGTTTCCATTTTAATTCTGAAATTAATTATCTATATTTCTGGAATTACATTATGACTCAAACTGGGGCTTTTCGACCACGCCCCCTTTTCGTCATTTTTGTTTAAACACAACATCCAGCCTGAAGAGGATTTCTACCAAGTTTGCTGTCTAGTTTGTAACTTTGTGGTTGGTTCTAGTATTATCATCTTGCTCATGTTTTGATTTTTAATATTCTAAAGGACTAAAATGGTGCAAACATTTTATAATAAGAATGCATCCAATTGACCCCAGCAAACCTCGTAAGTCTCCATAAATATCCTCGAAGCAGAATTTACTATTTACCCTTAATCCTTCCCCCATGGTATCAGCCTGGGCTGGCAGCACTGGTTCTCTGGGCCACAGCAAAATGTATTCTCCTTAAAACGCTTTGGTCCTTCAAGCCTCTAGTTTATTAAGATATCTGTATCTACTATTTATTTCTGAACTTGCAGGAGTGAAGGAGGTGAATAGCAGCAATAGCTGTTAAATGTATATAACTTCTTTCCTACGACAGCTAATATTTTCACTTTGTGAGAGCTACATATTGGCATTAATGTGTTGATTTTTTAAATATTTGTTTGAACATCCACCTGTCTGTTCTCAGCATTTCATGACTGACACTGTCATGTTCATCAGAGAAAAGGATTCAAATGATACCTCACTTTTTCTGCTTACATAAATAGCCAAGATGAAACTGGACTCAAGAGAAGACAACAAGAAACCCCACAAACCAATGAACAGTGGTTAATACCATAGAAATGAGCAAGTTTTTGCTAGAAAGATGAGTTGTTGTTATTGAGGTACTATACTATGCACAGATATAATGCCCGAAAAGGTGAATTATCACTTTAAAAACAAATATAGATGCTAACCAAAGTAGGGATTGTATCTGAAATAATGATAGGGGAAATAAAAACTTTTGTTGAAGTTTTATTCTTTGTGAATTTGGGGATATACATTCTACTAGACTACCACAGAACACAACCACAATGGAATGTCTAGTTGGAATTATTTTTTGCAATGAAATTTATTATTATTATTCATTTCAATACCACTGAGCCCTACCTAGGCCCAAAGTCTTAGCAAAGGAGCTTCCCCGAGGAGAGATGTGCTACCCTGGAAAATAATCCTCTCACCAATTTTCCTGCTGTGCTGGTGGCATGGAAGCAGTAAACTTAGCTGCAAACCAGCCAAATGGTGGAGATGTCAGGAAACAGGACATCTCCATTTGGTGCAAGTGGACCATTCGCAGTCGCAAAACACGCTTGGAGTATTTCATACCCTCCAACATTTCTCCAATGAAAATAGGGACATCCCATTCCATAATGAAAATTTCATTATTTATACCCCACACATCTTACTGGGTTGACCCAGCCACCCTGGGCAGCTTCCAACATATATAATAACATTAAACTTTAAAAAACTTCCCTATACAGGATTGCCTTCAGATGGCTTGGGGGTCGGATAACTCCATACCCCCCCACCATTTCTCCAATGAAAATAGGGACATCCTAAGGAAAAGCGTGACATTCCGGGATCAAATCAGAAACCAGGACGGCTTCTATAAATCAAGGGCGTCCCTGGAAAATAGAGACACTTAGAGGGTCTGGAATTTTGAACACTGAGGGGAATGGGAAGTAAAATATGCTCTTTGAGGAAATGACATCACGCAGATCCCTCTCTAAGGACATGGGTGGCGATGTGGTCTAAACCACAGAGCCTAGGGCTTGCTGATCCCCAGGACGGGGTGAGCTCCTGTTGCTCTGTCCCAGCTCCTGCCCACCTAGCAGTTCTAAAGCATGTCAAAGTGCAAGTAGATAAATAGGTACCACTCCGGCGGGAAAGTAAATGGCATTTCCGTGTGCTGCTCTGGTTCGCCAAAAGCGCCTTAGTCATGCTGGCCACATGACCCGGAAGCTGTACGCCGGCTCCCTCGGCCAATAAAGCAAGATGAGCACTGCAACCCCAGTCCACGACTGAACCGTCGGGGTCCCTTTACCTTAGATCCCTCTCTACCAATTGCATTGGCTATGGTCTGAGAATAATAATAATAATAATAATAATAATAATAATAATAATAGTATTTATTTATACGCCGCCCATCTGACTGGGTTGCCTCTGCCACTCTGGGCGGCTTCGGGCATCAAACACAGGGAAGTACCAAACATTAACAACTTCCCTACACATGGGCTTTGCCCCTTTCTCATGCTAACCAGCAAGAATATGCGTTTGTTAGGTTTGGCTGCCGGTCTCCCAAACACCCCACACCAAATGGATTCCGTATGAAACTCCATTCTCTTCCCAAGCCATGTGCCACTGTTCACAATCGCTTTGGCATGCATGATGGCAGGCGCTGAGCATCCCTCCCCATGCATCAGGCGAAAGAAAGCGGGCGTAAGCGACAGTCCGGATCAGGCCCCATTCCACCTGCTGGAATTAACTTCCGAGCTGCCAAACCGAGGCGAATCGAACTGTCACGTCGCCCGGAGGAAATTTGGGCCTCGCCCTTCGCCGTAGCCACTCCATCCCTTTCCATCCCCCCCCCTCTCTCTCCCCATTACGCTTTCGGAACCACGTCGGCCGCGCATGCGTGCTGGCCCTGCTTACTCACCCGCCGCCGGAGCGAGGAGGGAGCCCAGCAGAGGGGCGGGGGGGGGCAGCAGGGTCAGCGAAAGCGGCGTCAGCGGCCATTACGCCCCTCCTCCTCCTCCTCCTCCTCGCGCCGCCTTGAGCAGGGGGGAGGGGAGAGGAGCAGCGGCCGTGAGGTAAACCTGAGGGGGAAAGACGTTCCCGGCCTCGGCCGACCCCACCTGGGCCCTGGAAGAGGCCGAGCGCCCTCGCCTTTCGCCTCAGCCCGGCCGAGAGCTCCTCTTCCCGCGCTGCCATGTTCAAGAAGCTGAAGCAGAAGATCAGCGAGGAGCAGCTGGCGCCGGCAGCGGCGGCGGCGACGCGGAGTCCCGGCGGCCGAGGCCCCGGCCTGGTCCAGGTGAGGCGGCGGCGGCGGCGGCGGCCTTGCGTGGCTCGTCGTCTTCATGCCCTGCGAGGGTCTCTCTTTCTCGACCCCCCCCCTTGCGGGGCCCTGACGTCAAGCGGGAGCGCGCTCCCCGCCCCCTCCCGACCTCCGCTGCCTTTGAGGCTCCTGAGGGAGGCGGGGGCCACGACCTGCTTGCTTGTTTGGAGCAGGATATGCAGAACTGTAACTGGTTTTGTGGAGCGGATTGACACGTTTAGCTTTTCACATGATTAAGTTCAAGAGTAAATATGGGTGGGCTTATAGTGATTTACCCTCTTCCATTATGTCACCTTTTCTCTATAGAATTGCAGAATAGGGGGCCAGCTTAGCCCAGCGGTTACCGTATTTTTCGCTCTACAAGACGCACCAGACCACAAGACGCACCTAGTTTCTGGAGGAGGAAAACAAGAAAAAAAATATTCTGAATCTCAGAAGCCAGAACAGCAAGAGGGATCGCTGCGCAGCGAAAGCAGCAATCCCTCTTGCTGTTCTGGCTTCTGGGATAGCTGCGCAGCCTGCATTTGCTCCATAAGACACACACACACATTTCCCCTTACTTTTTAGGAGGGAAAAAGTGAGTCTTATAGAGCAAAAAATACGGTACTTCGGAGCAATCTTTGTAGATTCACCAATTGCTTAACAGCAGTTCGATACCCCGCGGGTGCTGTCTGGCTTTAAATAATAATAATAAAAAAGAATTGCAGAAGAAGATAAACTGATGGTGTTGGATGGTTACATGAGCATTTGTTTGTTTGTTTGTTTGTGTGCGTGCGTGCGTGCGTGAGGAGGAGGGCTGTCTCTCACCGCTGCGGCCTGATCCTGCGCCCACCTCGCTCGCCTCACTGGGTGCAGACGGCTGCGCTTCCTTCCACGCAGGTGCGGCATACACAGGACAGCAGCCTCCGTGACCCACCCCGAGCTGATAATGTCCCTGACACCGGCGTGGTGGTGGTGGAAAGATTTAGAAGTGTTGTAAGGGACCCCGAGGGTGATCTAGTCCAACCCCCTGCGATGCAGGGATCTTCATGCCCAACGGGGGACACGAACCCAGGTCCCTGAGATTAATAGCCTCATGCTGTACCGATTGAGCAATCCCAGCAGTTTTAGTTGGATTTAGTTGGGGTCATCCCCCGTGCCCCCGTACAGGAGGGACCTAAATATACTAATTAGGATTGTAGCCTGGACTTAACAGGTAGTAAGGGGCGTGTCTGTCTTTCTGTGGGTGGGTATTTTGTGTGTGTGTGTGTGTATATACATACACACACAAATATGCACACACACACACTCACACTCACACAGACCTACATACACACACATACACACACACAAATTCATATACATATAACATCTGTATAGGCATACATCTGTGTGTGTGTGAGAGAGAGAGAGAGAGAGAGAGAGAGTCCATAGAATTGTAAAGTTGGAAGGGACCCCAAGGGTCATCTAGTCCAACCCTTCAAGGCAGGAATCTTCTAGATCATACATGATAGTTGGCCATCCAACTGCTGCTTAAAAACCTCCAAGGAAGGAGAGTTTACTACCTCTGGTGGGAGTCTGTTCCACTGTCAAACAGCTCTTACTGTCAGAAAGTTCTTCCTGATGTAGAGTTGGAATTTCCCTTCTCGGAACTTGACATAATTGGTTCGGGTCCTAGCCTCCAGAGCAGGAGAAGACAAGCTTTCTCCATCCTCTGTGAGACAGCCCTTTAGATAGTTGAAGATGGTTATTCAGTCTCCTGTCAGTCTTCTCTTCACCTGGCTAAACATACCCAATTCCCTCAACCGTATTTAAAGCCCTGTTGGTTACAATTATATTTGTGCCTAGTCCATGCCTTCAAAGACCAAATGCAGCACATCCACCGTCTGCGCCTTCTTCTTTTTTTCATTTAAAAAAATCAGAGCCTGCTAGTAGCACTATATTTCATTCTATTAGCTCTTTGCTGTACAAAGAGTTCGTTCCAGCCCCAAGCCCTTCAAAGACAGAACATCCAATGCACAGAAATTTCTTTTTACATAGACAGTTGCGGAGGATGTCTTTTGATATAATCTCTGGTGGCAGGAGCAGTGAGTGCTTGAAAGAGGTGGAGCCGGTTGCTGCAATCCCTGCTGGGAATCTGGCAAAGGTGGAGCAGGATATGCAGAACTGTAACTGATTTTGTGGAGCAGATTGACATGTTTCACATGATTAAGTTCAAAGGCATAAAAGAGTAAATATGGGTGTGCTTTTAGTGTACCGTCTTCCATTATGTCACCTTTTTCTATAGAATTGCAGAATATGATGAACTCAAGGGGCTGTTGGTATTGGAGTATTTACCCCAAGTGATCTATAATTATCAGTTATCACTTTATTGGGGGGGTGGGAGGGAGGGAGAGGACTCTGAACTCTACAAGCTTCAGCTCCTGACACCCCTGAATTCTCATCAAATCACAACCCCCCTTCAAGTAGTTAAGAGGTTGTAACCAAAAGGTGAGGAAATCTCCCCTTCTGTAATTTGAACACTGGTGAGTTGTAGTCGGTGTGGCTTTCTTGTACTGTACATCTAAACTTGGTACGGGGTGTTATGAGCAAATTTGTACTGATTAGGTTTTTGTGTTCATTGAACGTTCATTGCAATATTAAGCAGCATACTACATGGTCTATATATGCAGAATAATGAAGTTTTTAAAGTGCTGAGATGGGAACCGGGATTACAGAATTGCATCAGTTTCTGGTGGAGAATACTATTTTTGAATTCATGTCCATATCTTAAAGATTAATCTCATCCACAAGCTTGAAGATTAGCTCATCGGGAAGAGATTTGTGTTGGTCTTTATGCTACTGTACTGATTTGTAGGGAGTTTTTTCATGTAGGGTTGTATTTAAAATGTGATCACCACTTGCTGTCTGAACTGGTACAGTCAGTTCTACTAGCATAACGCATAACCACTTTATTCTGCTGCATGTTGTGTTTCTTTAGTAAATTTCTGCCCCATGTTTTAGCAGTCCTCTTGTGGTGACTGAATAAAAAGAAAAAACACAAACAGAACAATATAGAATAAAACAGTGTAGCTGCAGGAGATAATGATGGCAGATTAAAATAGCATTAACTGATTTTTGAAAGGTTTTAGAAAAGTGAAAGCATTTTTCTTGGTGCCAAAATTACATCATGGGGAGAGAATTCCAGAAGCAGAATCCAAGAAGGCCCTGTCCCTGATTGCCATTCACTTTGCCTCCAAAGCCATAGGCATCTGAAGAAAGGCTTCCGACGAAAATTTAAAGCATAGGCGGGTACATAGGCATTATTTGACAGGATGGGTGGTGACCAGCCCATACATCTAGATTGTTGCTCGCTGTGTTGCTCTTGAATGAAATTGCTGATCAGTTAGTTTTGGTCTGTTTGGCATTATTTTTTCCTGTTTCAGGGTTATGGCCTACAATCTTGAAATCCTTGTTATTGCAACTTGGTGGCAGGTAATGGGTGCATGTAACACTGCATATGGTCAGATTGCTTGTGTGTAGGGACTAGCAGTTCTTCATTTCTGTTACTTCTTTTGCAGGGATCCTCTGCATCTTCACCATCAACTTCCAGGAGTAGAACATCTTCACTTGAAGAGCAAAATGATGAAGGCACTTTAACTCCCAACAGAGAGGTAGGTGGAAACCTGTTGCCTGAAAAAGGGTGCACCCCAAAATAATCAACCACGAGAAAAGTTGATATAGTACAGCAAAAATCAATGAAACATTAAGGAAATTGCATGTTAAAAATATATTCGTCAAAGGGTAAGTCTGTCACACAAATCATAGAATCGTAGGGTTGTAGAGTTGGAAGGGACCTCAAGGGTCATCTAGTCAACCGCCATGTGATGCAGGAATGAAGAAGAGACATAATGCAAGGTAATGAGCACCCAAACTTGAGAATAGGATTGCACTGTTACGGGGTTGAAGTATAGGGGCTCCTAAAACAATTGGGGGCTTGTTTTCTGTTTAATTTTGTATCTTTAGTTTGTTCAAGGGGATGACTATTCCAAGTACTTATTTATCATTTCTGTCTGCATTGCACACCACTCTGAACTAATTCTGTTATGGGCTTTTTATTACTTACCATTGAACAAATAATTTCTTGTGAAGAGGAGAAAAGGTCATTTTTCATTAACACTGTTTCTTAGGGGCCAGGATGGAAGCTGGGTAAGAATGGAGTGTACAAGTGTGCAATCCACTTGCTTTTGCATATTTTCTTAGTCATGTTTTTACGTTTAGAGGAGTTAGGGAAGAGGGACAGAGCAGGGTGTTGAAACAAGGGAGCAAATCAATTTTTACCATATTCTCTTTTCTTTACAGCCCTCCACTGGAGGGGAGGATGCAACAAAAAAGGGGAGATTCAGGATTGATCAGTGGGGAAGAATCCTAATTTCCTACATGGGTTGCTGTTTATCCTGCCTTTATTCCTGTTCATTTGTAGAGTGACAGTCAGGTTGCCAAACCTTACTTTCATACACCTGATTTTGAATAATTATTAGTGAATAGAGCAAAGGACAGCTTTTGCTAGTTAGGGTAGAGTCAGTTTATCAGTTTTGTGACTAGCAGTCTGATACCATCAGATTTAGTTGGCAAGCAGACTTTAGTTAAGTCTATATTAATTTGGCAGATGACACATTGCCATCTTTTCTGCAACCCACTATTCTTCTTGACATATTATTTATTTTGGCGAATAATGCACGGAGCAGGGGTCAGCCTGAATTTAGTATTCAGCATGATTACACATAATCTGTTAGTGCATTCAGCGTTAATGCTTATAGCCACAGTAGTTTAGAATAGCCTTTGCCAACCTGGTGCTCTTCGGATGCCTTGCGCTACCACCTGCCCAAACAGATGTGCTGTCTGAGGCTGGCACGAGTTGTAGTTCACATCTGTAGTGCACTAGGTTGTTCAAAGCTAGTTTACAGACTTATACGATTGTCATGCACTTTAAAAATAATTCCTGAGTTATTGTGTATATTATAGTTGAAAGGTTTGTTTACAACTTACGTTACTAGTTTAGAGAAGTAAAGGAAAAATCCTGCGATTATAATGTCATGTGAGGCTTTCCCTTTTATCTGCTGTATTTTGATATGTGTATGCTTATACTGCTGTCATCATTCATTTAAATAATTTGGAGTGGAATAAAATAGGTTGGGTAGTGCATGTTAAAAAGTAGATCTTTGCTCATCATACATTCCTAAAACAAGGATGATAATTAGTGAATTCTTGGAATCATAATTTATTGCTGTGGTAGTCTCTCATCCAGAGCTCTTTCCCCATTAAGTATTGACTTGTAAATATTGTGACCATGCACATATATGTAGATGTAGATGATGCTTAAATATGCAGATGATACTTGACAATACACAATTATTTTCATTTTAAAAACTCTAAAATAAGGCTTATCAATTTCTGTTGTTTATTCTCTCATGTCTGTATACATGCATACATCTTGGCTGGTTTGAGTGCTCTGTTCCACTTTCAGTGTGTCCTACTCAATAACTTTCCTTGGTGCTAGTGATACATACTTTGGCAGTTTTTGTAAGCATTATGCACAAACATTTCTGAATTCAAACTGCAACATGCTTTTGTGTTCCTTCCCTTTACCTTATTACCATGTTTTATTTTTCATTTCCTTGCTTTTTGCAATGAATGACACAGCTGCTAGCTGGGATGATATCAGAGCCTGCTTTTCTTTCTGAGTATACTGTCTTTGCTTTGGATCCCACCAAACGACATAAGCCACAGAGTGAAAGTGTGGTGAGTCCCTGCCCCTGTTCTGTCCCTCATAGTGACACCCTGACTTGGACAAGAGGCTATTATAGGGAAAAACCAGTGCTTCTTTTGGTTTATAGTCTCACTAAAGCATACTGAGTGCCGTATTGCTAACCCTGCACTAAAATTCAGGGCATATTTTTGCTTAATCAAGAGTTAAGCAAACCAAGTTATATGATAACATTGGCTTAATTTAACATATAAATTAACATTGCTTTGCTTTCAGGCATTAATCACAAAATACCTTTGTAGTATCGGTGATAATTTTAGTGTGTGGTTCTTTTGATTTTTAAAAAAGCTTTGCCATCTCCTTTTTCTTTATAGTAACACACCTGATCTTAAAAAAATTTTTTTTGCCTGGTATCCTTGAGAGTATTGAGGAACAATTATTTTCTAGTTCTAGTTCTGTGAAGAATAATGTTTTGCACTTGCTCAGAGAGAGGTTACAGAATGAGGACAAGCAGGAGGATGAAGAATAAGAACATGAGAAATGGAACTGTTGCTCCCTGATGTACAAAGGGTTCCTTTTGCAAATTTGTTCCATTTTCTTTTTTGACCCTGTTAGAAATGATGGGTGACTGAGAATAGAAACTTCCCTTGGAAATTAATCATTCCACTGCGATCCTTATGTCACCATCTTCAGTTGGTGCCCCATACAATTAGAACAAGCAGATGAGGCCAAAATTAGGTTTGGTATTCCAGGCCAGCTTGCCTTCTTATAACTTAACTTCAAATTGCTTAAAAGAATGCACTGTGATGGCATTTGGACATAGCATCCACAGTATTTGTTGGAATGCAGTATATATAATAGAGGAGAAATGTTTCCCATAGGTTGCTTTTCCTTTTCATTGTTGAACTGGTATCACCTGCAGCAGGCAGTTTAATTTTTTTAAAAAAAATGTTTATAATTGTAAGTAGATTCTGTATTACATTCTCCCAGGGGCATCCATTTATACTATGAAATCTGTAAGCTCCTTTTTGTATTAACTAAATTAACTACGCAGCCTAGATGGCACTGGAAACAAGTATTGGCTGGGGCACAGAGGAAGCAGAGTTCATGCAGACGGTGTGTGTGTGTGTGTGAGAGAGAGAGAGCTTTGTTTCACATATTTAAGGTAAAGTTAAGGTACCCCTGCCCGTACGGACCAGTCGTGTCCGACTCTAGGGTTGTGCGCCCATCTCACTTAAGAGGCCGGGGGCCAGCGCTGTCCAGAGACACTTCCGGGTCACGTGGCCAGCGTGACGAAGCTGCTCTGGCGAGCCAGCACCAGCGCAGCACACGGAAACGCCATTTACCTTCCCGCTATAAAGCGGTACCTATTTATCTACTTGCACTTAGGGGTGCTTTCGAACTGCTAGGTGGGCAGGAGCTGGGACCGAAAGACGGGAGCTGACCCCGCCGCGGGGATTCAAACCGCCGACCATGTAATCAGCAAGTCCTAGGCACTGAGGTTTTACCCACAGCGCCACCCGCGTCCCAGTTCCACATATTTAGATTTCTTAAATAAATTACATAATTATCCCAACCTAATTGGATTTTCTCTAATGTAAGTCCTATTATCTTTGACAGAGTTGTTTAGGTAAGCATGTTTACGATTATGACCTTATTTTAATTTCAACTTTGATTGAGTTACAATTTGTATGTGAGAAGTGCCTTTAAGTAATCACATGGGTCCATCAGTGGTTGGTGATGAGATGAGCTACTTGTTTGAAGTGGCACTTACTTCCCCTCTGCTGCTGCCTTTGCAAATCTACTGGTAAGCTGGTTTAGGGCAGACTGATTCAGTATGAGAATGCCATTGTTTATGCACAAAAGTCCTGAAGCGAGCGGCTAGCATTGATTACACCTCAAGTGAGTTGCTCATTGCTTTATGTTCTGGGTAAGTTTTGAATTAGTGTTGAATAATAGAATCCCCCTGGCACTTTTTGAGAACACACTACGATAAGGCAGGGACAAGGAAGATGATCCAGCTGGCAGGCCGAATCCAGAACCAGTTCACCCTCAGCTGACCACATTGACAGAAGGAAGAGGCTGCCCATCTGTCAATTACCTGATGTTATGTGATCCAGTGATCCAAAATCCAAGCTGTGAGAGCAAGCAGGAGCTTATTTCTGATCTTAATGCTGTGATCCCACAGCACTAAGACTGGAGACAAAATTTGCTTCTCCGATAATAAAAGGTAGCACCACAAGCTTATCTGTTATAGTCTTAACAGTGCTAAAATCTGGGCTAATCCTTTTTGAAGAGCAGGCATAGGCTTATATCTGATCTTAGTCTTGTGGTTCCAGGCAGATACTTCTCTCAGATCTTAGTGATAAAAGCTGTCTTTCATTTTTTGTTAGTCTTGGATAGGAGACCAACCTACTGGATTGCTCCCATTGGCTAGTTCACACTTAACACTAAGCCAGACCATGGCTGAGCATGATTGTGTGAGCATGTGAGTATTTATAGCAGAAATTGCAGCATGTCCATTCCTCCTGTGGTGGTCCTCCTACTGCTGTGCTACACAAAGTTAAGCCATGGTTTGGCTTAGCATCACATCCAAACCCAGGTCTACTGTTTTCCTCACTCAGATAAAAGAACAAACCCTGGCTACAGCTTGTAGTTTGTCTCAAAAAAGGCAAATGGGGTGGGGCAAAAAGCAAAAAAGTAGGAGAAAATGTTTAATATTCAATAATAAAAGGACAGTAGAGACAGTATAACCAAGAACTGCAATTCTGATGAAGGACCTGAGAGGTCTAAAATGAATATGCTTCTAATCCCCAATATATTTCTCTTTGTTTTTCTTATTTTGCTGACAATATAATATTTTTAAATCTGTGGCCTTAGTGAGTTTAAAGCAAAAGAGGGCATTGGACTGGTGCTCTGTAAATAGCCTCCATGCCTAGTATCACACACTGTTGAACCCGAGGAGGCTTTGCAGAGCAAATTGTGACATGGGTGGAAGTCAAATAAAAGAAAAAAAAATCCAAAAGCCGTTGGACGTACCTAAAATAGTTTTTTGGATCTTGGCTAGTATGGTTAAGCAAAATGTAGTATAGGAAGTACTAAAAACATTGCATAGTTTATGCTAAATGTTCATTATAGTAAGTAAACATTTTTATACCTGAAGATTGTTGTTCAACTTGTAACAATCTCTGTAAAATAAGTTTGGATTTGAGAGCAATCACATTAATAGCTTTATTTTGAAATATCTTTTCACCCTAAAAGTGCATTTTCCAAAGAAATGGTTGAAATTTCAACATTCAAAAGGTGTAAGTACTAATTGTCATAGTTATTTTAATGGGATTTTTGTGTATATAAGACTGATGTTGTTATCAGCAAACTTTATTTCCCCCCATTTAGTTCTGCCCTGCCATCTCTGAAGACTTGTATAGGGAATGATAATAATCCAAAGTTGTATGCAGTAGAATGTTTTCATGTAGGGATTTTGCTGGTCATTCAGGAGACCTCAGAATCGGAACTAGACCTCTTGCTTGTCAATTAGCTTTTGAGATTCTTCATAAGGAACACATCTTATGATAAATTCTCTATACTTTTTCATTGTTGGGCTAATTCATGTAAGCACAATTGCTTTATACTTCTGTATTATGGGAGACTTTCTGGTTAATATGCTTGTTTCAGTTTGCATGAATGCATCTTAATAAGCAGTTGCAAAGTAAAAGTACTAATTTACTAAAAAAAAAGAAGTAGATTGCCATGTGTATTATTTATATACTGCAAAATTGCTACTTAGGACATTGTGTTTTAATTTTTTTCTTGAAATGTTTATTTTTTCAACTTTTAGAATGTATCTAAGCAAGCAACACCCAGCACTAATAATAATGAAAGTGAACCATCTTCCCCACAGGTATGTAGCATACAATATATATTTTATTTTATTTTGTAGCTATTGACTAAGGTCTAGTTTGTGTCTGTAATGTCTTGGTACTAAAGCAGAGGCAGCCAAATAGCTTGATGCTTGAGCTTTAGTGACTTAGGAAATACATTATTTTTATGCTTCTTATATTTTACCACTTCTGGAAATGATCTGTTTGTTAGATAAATAAATAAATCAAAATTTATTCATACACTGATGGAGTATTTGTACTTCATAAGCGTCAAAGAAAAGTATTTACTTTTGGAAGTACCGGTAAATTTATACTGGCAGTGTAACACTTTACATGTGTGCCAGTATGTTTTGTTTGGTGTGTGTTAAGGAAATGTGGTCTAGAAACTCAGGCAATGTCTTGTGTATTCACAGCCTAGTGACGTCCAGTCTTTTGCACAGAAGATTCAGATTCGAGTTCCTTCGATGGAATCATTGTTTCGAAGCCCCTTAAAGGAAACTTTGTTCCGATCCTCTTCTAAAGAGTCTTTAGTACGGACTTCTTCAAGAGATTCCCTGAACAAACTGGACTTTGATTCTCCTGGTCCCACGTTTGATCCACCATCTGATGTGGAAAGTGAAGCAGAAGATTTGCCCGGAAATGTAGACAGCCTCCCCAAGGAACAGCTGCTGCAACGGTTGCGCAGGATGGAACGAAGTTTAGGCAGCTACAGAGGAAAATACTCAGAGGTAGGAACATACTTGAGTTTTTTAGTGAGCCATGTGAAAAACTAATGTGGGAAGAAGTAACTGAAGGTGAAACAAGCATTTGTTAACAGAAATTTAGGGCTCCCCCCCTGCAGCCTCCTTTGCCCTCCCTATCCCTCACCCCTCTGAAGCAGGTTTAGGGTGTGCTTTGATGAAGTTTACAATCCAGTAACCAAATATATGTTAAAGTCTCAAAAGATTGTAGACTTGCAGGTCCAATTCTGAATAACTGAGTAGTTAGGCAAGGCTGTATCTTGGCCCCTACCCTATTTAATCTCTTTTTATCTGATCTCCCATTATTTCTTCAGAATGTAACCACTAATATCCCTTATTTAAACAATATCCCAGTTTTTTTATTACTTTATGCAGATGATGCAGTAATTATCTCACTTTCCTCTTTGGGTTTAAAAATATTATCTAAGAGTTTCTCAAACTTTTGCTCTATTAATAACCTCAAAATTAACTATGATAAGACAAAAATTATGCAATTTACAAAGAGAGGGAACCCAAAAAATTGGATTAATCAATGGATATCTAATACAAGAAGTTAAGCATTTCAATTATCTGGGAATTGTATTTAAAAATAACATGAATTGGAACACACATATTTGTGCTGCAATAGCTAAGGCTAAAGTGTGCTTTGATGTATACAGTATTATAGTATAGTAAATTCAAAATGTGTTGGTGAACATTTTCATAGGGGGTGAGAAACAATAAAGCTCAATGACCTGGCTAAAGCACATTGGGTTTCACAGTAAACAGTTTGTATAGACACTTCTTCAGATTCTTCTTCATTGTCAGCTGTGTTTTACGCTTTTCAGCTGGTCACTGCCTATCAAACTGTGCAAAGAGAAAAGAAAAAGCTGCAGGTAAGAAAAAAGACTTAGGATATTACCTGAACACTTTTTATAGCCTTTTCTTTGCCAGGCGACACTTTTAAGGGTGTAACTTTAAATTGTGCCCAGTACGCAACAGAGAGTCTTTAAATATGGTTGTAATCCACAGAAGTGTTCCTTTCCCCTGATGTGACGATTTCCCTGGAGTCTCCTTCAGTCAAGCTCCAATAAGCCTACCTGAAAACTAGATTCCCTGCACCCCTAAAGGCTGTTATTTCTGGCCTAAATTATTTTGCCACTGATCATGACTATCACAAAAACCTCCTGACCAGAGGCAGAACAGTGATGACAAAGACGAGTGGGAATTAGAATTGCAGTAATGTGCTTGTCTGTTTTAGGAACATTGTTAATAGGAACAATATTTTGCAAAGCTTGCAGTCTTCAGGAATTAAAAGAGATAGCACAAAATTAAACTGGAGCAAGGATTGCCAAGGAGGGAAATGTTGGAGGGATAAGGAAATTAATTCCTTAAGTTTAAGGAAGTACAAACTGCTTCGTGCTTAATTTACGTCTAGACATTTCAGATTTGTATTTTAGGGGAAATATAGCTCTTGAACCGGAGCTTGATTTTTAGTGGCAATGCAAAACAGAAATTGTTACTCACATGTAGCTTTTATGTATTCAATATTTCAAAAATCATCTTTCTCTGTTTGTTTTTAGGGAATATTGAGCCAGAGTCAGGATAAAGCACTTCGCAGAATTGGTGAACTTCGGGAGGTAATACTTCATTTCAGTTGTGCATGTAATCTTACAACAAAAAATCTGAGAATTGAGTTTACATGATTAGCTATGTCACAGTAATAAAGCGCAGTAATAAAGAGTATTCAGGTAGTCAGCATAGGCCTTATGAAGATTTTACAAAAAGCAAATATCTTTTCTAATATCTTAGCAGTAATTCTCAGTGAATGGACACTTTCTGAAAAACTTCGCACACACAGTAGAACAGTGTTTCCCAACCTTTTTTGGGCAAAGGCACACTTGTTTCATGAAAAAAATCTCGAGGCACACCACCATTACAGCCCCGTGACGTCAGCGCGCAGTGTCACGCCGGGAGGGACGCACTAAAGTGTAAGTTTCAATTTTTCCCCCTCCCCCTTGCCTTCCTTCTGTGCCAACCGCCAAAAAGCCAAGAAAAAAGCCAAGACTTTAGGGCAGCAGGTCGACACGGAAGAAGCTCCTACCTAAGGACAGGTACAACGGCCGTGTCCTCTTCTGCCACACTTGGCAGCCCTGCCTCACGGTCGTGACTCCCACCCTGATTTCTCCCCGCAGTTCGAGCGGCACAGGCAGCCCAATGTGTCCAGCCCAGACACAAGTCCCGCTTCCCCACTCTAGATCCTGAATGCGACCAAGTGCTCTGGACTCCCAAGCAGGGTGGGAAAGAGGACTCGCATCTGGTAGCCTCCGGGCTCCTCGCCTGCTCGAGGGATGGCATTGCAGGCAAGCTGCCGGCCGTCGCCGTGGCCGCCCCCTCATGCGAGTGGACCTGCCCGGAGTGGTGGGCCGGGGGAGGCTCGCTATCTGTGGGGATGTGGCCCGCACGCGCGGCCCCGCTTCCTCCTGCCCAGGGCTGAGCTCATTACCCGCGATCTCGGTCTCGCGCACGCGGATCCCACTTATTCCGAAGCTCGCGCCACTAGCCGGGGCTCTCACACCGTGCCAGGGCGAGGCGGCGCGGCCCACTGACGTCATCGCGGCTCGCTGCCGCCCTCGACTTCCCTGTTCCCTCCCCTCCCTCGGGTCACCGTGGTTACCAAGGACTGCAAGCTGCTCGGGCGAGCGTGGGGCATTAAGTGGGAGAAGGAAAATTAAAATTAAAACTCGCCTGAAGGCCGCCTCTCCGGATATGAAGCTATCTTTCGAATTTTTTAATTTTTCCCGCGGCACACCAGGCAACATCTCGCGGCACACTAGTGTGCCGCGGAACAGTTGTTGAAAAACACTGCAGTAGAATAATAATTGAGGCAATCAAAACAATAACTTATATTGGTATATTATAATAACTAATACATATACTTTGTAAAAGCAAATCAAATATTGATGATATTGGTATAGAAAACATGTGTAAAATAGTGAAACCACAATGACGAGGCCATTCACTGAATAATCTAGTTACTGTTTTCAAAGGTAGTATCGCAATACTGTATAAAAACTGTTTAGTGCTGGTCTATTTAAGGTCATATATACAACTGTTTAGCCAAGTCTAGTTGGAGTATTATGCATTTGGGGGGGGGGGGTTGTAACATGATCTCCCAAATTAATTGCCAGGAGACAGAACTTACGGCCATAAGGAAAGGGATCTTGAAATACGTTTTCCTTGTTTCTTCAGATGTATTCCCTAGATTGTACGTCTTGCCATTTTCACAATTAATGTTCATTTAAAGAACCATTTACTTAATTACTCCCCACTACCAGTACTTGTTTTACTGCCAGTTATCAGGGATGATGGGAGTTATAGTCCCACAACAACAGAAGGGCCACAGTTTAGCCACCCCTGCTTTGCAGTGTTATCTCCAATGGTGTCACTGATTTTGACAGTAAGTTTTCAATCAGCAGAATGGGTAGGAAAGCAGTTTCCTAGAGGTGTACTAGGGAAGGGGCAAGAGCTGAAAGACTCTTCCTCCTTTTTGTGGATGGAAGACTTAGCGTCAGCTGAGATACAATCCTCAGACTCTACAAATACTGCAAAGTCAGAAATCCTTGAGTTGCTTGCCTACTTCTATTCATTTTTCTGTTCTACTGTACAAACATTATTTGCAGCTGCTTAATAAAGTTAAAGTGTTCTAGCACATCATTTTGTACACTAAAGCCCACTAATTTATTGGGACAAAGTACTTGTGAGTGCTGCAGGATTTGCAGCATTACTTATTGCAAATGCATGTACAGTGGTACCTCGGGTTACATACGCTTCAGGTTACAGACTCTGCTAACCCAGAAATAGTGCTTCAGGTTAAGAACTTTGCTTCAGGATGAGAACAGAAATCGTGCTCCGGCAGCGCAGCAGCAGGAGGCCCCATTAGCTAAAGTGGTCTTCAGGTTAAGAACAGTTTCAGGTTAAGTACGGACCTCCGGAACGAATTAAGTACTTAACCCGAGGTACCACTGTAAATAAATCCACTTTCTATTGTGCTTTCTACCAACTAAAGAACCATTCCTTAAAGAATGATGTATTCTGTTACCGCTTAATAAATGTGAAATAAAAGTATTAAAGTTAATGCTAGCTATGCTGATGTCCCAGAGTGTTTGCAAAATTGTTAGTGTCACTTTACATTACTGATGAGTGTGTAATGGAGAATAGGTACCTAAGATAGATAATAAAAGTCCATGAACATTGGTTATTTGATTTTATCAGGTAACTTTGCAATGAGCTGGGGTTTTCTGTTTGAGGGAGCAAATGACCACTTACTCAAAACAGCAGGGGACTCTCTATTCCCTGAACACTTTGCACTGTTCCAGTGAAGCTGCAGGATCATTTGACATAACTGTAATAAATGTAGATGTTTATAGTTCAGGATATTTAGAATTCAAAATAATGAGCAATGTGTTTAAAGTGGGACAGTGACATCAGTCACTACATAGAAAAGAATACCACAGCAGTTGTCAATATTCCTAGCTATTGGTTGACTTCAGGATATAATCTGCTGTTGAAACTAGTATGACACATTCTGCATGCAAACTGTCACAGTGATGTCACTGGGTTCCGCCTGGTTATGTTCAACTAGGTTGCCATAGCATCAGTGAACTCCTAAGGTCATGAAGTGTGCACATGTTAACCAATCTAGTCTGGGGTAATTTTAGATGGCTGATGTGTTTAGATCAACGATAAGACAAATGATTTTAGGAGATCACTTGGCAAATACAAGATGTCGTCAGATATTGCCAAGGCCTTCCCCAGTTCTGTTCATCAATCCTTGTGGAAGCGTGTATAGCTGTTCTGTGCAGCAGCATTTATGCCTTTTAACCCTCCTTTTTGGATTACAAGAAATTGGCCCTCTTTTTTGCCATGTGGAGTGTTAATTCAGGTATGTGTATATTTTGCAAATAGTGACTTAATATCATAACATGGTTTTTAAGCATAGAATCCAAAGCATTTCTTTCTATAAACACTCACATTTTATGAGGAAACAGCAAGAAACTAGATCTTCTAGCAGTTCTGTTCATCACATTTTTGGAATGCTGAAAAAGATTTCTCTACAGTCTTGTCAACTGGCCACAGAAATAATTGGCCTAGCCATGTGTTGTTGTTCGGTTTTTTTAGCTCTTGTGTGTTTACCATCAGCTCGCTATGCAGGAATTAATAGGTGGCATGGGGCTGTTAAAAGGAGAGTTAAAAGGGTGCTTCATAAGTTGGCAATCCTGTTGCTCTATGAACTTCATTAGGAATTAGTATGAGCTGGTTCACATTTCTTCACTGTTTGAGTAGCAAAAATCTTAATAGCTGCAGTCATGAATTTGTCACAAGAAAATCATTACCTATACACATCTGGGAGGGGATTGTAAACAGTGAAGTCAAAAGGAAATAAATGCAGAAATTTGCAGCGATAATTATAATATGAACAGTGGTCATTCACAAAAAACAAAACAATATGAAAACCAGTTGTTTATAGTAGAGTCATTCTGGCATTGGTTGTCAACTAACATCATCATTTCAATTTCTTACCAGGCTTTGAACCATAACTAGGGACTAAGTTGTAGGGCTTGAAACACTAATGTGAACACCTTGAATTGGGCCTGGAAACAGGCAACTAGTAAAACTGCTTTAGTTGAACCTCAGTCAGTAATCTGGCTGTTGTATATTTTAGATCAGCAGAACTTTCCATGTCATCTTCAAGGGCAGTCCCAGGTAGAAGCAGTAATCCAGTCTTGAAGTTATTAGAGCATGGAGTATGTGGCAAGATCTCTGTCCAAAAGGAGACATAGCTGGAGAAAGCATTTCTAGCTACTGAGATCACCTGAACCTCCAATGGCAATGCTAGATCCAGGAATGCCCCCAAGCTGTAGATCTAATTGTTCCAGGGGAGTGCAACCCTGTCCAGAAAAGGCAACCTCCTGGACTTGAGACCTTAGAACACATCAGACCTCTGTTTCTGCAGAATTCATTTTCAGTTCTTCAGCCAACATCCAGCCCATCACTATCTCCAAGCACGGGTTTAGTACTTCACCTGCCTCTCCCAGGTAGGTGTAGAACAAAGTAGAACAAACAGAGACTTGGGTGTTATCTGTGTATTGGTGACAATTCACTCCAAATCTGTTTGCAGTTGCATATAGTTATTGAATAGCATGGGGGACAAGATGGAGCCCTGTGGGACACTACAGGAAATCTCCCTGTCTGAATGGTGTGCTTGTCCACCCTTCTTACAATGTAGGGATAGCCCCCTGATTAAACGGTTTTATTATTATCAATTAGAAATATTTGCAAAATGTATGTTCTATTTAAGGAACTCCAGATGGATCAACAGGCCAAAAAACATCTTCAGGAAGAGTTCGATGCATCTTTAGAAGAAAAGGATCAACTCATCAGTGTCCTGCAGACTCAGGTATCTATGTTTGGTCAAGAGAGATGCTTCCAAAGTACCCTGGAAGAACAGTTAGTTGTCTTTTCTTACACACTGAGTGTACTAGCTTTGCCAAGAGATAGCATAATCTTTCATCTGTTTCATTCTTTCTAAGTCAGTTTCCCAGTTGTTTTGTTGATGGGTTCAGGAGAGAGGAACAATTGAGGATGGAGAAAACTGCTGCTTGGTCTGCATTTTGGACCAAAATTTACACTACCTGGACGAAAGCATAGTTTGGAATGTTAATTGTCCTTCGGATTTTAAGCATATCAGAATCTTACTGTCATAAGCGTTGTGCAGATGTAATGGAGGGGATCTTGAGGAGGAATGGGAGGAGCTGAAGCTAGATGTCACCAGGAGAGTCCTAGCAGGATGGGAGAGGTGAAATTCAGGACCCCAAGAAGTGCCCAAGCCAGGGGAAGGGGTAGACAGCTGGATCCAGGGGAGGGACCAAGCAGGTTGACAGGGGAGTGTTCCATCCCTGTGACATCACACCTCTAGTCAGATACCTCCTGCACCCAGCGCTACCTCCTGTCACTCCCCTTAGAGCTGTTTGTCTGTGTCTCACCTGGACCCCACTCCCATCTGACCTTGTCTTCCTCCTCTGCCTCCTTCTGTCTCACTCTCCAATATGCCTCCAATGGGCCAGCAGCTTTTCAGAAGTCTGACATTGTCCTGTAGTTCACCTGTGAGCAGCCAGGTGAACATTTTTATTATATGTTAAGAAATGTCAGACAGTAGCTGAATTATATTACTTTGTTGTTTTTGCAGGTATCATTACTGAAACAACGATTGCAAAATGGCCAAATAAGTATTGAGTTACCTGATCCAAATGTTCAGACTCAACCAGAAGTTCAGAGTCCAACAAAAGATTTAAACACAGAGAATGCTGTGCAACCAGAGAGTCCTGGTAGGTTGGTGTAGTAGAAAAAGAGTGTAAATATCTTGAAAATAAGATACTAACAATCTTGTGCTTTCATCTCACCAAGTTCTACTGAATAACTATGTTTCCAAATACAGATTTCTAGTTCAGTGTTGATAGGGCTTTACAGCTGCATTTTAGATTGTTGATAAAATATTGATGTTAAGATCTCTTATTGAACATGCAGGGGATTTTAAGTACTTCCAGACGATGTTACTATGAGAGCACTACAATAGTATTCTTCATTTATTTAGTTCACATTGGCCAGTATCCAGTGCCCTTGTTCCATTAGAATTTATGCTTGTACAACAGAAATTCCTTTTCCTTCTGCATGCACCCCTTTCTCTCTGGGAGAAGGGGCAAGATGTTGCCGAGGTAAGATGTGCTTATCAGAGCTCCGCATATTCCCTTTCAGTTACGTGACAGGGGTTTGCTTTGCTGGCTTCTCCCCCCCCCCCTTTTGTTCTTTTTAAAATTTCTCCTATCGAAGGCAAGGTTGTTTTATCTATTCCGGCAACCCCAGATCTGCTCCAGAGGGTAGGAAGAACCTTCAGACAAGATTTAGGGAAAATATGGGCGAAGGAGAGTGGGGAGTTCTTTTGTGCAAGCGGAAATTGTTGCAGTAACAGACCCAATGACTTAGTGCTATTTTGGATATAAACTTTACTTACCTCACACCTTTCTTCAGTTATCGTATTCAAGCGTTTTTTGTCCAGGCAATCATATTGCCCAAACATAATTTTCTGTTTGATGTAGGTGGTGATGGGGATTCTGCTAAAACACTAGAAGCTCTTACTCAGCGAGTGAAACGTCAAGAGAACTTGCTCCATCGATGTAAAGAAACAATCCGCTCATATAAAGAACGCTCGGTACAGCTAACCAATGAAAAAGAGGCACTTCAGGAACAACTGGATGAGAGACTTCAGGAACTAGAGAAAATAAAGGTACTGAAAAATGACTTTGTGTATCAATTCACACAAGGTCAAAATTTTCTTTGCTTAACTGATAAAGCAAAAGATGCCAGATGTCACATCCTGAAACATATTGTAAAATTCCTGAATGCCCAAGGTAAGGGCAAGACATGGTTTCGATTCTGTTAAATGGAATAATAATAATAAAAGATGTAGACTATATGTCAGAACCTTCCAGAACTGCATGTCTTAAATTGCACATTTCTAATTGTGTGTGCTTATTAACCTAACTTAATTAGACTTCAAAGTAGGTTTGTTGGGTTTTTTATTTTTGTATAAGCATGCAGTGATGTTTTTATTCCGAAAGGGGAAACACGGTCCTTTAAATGTTCAGCAGAGTGAGATATTTCATGCACAGTTGGGAGCAAGGCTGTAGTCCTTGTTAACAATAGGAGGAACTGAACGTATTTTACTCTTTATTTTATTTTTAATCTAGTGTATGCCTGAAAATTAAAATTTTAAGTGAGTTTATACTAGCCTCCACATTATTCCTTAAGAAACTCTAGGAGCCTTTTTGGGAAAAGAGAATGGTATAAATGTTTAAGTAAAGCTTGAACCTTCAAAGTCTGTAATGTCTGATATCAGTATAACTTCAACAAGGAAACAAATATTTTCAGCCTCCTCCCTATATAACCAGCATTTATAAGGAGCAAAAGATATCTTAATGCAGAGGATTCCTAGAGTTGTGTGTGTTGATGTTCTCCTGTGGGGAGCTGAATAATAGTATATATTCAAGTAAGAAATACTACTCCTTGTTTCGATAGGGGTTGCTTTCCAGGTCATTGCATGCGTTGGCAGGGTAAGCCTGCGCCGTTTCATTCCCTTCCCGGGCTGAGAGTGGTGTGTGCATCAGCAGTCACATGCAAAATGGTCATTCCCTGTACTCAAATGTGAAGCTTTGGTGGGTGAGGGGAAGAGAGTTATTGCAAGATAGGTACACTGCTTATATTTTAACCTGTCTCCTAGGATCTTCATATGGCTGAGAAGACCAAGCTGATCACTCAGTTACGTGATGCCAAGAACTTGATAGAACAGCTAGAGCAAGATAAAGTAAGCAATATAGATTATTTTAAAATTCCTGAATTATTGTACGAATAGTGCTAATTCAGGCATAAAAACTGCATGTAATTTATTTTGTCAACTGTCTTGAAAATAATTGCTAAAATGAGGATATATGAGGGAGCGAAAGAGAGAGAGAGAACTGGATCCAGACTTTTTTTTTCTGTGACCAGAACAACTCCTTCCATCCACAGAAGGCTTTCGATCCAGGGGCAGAATCCTTTTCTTGGAAGGAAGGGGAGGTAACTTTTGCCAGTTCCCTTCTCCCCCTGCAGCTGTCACCTCTAGCACTGGTCTAGAGACTGTTCCAACAGGAAACCTCCAGAACAGATTGCATCTCTTCTCTTCTGCTGGGAAGAGCAAAGTCCATATCTAAGCCTGCTGTTGCTCTTCTTAATGGTCTTTGACTTGTCATAGATATGGGGCTGTGCATGCACATAATCAGAGTCTGAGGGTTGGGTTTTTTAAAGTTCCACCAGTAATCTCCAGATCCTCTTTCCATCCTCTTGGTTATAGTTGCTATATATTTGTCCAGTACTCGGTAGTGTTTTCTTCCTCACAATGCTTCTGCACTTTCTTCTAACGCAACAAAGAGGTGGGGGAAGTTGCATAACAATAACTATGTCTTGTTTCTGAGTGTGTGTATGTATGTTTCCACACAGCACCCTCCTTATCTGTAATTACCCATTTTATAGGGCATGGTAATAGCAGAAACCAAACGGCAAATGCATGAAACATTGGAAATGAAGGAGGAAGAAATTGCCCAGTTGCGTACTCGCGTCAAGCAGGTGGTTATGCAAGGTGAAGAGTTAAAAGAACAGAAGGAAAAGTCTGAAAAAGCTGGTAAGAAGTTGTGGTGATTGTTCCTTATCCAAGCAGGAAACATTTCTTTGGCATCATTTGTTTGCACTTTGTCACTAACTGTTGCAACACTAACACTAACTGTCCCATTTCCCTGACCCATCAAAATTAACAGCACTGTTTGACTAATGGTAGTGATGGTGCCTTGTGGAACTTGGTGGAAACCTGCAGCCATCCTTGCTCTACTCCTTCCTTAATTGCTTGTACAGAAATGAAAGAGGCAATAAGTTGGCAGACAAAACAGTTCCAACATTCCTCATTTATAACATAAACATGTTAGGGGGGAAATGCTCAACCCTATCATGGAATCAGAGCTGGCTAGGATGGTCCACATAGATTTAAGCCACCTCATTTTGAATAATGTGCTTCTGCAGTGCCTTACAAGTTGAAGGAGTTCGATCAGTAAGTTTGACAGCAAGTCCTGTGATGAGGAGCCACCTTACTTTTAAGTTCCACACAGCAGTTAAAACTCTTGGCATTCAGTAATAGTCATACCAATAGCTTAAGCATGAAGTCACATGCTATGAAAAAGAGACACTCCGTTCCTGCTAGTTAGTCTGACCTGATGTAGACACTGAATGGGACGCGGGTGGCGCTGTGGGTTAAACCACAGAGCCTAGGACCTGCCGATCAGAAGGTCGTGGTTCGAATCCCCGCGACGGGGTGAGCTCCCGTTGCTCGGTCCCAGCTCCTGCCAACCTAGCATTTCGAAAGCACGTCAAAGTGCAAGTAGATAAATAGGTACCACTCTGGCAGGAAGGTAAATGACGTTTTCGTGCACTGCTCTGATTCGCCAGAAGTGGGTTAGTCATGCTGGCCACATGACACGGAAGCTGTCTGCGGACAAATGCCGGCTCCCTCGGCCAATAAAGCGAGATGAGTGCCGCAAGCCCAGAGTCGGTCACGACTGGACCTAATGGTCAGGGGTCCCTTTACCTTTACCTTTAACTTTAGACACTAAATGTGGGGACAACGGGAGGATCTGTCTTTTGAGACCTGGTGCAGACTATTTGCAAGCCATGTTTTTCATACTGGAAGCAGCCTTATGAATGCACTTTCTTGCCTTCTCCATCCAGAGCACTTTACCTCTTCCCTTCTCTTCCCAGTGTTAACCATGGTTATGCATTATATGTGCACTAAAGCTATAGGTAACCAGGGGTGGCCAACTCCCAAGAGGCTGCAATCTACTTTCTGAATTAAAGTCTGGCAGTGATCTACCCCTGTTTTTGGGGGGTTCAGCTCAAAGTTGTTGAGCTTTTCCTAGGGGAGCCAAAGTTGTTGAGTTTCTGTGGGGGGAGCCAGTGATCTACCAGTGATCTACCGGTTGGCCACCCCTGGGTAATTCCAAATCATATTTCTATAACCATGGATTGCAACTACTTCAAGCCATGATTTTAGACTCAGGTTTACAAAGTAATTATGGTTTGTTAACCAATGTTGACAGTGCAGTAGAAATTGCTCATGGGAAGAGATAATGTGCAGCCATGAGGATGACTCAAATTTGCAGCAGTACAGTTTTATGCCTGTATTTTCTATGTTCTTAGTCACTCCACACATCCAACATCCTACCTCCAGACTTAGCATTTCTCTTCTCGCTTGTTAAACAGAAATAGTTAATTGTGGGGGAAATGGCAGATAAACAGAATGGAATGCAAAATGTTATCTTTTACAAATTTTTCGTTTTGATATAAAATGTTAGATAATACTTTACAGAGTTATTGCATCTATTTAATATTAAGGATAGGTAACATTTGATATGCTTGTATTTCTAAGTTGTTGAGAGACACAACACAGACCTACTTGTTTTGATTTTTGTGAGTCAGTAGGTAGGATTGCGTTACCAGTGTGCATTGCAAGTCATTGCAACAAGTCTTGTAATAAATATATATAATAAAATATGCTTGGAATGCTAAACTTTGAAACTAAATGAAATAAAACCATAACAGTTCAGTTCATATGTCAGATTATTATTGCAGCTTTTCATTCTGTAATAATGAAAGTATTGTGTTAAAATCTCACTAAGCATCTTATTTTTGTGCATCCACACATGCCAATAAGTGAATCATGGTGCCTTTCCCAAGCCTTGTATGAACAGGATTGGGGTAAGGGATCTCTTACTTATATCACTCAACTGCTGCTTGCAGAGGGCTTTAGAAAGTAAATTCTGTGCTTCTCAGGCAATACCTAAAGTGAGTGCCTTCAGTTCAATGTATGGTAGTTAAATCTCTTAATGCCTTGGAATATTTGGCGTTGTTTTACAGCTCTTGGAAATTGGTTATGTTATAATAACTTGTACATTAATTTCTCATAATTCAAACTTTAGCATTATACCAGTATTAAATATTCTGCACAAAACATTGTGAGGGTTCGCCAGTGTTTGGCCATGTAAAACCATTTCAGATAAATCCTCGTAATTGTTTTCCTTCTTTGCATAAAAGCTATTTCATTCATAGACAAGAAACTCTTTTATATATTCAGGTGCTTATTCAAAATCATTATTGGTGCAGGTTGCCTAAATGTAAGAGAATGTTGTTTTGACTAGATGATTTTTTTTGTTACAGTTCTGCACTTCCATTTCTTGCATACTTGTTGAAACAGACTAAATGAGTATTTCTTAGTCTGCATAATTTGGTTCCATGCTGCTTTCTCCTGCTTTCACCACTAGATAGTGCCATAAGTTGAAGACATCAGTTAATGTGGCATGAAAGACTTAAAAGAAAGAGGTAAAGATAGCTTTTATTGCACCAACTCTAGTTGTTTATGAAAATTTGTTGCAAGCTTTTGAACCACACCTAGGTATTTCATCAGTGCAAAAGCAAGGAGTTGGCTTATGGCTGGCACTTCACTTTTTTAAAAAAATGAAGAGTGTTTTAAAAATAATTGCAAATTGTGCTCATCATTTTCCTTCACCTGTTCCAGTAGAGAAAAAGGATATGCTGTGGATCTCACAGAATACCACTCTGTGGCTCAAAATGATGCAACACACTCTTGTATATGGCTGCTTTCATCTTTTTTGGCGCAACATCAATTCAGTTGCCAACATTCTGCAGCCTGGTAATGTTTCTTTTATCCCATGGAATCCCACAGAGTAGTCAAATAAATGTGATATTTTCCCCTGAAACACTCTGAGCCATGAGCTATCTCTTTGTCTGGCAAAAGTCAATTGAACCTTCTCTGAATCTTTATTTGTTAGTGCAAGGTGAGAAGCTAGGCTTTCATGTATAAAAACAGATAATTTATACTTCATCTTAAATCCCCTATAACTGATGGAGAACCTGTGTGCTCAACTTGTGTTCAACAGCTTGATAACTTGCTTTAAAACAGAGTTGGACCAGTAAAAGATACCATTCTTCTATAGCTGATTATTTCATAGATAGACCATTTTGTGGAAACCCACAAAATGCATTTTTAAGAATGTGAATGTAAGCTTGCTAGCTCAGGTGAAGCTCAACCCTTCCTTTCGCTCCTCTTCCTTATCACAAACTCCTTTTAAAAAGTGATGACAGTTTTCACAAACAGCAGATTAGTTGATAAGCTTGGCTTTCCACTGCACAGCTTTCTTCTGTGGAGAGAGGGGCAGTGAGGATTTTCCTCTACTGAAGTCAGTGGGTTGGAGCTAGTCTGAGAGTTAGTTGTACTTAACTTTTGTAGCAATTTCAATAAGGACTATTTCCTGTTGAACGATTGGGACTTGGGTTGTGACGAACCCTTTTCATTGATTGCAATAAGGACCAAGTGCAGTTAAATTAAAATTACATCTTTTAATTTTTTAAAAAAATCTCTGCTGTCCTCACCTGCAGTCTGAAGGAGCACAGTCAAGAACTCTGGCTTACCATCTCATCTATTGTTTGTGGCTCGTAGCTTCAATTGCATTGGTGGCATTGCTTAGGAATGCCTTCAGCATTTGCCTTGAAAACCATTCATGTTTGCCCCAGAAAGCTACAATGTGATCAGTTCAGTGGAAGTGATTTATCATTGTGTACTTAGATTCATAGAAACACAGAATTGTAGAGTTGGATGGGAACCAAAGCGTTATCTTGTCCAACCTTGTGCAGTGCAGGAATCACAGCTAAATAATCACTGACAAATTGCCATCCAACCTCTGTTTAAAAACCTCCAACGAAGGGGGAGCCCATCAACTTTGGAAGTACCCCATTCCACTGTCAAACAGCTCTTGCTTAGATTTCCTGTCAAGTGCAAATTGCAGAATATTCTTACACATTGGTTACTTTGAAACAGCTATGCTAGTATAATGGGAGCGAAAACCCACCTCTGTGTTACGATTTGGTTTTATAGCTTTGATTTAACCAGACTCACTGAGTGAGTAAAAGGTGAACCATGGACCCCTGTTGTGTAACTTCATGAGTATACACAATCATTTGCAACTGGCACCTGCCCCTTGTATTAGAATTAGCTACCTCAAATCGTAATGTTGTGTTTCTGCTTATGTGTTAGGATGCCTGAGATGCATAAAATTTTACTTTTAGAGAACAGATTGTGTTTCTGTGAAGTGCTGCTTCTTTGTGTTTTCATGCTTGCCTAGCTTTCTTCCTGGTGTCATGTGTTTGTATTTATGGTAATACAGCTGCATGTTGCTGGGTTTCTGCATTTGAGTAGTCATTCCTAGTCTTTACTGGAAAGTTTCTGTTCTTCCTGCCTGTGGGCCTGAATATGTGTTTCTTTTTCACCCACTTTACATTTCAAAAAAGCTAAAAATAAATAAATAAATAAGCCTGTGCATTTATGAACTCTGCCTTTTAGAAGGTGGCCCTTTGACACCTGAAATTCTGATTTATTGCACTGTGAGGTTTCATTGCTCATCCTCCATCAGGGCTTAAGGGGAAAAGAGTGGCGTTGCAGTTGACATGCTGCTGCCACCCAAAAATAGCATTCTCATGTTGAATCATTTCCTTTCCCCCTTTATAAAATTTAGCACAATTCTATGAGTGTCTACTCAGTAGTAAGCCCCATTGAATTCAGTGGAGCTTACACCCAAGTATAAGATTGCAGCCTTGACAGTGCTGTGACACTGCGCTAGACATTTGCAGCCATAGCCCAGTAACAGCCAATGCTACTGCATATAGATAATTCATTAAAAGACAGAGAAGATGGGCAGTGCCATATTTTTAAATGCAGTAGTGTTAATGTTTGGATTATATGGCAGGTCCTAAATTTGTCCATTACTAGTATATGCTTATTTATGTTAGTACTTTGTGCTGAACATATGAAATGCACCTACATTTCAGTACAATGGGATTGATAAATATGTTCTGAACTGTGCTGGAAGGCACACGGGGCCAAATCTCATGCTAATGTGGTAGAGCTAATGTGGCAACTTGATCCCCCGCCCACTACTTGAGGATTTTACTATGCCTAAACAACAACATTGATAAAAATTATTCAGTCATAACATTTTTTAAAATTATAAAATTATTTTTCATGTATTTAAAACAATCATCATTCCACGTTTTTATCTTTAAAAGGGACAATCAAGGCAGCAAAAAACACCAACTAAATTTACATAAAAGGAAGACTAAGACAATACCAGCATATCGTCATATGCATAGTAAATAATCAGCAAGTTGCAATATTAATTATGCACTGCCCAGACTTGGTTCACATATAACACTTATGCCAAACTGTGGCTTAGGTTAACATGAGCAAGTTTGCTGATGCACAGAGCAAAAACATCGGCTGTTTTGCTTCCCTCCTGTTGCTGCGGTAATACTGAGAGCTAAATCACCATTTGGTTTAGCATTATGTGTGAATCCAGGCTTATGGTTTGTCTCATTCCAAATAAACTATGAGTTGTAACCAGCTGTTATTTGCTTATCACTCATCGTTTCTTTGGAGACGACAACCTGTGGCTCAGATATGCATGTAATGCCAAAGCAAACCATGACTTGGATTCTGGTAGTGCGACAGGCTCAGAGGAGGAACAAAGTGGCTGTGATCTTTGCTTGTTCACACTTAGCCGTAGTTAGATTTAGTGTTATGTGCTGATGAAAGTAGTGTTCTGACCTGTCTTCTAGAGAGCTAAAGCAAGGACACCAATTGAGCTGTAATGAAGTTTAAAGAAACTGTATTAAAGTTAAATGGCAGTATAGTTATTCACGGTTCTAATGCAAAGAAGCTGCTCTTAGGATTACATGAGTTCAGGCATTCCAGACATTCTTATAGACTCCTGAGAATTGCTATGCAGTCATGAGTGAAAAGGGAATTTCTGTTGAATTACCACTTCTATACAATATTCTTGTTCAATTTATTTTAAGGGTTGAGAGGTTTGACACTAAGCAGGAAGCAGAGCCCAGTCCCTTGATTTCTGAGTTTTATTTTGTTGACATGATAGTAAACGTTTGCCTTTCCAGGCTGACTTCTTGATTTCTCTTTAGCTAGGTTATTCAGTGAGAATATGGCCTACATATGGTAATTTTACTTTGTCTAGAGTTTCTGCCATGTTAAACCATACATATAACCTCTTCTTTTTCTTGTTTTCTGCAGCATTTGAAGAGCTTGAGAAGGCTCTCAGTTCAGCCCAAAGGACTGAAGAAGCACGCAAGAAACTGCAAGCAGAAATGGATGATAGGATCAAGGCTGTAGAAAAGGCAAGCGAGGAAGAGCGTGTGAGCCTTCAACAGGAATTAACAAGGGTGAAGCAGGAGGTGGTTAATATTATGAAGGTAAATGCTAGATCTTCTATAAGGTAAACTGCAGAGATAAGGTAACAATTCACGTTGAAATCAGAATATATCATGTTAATACTGGCAGAGGTCAATCTTCCCTTGTTGGCGGGGTGTATGGGTGAATAAAAGTGCAGTATACAGTGGAACGGGACGCAGGTGGTGCTGTGGGTTAAACCACAGAGCCTAGGACTTGCCGATCAGAAGGTCGGCGGTTCAAATCCCCGCGAGGGGGTGAGCTCCCGTTGCTCAGTCCCTGCTCCTGCCAACCTAGCAGTTTGAAAGCATGTCAAAGTGCAAGTAGATAAATAGGTACCGCTCCAGCGGGAAGGTAAATGACGCTTTCGTGCACTGCTCTGATTCGCCAGAAGTGGGTTAGTCATGCTGGCCACATGACCCGGAAGCTGTACGCCGGCTCCTTCGGCCAATGAAGCGAGATGAGCGCCGCAACCCCAGAGTCAGTCACGACTGGACCTAATGGTCAGGGGTCCCTTTACCTTTACTTTTATACAGTGGAACCTCAGGTTGTGAACGTGATCTGTGTGCAAGGCACGTTCACAACCCGCATTTCGGGTTGTGCGATTCGGCACTTCTGCGCATGTGTACCCGTTCCGGTACTTCTGGGTTCAGCGCGGTGCGCAACCCGGAAACGCGTAACCTGAAGCGTCTGTAACCCGAGGTACCACTGTACTGAGAATCTGATAATAAATCAGTCTTGCAGCTTTACACTGTTCTATTAAAGCCTTGTTTAACACACAAAAGAATTTGTGTGTTTAATCATGCCACTTTCTCTGCTGCAGAACCAAAATATGGATAGGAATTGTTTGAATCTCTGTAAGGTAGAAAAGGTATATGGATTATGTAGTATTGTGTTGAACCCGGCTGCTAGGCAACACCCAGAAATATATGACTAAGGTTGTAATGCTATACATACTTATCTGGGAGTTAACGCCATTATATGCAGCTATTACTGCTGAGTAAATATTAATAGGATTGCACTGTTTGGCTGTAGTTCTATGCATGCATACTTTGAAGTAAGGCCCATTGGATTCAGTGGGACTTCTGAGTAAGCATAATTAGAATTGTACTCTTGAAGGCCTATTAAAAACTGAATGGGAAGATGCGAGTCATTCATAGTGCAATTCTCTGCATCTCTGCCTCTGAGGTGAATGGGACTTATTCCTTAGTAAATGTATATAGAAGAACAGATGTGAACTGGAACTCTTTTGGATCTTTTATTTTCTAAAAAAAAAGCACCAAATAGCATTTCTTGCAAGAAAGCAATCTGTTTAGTCATTTTTCTTCTTTATTTCATTTCTCTTTGATCAATAATATAGAAGCACCTTTGTTTCTTGGGTAACATCAGACGTGTGCCTTTCAAATTTGCAGAAATCTTCAGAAGAACGAATTACCGAACTAGAAAAGTTACATAAAAGGGAATTGGCTAGCAAAGAACAGATATTAAATGATAGATTACGGGCTCAAGACCAGGCGTTTCAGGAACAAATGAAAACAGCTCTTGTAAGTGTCTTCTTAAGAGCCAGATGGGTCTGGTGTGTGTATACCTGTGTTTGTGATGATGAATAAAACTTAAGTATGAATAGGAGAACTTGGTGCATAAAGATGCATTTGGATGTATATCTGGGAATCTACAGACCAAGTGAATAATAACACCTATTTATTTAAAATATATACATATATGCACACCACCCTTCAGCAATTTCTAAAATAAAATGCAATAAGTAAGTTCATGAAGTAGAAGAGAAGGGTTTGGATTTGATATCCCGCTTTATCACTACCTGAAGGAGTCTCAAAGTGGCTAACATTCTCCTTTCGCTTCCTCCCCCACAACAAACACTCTGTGAGGTGAGTGGGGCTGAGAGACTTCAGAGAAGTGTGACTAGCCCAAGGTCACCCAGCAGCTGCATGTGGAGGAGCAGGGAAGCGAACCCAGTTCACCAGATTACAAGTCTACCGCTCTTAACCACTATCAAGAACACAAAAATGCATTAAAAAGTTTGGGACAATAGAATGTTGGTGCCTGGTGTCAAAAGGAGAACAATGGAAGTAAATGGTAGGCTTCCCTGGGAGAGGAATTCTACAAATGGGGATCCCACCATTTCTTACCTCCAGAAATTTGGGGCACCTGGTGGAGGGCCTCTGAAAATGACCTCAATATACTGGCAGATTGGTATGGGACCAGTGTCCTAAACTCTAGAAGGCTTTAAAGATGAGCACCAGGATTTTCAGTTGTGCTTGGAAACTAGCAAGAAGCTAGTGCTTTCGGTATTGCTGGGATACCTTCCTGCTGACTTGTCCCAGTCAGTAGTCAGGACCCTGTACTTTGAACAAACTCAGTAGTTTTGTAAATAGTTTTCAAGGGTAACTGCACATGCAGTACATTACAGTAACCAATCCTAGATGTTCTAGACATTCCTGTTATATAAAGAGGAACTTCTGAACTTTTGACACATTTTGGAGAGTTTGCTTATCTGTTCTAAACGCTTCCTTTTTCTTTCTCCCGCAACTCTTTTTAGGTAGTTTCAGTGGCGTAGCGTGGGTTGTCAGCACCCGGGGCAAGGCAAGTAATTTGCGCCCCCTAACCCCCAGATGTTGCGCCCGGTGCGGCCGGCCCTCCTTGCACCCCCCACGCTACGCCACTGGGTAGTTTGCTTGGTTTAAACATATACCTGAAACATAATGTATGGAAATGGGTTTCCAGATAAGAGTTTCCAGACAGAACTTGTCCATATTTCATTGTGTTGTGTAACTGAAAAGGCAGTCTTTTTTATTCAGTCACCTTACTCTAGTGTTTGCAAATGCACATATTAGTAAGCTGAACTGTGTTTGGTTGAAGGCTCCCTGTATACCATGGAACAAATGTGCTTGCATCCCTATGGATGGATAGGTAGAGTCAGGGAATTATGCTGAGGAAAGGTTACAGAGTTTAGACCCTGTTACTGTTGGCCATGCACGTATGTAAGGTTAGATAAGGACTAATAGATTAATTCTAAATCTAGATTATTGCTGCTATTTCTTCATTTTCTGCACACAGAAACTTCACTTTCAGATTCTTTACAGTTACATGAAAAATATAAAATTATAAGGTTCTTTGTGGATTTTTAATCTGTTTGTGTGATATCCACATTTTAAAAAAATGTACGAGCAAGAATTAAAATAGATAATACTCCTAGTGCTGCTGATAGATCAGTGACTTTATGGTACTTTCTTTTTTAAAAAGTCATAATTCTTGACACAGGAAAAGTGCCAGAGTGAACACCTACAGACTACACAAGAAAAAGAACAACAGGAATCATTAGCCCTAGAAGAACTGGAACTGCAGAAAAAAGCAATTCAGTTGGAATGTGACAAAAAACTAGAGGACATGGAGCAAGAAATAGAAACCTACAAAACTGTGAGTAAAAGATTTGGAACATTGGACTGCTTTTTTATATTGCACAAACTAAAATGTAAATGCATATGAGAGGTATGCATACCTATAATTGCGTCTAATGGGAGAAATTTGGGGAGGGTGCTTGGCCCCAAAGGGCATGGCTGTGTTTTTTATTTTTATTATTATTTATTTATTTATTTATTTATTTATTTATTTATTACATTTTATTATTTACATGCCACCCATCTGACTGGGTTGCCCCAGCCATTCTGGGCCCCTCCCAACAAAATATTAAAAACACAGTGTGATTCATGAGAAAGGTGGTGAAATCAGTTGAGGCAGACAACAAAGGGGGCAGAAACTGTGATTTGAGCCAAACATAGTGTCTCTATTTTTTTTATTATTTTTTTTTTATATAAAATTTTTATTGGTTTTACAAATTTTTTAAAAACAATACAAACATATAAAAAGACATACAAACACGTATAATTTCATAACCTTTTTTTCATAAACCTTGTTTCTCGGACTCCCCCATACCTCCCCTTTCTGCATCCCAATGTCCAAAATTTTTTTAGCAACTTCTAAATATTTCTGTCAAGCCTCTGTCCTCTTAATCTTTCTTTCGGTCTAATCTTATGTCACTGTAACCCTTTCTTTCTCAAAACCTCAACATTCTAACATTCATCGAGTTTGTAGTAGTCCTTAAGATAGATTTTAAATTTCTTCCATTCTTCTTCCGCTGTCTCCTTCCCCTGATCGCGGATTCTGCCAGTCATCTCAGCCAGTGTCATATAGTCCATCACTTTCATCTGCCATTCTTCCAGAGTGGGTAGATCTTGTGTCTTCCAGTACTTTGCGATAAGTATTCTTGCTGCTGTCGTAGCGTACATAAAAAAAATTCTATCTTTCTTTGACACCAATTGGCCGGCAAACATAGTGTCTCTAAATACCGTATTTTTCGCCCTATAGGACGCACTTTTTCCCCTCCAAAAATGAAGGGGAAATCTGGGTGCGTCCTATGGGGCAAATACAGGCTTTCACTGAAGCCTGGAGAGTGAGAGGGGTCGGTGCGCACCGACCCCTCTCGCTCTCCAGGCTTCAGGAAGCTATCAGCAAGCCTGGGGAGCCCGCGGGAGTTCCCGCAGGGCTCCCTAGGCTGCGGATAGCAGCCTGCCGCCCGGCTTGCAGGGCGCCCTGAAGCAGAGCGCCCCGCGTGCTGGGCAGACATCGGCCAGCCCCACAAGCTCGGGGGACAGCGAGGAGGCGCAGAGCCGCCATCCCGCTGTTCCTCGACCTGGTTTGGAGGCTGGCACTGGGGAGAAGCGCACTTCTCCCCAGCGCCAGCCCCACAATCTCGGGGGACAGCGGGGAGGAGGAGTGCTGCCATCCCGCTGTTCCTCAACCTGCTTTGGTTTCCCCGACCTGGTTTTTTTTGGGGGGGAAATAAAGGGGATTTTTTCCCCCTTTATTTCCCCCCCCAAAAACTAGGTGCGTCCTATGGGACGGAGCGTCCTATGGGACGAAAAATACAGTAGATATGTTGCAGCAGGAGGAGAATAACCTAGCCTCATATTCCCCTGTTGCATCTTTCCTTGCCTTCCCCTTCCACATGCCTTGGTGGTCTTAGAAACAGAACATAGGAGGCATATGATGTCCATCCTTACATTAATTATCAGGATTCATGTTTGGGAGTCAGCTACACAACTTTCTCTTTGTACAAGCTACTGCTTTGTTAGGTGCCCTTTTCCAGGAGCTTTAAATGATTCGGTAGGTGAATGTGACCTTTCCTGTCTAATTCAAGAATAGCCAATCACTTAGTTCCAAGAACCTGTATACCTTGTAACCTAGGTACGTGTGCCTTAGGCCATGTGGAAGTGGGGTGGAGACACAATGTCAAAAGCAGTGTGTAAGTCTGTTGTGCTGATTTTAATCTGACATGCATCCTGTGCAGTCGATAACGCTATGCCTCTTACACCTTTATAATAATAATAATAATAATAATAATAATAATAATAATAATAATAATAATTTATTATTTGTACCCCGCCCATCTGGCTGGGTTTCCCCAGCCACTCTGGGCGGCTTCCACAGAAACCAAAAAACACTAAAATATCATACATTAAAAGCTTCCCTGAATATTAAGATGTTTTCTGAATGTCAGGTAGTTGTCCATCACCTTGACATCCGATGGGAGGGCATTCCACAGGGCGGGCGCCACCACCGAAAAGGCCCTCTGCCTGGTTCCCTGTAGCTTCGCTTCTCGCAATGAGGGAACCGCCAGAAGGCCCTCGGCACTGGACCTCAGTGTCCGGGCAGAACGATGGGGGTGGAGACGCTCCTTCAGGTATACTGGGCCGAAGCCGTTTAGGGCTTTAAAGGTCAACACCAACACTTTGAATTGTGCTCGGAAACGTACTGGGAGCCAATGTAGGTCTTTCAAGACCGGTGTTATGTGGTCTCGGCGGCCGCCCCCAGTCACCAGTCTAGCTGCCGCATTCTGGATTAGTTGTAGTTTCCGAGTCACCTTCAAAGGTAGCCCCACATAGAGCGCATTGCAGTAGTCCAAGCGGGAGATAACTAGAGCATGCACCACTCTGGCCAGACAGTCAGCGGGCAGGTAGGGTCTCAGCCTGCGTACCAGGTGGAGTTGGTAGACAGCTGTCCTGGATACAGAATTGACCTGTGCCTCCATGGACAGCTGTGAGTCCAAAATGACTCCCAGGCTACGCACCTGGTCCTTCAGGGGCACAGTTACCCCATTCAGGACCAGGGAGTCCTCCACACCAGCCCGCCCCCTGTCCCCCAAAAACAGTACTTCTGTCTTGTCAGGATTCAACTTCAATCCATTAGCCGCCATCCATCCTCCAACCGCCTCCAGGCACTCACACAGGACCTTCACCACCTTCACTGGTTCTGATTTGAAAGAAAGGTAGAGCTGGGTATCATCTGCATATTGATGGACACCCAGTCCAAACCCCCTGATGATCTCTCCCAGCGGCTTCATATAGATGTTAAAAAGCATGGGGGAGAGGACGGAACCCTTTATGTACAGTTGTGGGTGATTTTACAGGGAGATGGGAGGAAAGGGCCAAATACTGCATTGTGGTACTTAACTGACCATTAGTTGGCTCTTTTGAGGAAATATTTTGTTAGGGACTTTCTTATCTTAGTCATACTTTGAAGATTCAAATTGTTCTTGCTATTAATCATTGTGATGGAATTTGAGAACCCCCTTGCTCTTTGTCTTTATTCCACTTTAATGAGAAAAGTATGTAGTGGTTCTGGAAGTTTTCCTCAGCTTTGGGGCCAGTAATATTTCCCCATTCTCCTTCTGTACATCAAGGCTATATAAAATTGGCACCTATTAAGGGTGCAATCCAGCCAAAGTTCAGCACTTTGGAGTTCCATTGATTCAAATGGGAGGCAGCGGAGCATATGTTTAACGCGCCCATCATTGGGATTTGGAAGTACTTAATTTTGAATGGATTATGTCCTAATGTTTTGAAATGTATAGCTCATAGTAATAATTTCATTAAAGTATTGTATTCAAGTAGGAGTCAGTCACAGAAAAAGGGATTGATGATATTTTTCAACCAATCTTTTAAACAGAGAATTCTAGAATTGGAAAGTTCCCTTCCAAAGTGTTCGCAGAATGACCGCCAGTTGGAGGAACTGACTGCTCAAATAGAATCAGAAAACAACAGGCACAATAAAGAAATCACTGCCATGGTTGAAAAACATAGAGAAGAGCTTGAGGATGTGAAACGGCAAGAACAACAAGTTTGGACAGAAAAACTTGATACATTAACATGTCAGAAGCAGTCGGAAATGGAGAAATTGAAAATGCAGCTTGAGGAAGTGACTAAAGTATTGAAAGAGAAAGAGACTCAATTTCATGGCCATATAGAAGAGATGAACGAAAAAACTTTAGAAAAGCTTGATGTGAAACAAACCGAGCTAGAAGCACTCTCTTCTGAGTTATCAGACACACTAAAAATTCGTCAGGATCTTGAACAGCGTTTGTCGATATTAAAAGATGATGCAGATAAAGCAAAGCTAGAGTTTGAGGGAAAGCTGGAGCAAGAGAAGAACCGTCATAAGGAACAAGTTGAAACTATCTTTAAAGATAAGGAAGTCATGGAGAAAACATTCAAAGATGAAATTAGTCAACTCAAGCTACTCTTGGAAGAAAAAGAGAAATGCCAAGTGGAATTGGAAGAGCATTTGAAAACACTGAAGGAATCTCTTAGAAAGGCTGAAATTGAATGCAAAGAAAAGTCTACTGAACTAGATGGCCTTTTTCAGTCCAATGAGAGCATGGCCAGAGAACAAGCAAGCATTTACGAACAAAAGTTAATAGATTTGCAGCAAAAGCTGGGCAATGTAGACGCTGAAAAATCACGTCTTGATGAACAGATTGTAAAAACCGAAGCTGAACTGAATGAACTCAAAGCTGAATTAAAGTTTCGGATATCCGAGGTACATGATCTGAAACGTGAACTTGAGGAGCAAAAGAAAGAAAATATGCAGAAAGTGTCATCTCTGACAGAACAGCATGAATCACAGTTAAGAGATCTTAGAGAAGAGGTAAATCACGTAAAGAGTCATTTTACTGATAAGGAAAATGAGCTTGCACAAACAAAGGGGCTATTGAATCAACAAATTGAGAAACTTGGACAGCTACTATCAGCCAAAGAGGCAGAAATTAGTGCTTTAACGAGTGAATATGAAATCAAATTTAAGCAACAAGAGACACAAATGGAGAAAGTTAAAGGAAAATCAAAGGAAATGCAGGAGAGATTCAAGAAGAAACTTTCAGAGCAGGAAGCAAAACTCAAAAAGGAGATGGAGAATAAACAGTTGGAATTTAGTCAGAAAGAGAAGCAATTCAATGCAAAAATGCTGGAAATGGCCCATGCCAGTTCAACTGGAATTGATGATGCTGTCTCAAAACTGGAGAAGAATCAGAAGGAACAACTAGAAAGCCTGCTTGAAGCTCACAAAAAAGAACTAGAAGAAGTTGTCCAAACCTGGGAGAAGAAGCTGAGTCAGCTGGCTGAAGAACTTGGAGAAAAGCATGAAATGGAGTTGCAAGAAAAAGATCAAGAAGTAGGAGACCTGAAACAGAAACTGGCCACCTTCAGTATTGAAAGGGAGGACAGAAATGCAGATATTACTCGGTTAAAGAATGAACAGACAGAGAGGGACAAATTGTTGAATGAGTTGCAAGAACAGCTACAGCAAACATTAGCTCAGGTGACAGTTTTGACGCAGAGAGAAACTGATTTGAAAAAGCAACTTGAGAAACTAGAGGATGACCTTAGTTTGTCTCTGAAGGAGAAGATAGAAGTCCAGGAACAGCTTAGTGAAGTAAAAGCAGTAGGAGAAAAAGAGAAGAACAAAGTTGGTGAGCTGGCAGAGAAGTTGAAAACATATGATGAACAACTCAAGGCTCTGCAATTGTCACATTCTAAAGAGTGTGAAGATTATGAGAAAAAACTGGAGGACAAACATTTGGAGCTTCAACAAAAAAAAGCGGAATTTGAGAAGTTTGCAAGGGATATAGCTACACAACTAGAGGATTACCGGCAGAAAGCAGAATCTTTCCTAGAAATAAAAATCACTGAACTGCTTGTGAAATGCAATGAAAAAATTTCTTCGGCAATTTCTAGAGTTGTACACTGTCACAATTGCACAACAAAAATAAAAGAAACAATATTAATTAAAACCTGTAAAATTCCTGACCTAGAAGCTCAACTTAAGCAAATAAGAGAGAGTCGTGATACTTTAACCAGCTGTTTCAAAGAATCAAAACAACACTTGCAAGAAAAGGAAAACTTGATAATGTCTATGAAAGTGGATATTGACAGACTCGTAACAGAAAAAGAGCAATTGCAAAAAGAAGGAGGACACCAGCAGGAAGCAGCAACAGAGAAAGAAACTTTCATCACACAATTGAAGAAAGAATTGTCTGAACATATTAATGCTGTCACTTCTCTGAAGGAGGAGCTAAATGAAAAGAAGACAGAGATCACTGATCTTAACAAGCTTGTCAGTGAATTAAATCTCAAGCTTGAAATCGACAAATCAGAAAAAGATGCTGCCACAACTCTGTTAAACAAGCAACACAAAGAAAATCGACTTCAGCTGTTGAATGAGGTGCAAGAATTGTCTTCCAGGATTGAAACACTGAGTCAAGAAAAAGCAACTGCTCTTGAACAAGTAGACCACTGGATGAACAAGATGTCAGAGTGGAAGAAGAAAGCCCAGTCAAGATTTACACAGAATCATAACACAATTAAAGAATTACAAAACAAAGTTGAACTAAGTAATAGCCAAGCTATTGAGAAAGAAGAGGAATTGAATAAAATGAAGGAAGTGTGCGATAAGCAAACCAAGCACATAGAACATTTGAAAGGCTTACTGGAACAAAAGCAGATTAGAAGAGAAAAACAAGAGTCTGATTTGGTTGCCGAGTTAAAAATCCATACAGCAAGAATTGCTGAGCTCGAAGAACACATCACTCGGAAAACAGCAGAAAATGATTCCTTAATGGACGAACTCAAAAGGCACAATGAGCAGAACAGTAAGCAAAAAGAGCTGGCGCAAGAGCTTCAACAAACTCAGGTGGCAGTTATGGAAAAGGATAAAAGGCTTAAAGAGATGGAACAAGAAGTACTACTTTTTGAAAAGAAAATGCAGACCATGGAAGTTGACCTTGGGGAAAAATCAAAAGAATTTGAAGAAACAAAAGTGGCTTTAATGAAAAGCAAAGAGGAAGAATTAAAGTCTTTGGAAGAGAGGCTTACTTCAGAAACCACTGCTAAAATAGGAGACCTGAAAAAAAAGGCTGAACAAAAAATTGCTTCTATTAGGAAGCAGCTGACATCTCAAATGGAAGAAAGGGAACAGCAATATAGACAAGACATGGAACAGCAGTTAAAGCAAAAATTGCAAGACAAAGAAGACAAGATTACGTATTTAGAAGACAAAATTAGATCAATCAATTCTGAGTTAGAAAAGGAGATGATACAGAAGGTAGAAACCTTAAAAGTTTCCACAGAACAAGACAAAGTATGTGCATTAGGGAACATGCAACAGATGTATGAATTAAAAATAGATGGTTTACAAAAAGATTTATTGGAAAAGGAGAGACAGCTAAAGATGTATGACGAGGAACAAAAAGCAAGTAGTGTTTCAAAGCTAGAAGCTCAGTATCAACAAGAAGAACTCTGTAAAAAGGAGCAAGAAGACCATATGCTCATTGAAAAGCTTCAACAAGCACTTGAGGAGCAAAGTAAGAAGCATGCAGCTATCCAAGAAGAATTGAAAACCAAAGAACAAAAAGAGCAAAATATGGAGGGTATGATTAAAGACTTGCAGGAAAAGCTGCAAGAAAAGGAGGGAGAGAGGCAGTCTTTGCAACAAAAGATACACAGTTTGGATGAGACTTTAACAAAAGAGAGAGAACTGAACAGAATTGAGATGGGAGATACTATTTCAAAACATGATGAACATTTGCAGGGACTCCGACAGCAGCTGGAGGAAAGAAATGGCCTTATAAAAGACTTGAAAGAAAGCACAGAAGAAAAGAATAGATCAGTCCTTGAGCTTCAGAAACTGCTTGATGATCTGCACATCGAGCAGAAGGATTTGCAAGCTAAAGTGGAGGAGACTGAGCGGGAGAAACAGAAACTTGCCAAAGATGTGAGTAGGCTACAGAAGGATTTGCGCATCCTGCGGAAGGAACATCAGCAGGAGCTGGAGATAATGAAAAAAGAATCGGTAGAAGAAATGGAACAAAAAATAAAGTAAGTTCTAGTAGTAGTCTGTAAAATTTCCAGTTAGCACCTGCATGAGCAGTAACACCGTATAAAATAAGAAAAGTTGACATTACATAGCTTTATGTCCAAACAATAACTGCTTGATGTAAAGGGAAAGGGACCCCTGACCGTTAGGTCCAGTCGCGGACGACTCTGGGGTTGCAGCGCTCATCTCACTTTACTGGCCAAGGGATCTGGCATACAGCTTCCGGGTCATGTGGCCAGCATGACTGAGCCGCTTCTGGTGAACCAGAGCAGCGCACGGAAATGCCGTTTACCTTCCTGCCAGAGCGGTACCTATTTATCTACTTGCACTTGACGTGCTTTCAAACTGCTAGGTGGGCAGGAGCTGGGACTGAGCAACGGGAGCTCACCCCATCTTGGGGATTCGAACCGCCAACCTTCTGACTGGTAAGCCCTAGGCTCTGTGGTTTAACCCACAGCGCCACCCGCATCCCTTGATATATGAAGCCTCTATTATTCATAATCAGCATTGGCAAAATAAATCCTTCAAATTCATAGCAACTCATATGGAAAACTAGTCCTTGGCTGCATTTGGGCAATTGTAACTCCAGTTAAAAAGCCTCAAGTGAACATTACACTCTGCCCTCAGTACACAAGCTCCTTAATTCATCCCCTTGTCTCACTTTAATAATCAAACCAAGAAGTCTCTAACCATACTTTCCCATTTATCCAAATTTAATATTCTGGCTTGTTCCAAAGCTGGTAACGATGATTTTCTGGTTTGGATGCAGCTGGAAACTATAGCAGCTGGAAACTTAGTCGTTTCCTGGTTTCATTTCATGTGCCTCAAAGGGGAAGATTGCTAGGTCTACATCCTTGTACTACATTGTCCTAAAAGCCTTAGGAGTTTGCAGGTCAAATATCAGGTTATGTTTACATGGTGTAATTAAATTATTTCATTTGCCCTAACAAAATTAATTGGATTTGTATAAGCTGCACTTGGAGCAAATCCCCCCTTTTATAGCCTTATCTGGACACATTTTTAAATTATCATAGGTAGATGAACTTTTATCCTCAGGACGTTTTCACAAAAAGTCTGTTTGGTAACATTTTTCTTAATGAATTTCTCTCTTCAGTAACTATTGTCTCAATCATACAAATAATCATACAAATGTAAAGAAAAACCGTTAGTGAAAGCCATTTATTTTAACGCAATCTTATACTTGGCAGGCTCTCAAATCTCTGTTAGAAATTAATATGCTTTTTTGCTTTACTTTTGAACTGCCATATCTGGACTTCTTATTTTGCTGTACCTTTATAGATATGAACAGGAGGACATTGAATTGAAGCACAACTCCACATTAAAGCAGTTGATGAGAGAATTCAATACCCAGATGGCACAAAAGGACCAAGAAATAGAAACAGCCGTAAAAGAAACAATCAGTGAGTTGGAACAGTACCTTGTGTTGATTTTAAATGGCTATATCTCTTCTAAATTCAACCATCAGATCCATTCCTATAAGATCAATTTAGAAGAAAGAACTTCCATAGACCCATAGACAGAACAGTCAGGGGCATGATAACAAGCCTTGAATTCTCCTCTATTCTTGCCCTAGATTTGAATGCTTATGTAATACTGTATCGTGTGTGTGTGTGTACACACACACACATATACATATGCAAACTCATTAATGTAAATATATTAATTTTGCATATATATCTGATAATAAATACTGCCAATTAGTTAACAAGTATGAAGTTCAGGTAGGTTGAAAGTACCATAACATCTGTTTAGTTTTTTAGTAAGAATTACGCATTCAATGACTATGTATAGGAGTGGCGAGTCCCAACTGTACTAACAGCTGTAAAAAATAAAAGTAGAGAAAGAAGAGGTGATAGATAAGCCGTAAAACCTTTGAGTGAAGTTTAATTCATTGCTTACTACTCAAAGCATAATCTTGCCTACTGATTTTAACATTATATTGGCTTGTTTGACCCAACCTACTCTAGTGTGAAAGAAGACACCTTGTATGCCAAAATAAGAAAAGGAATATGTTATCAGTTATGTTTTGACATGTCAACATCTCATTAGATTCTAATAGCATTTTTAATGAATTCTTCTTTAGAGTTTCTTCTTTTACTGTAGTATTCTTTTTTTTAATGTATCTAGAATGAATTCCTGCTAATTCAATTAAAAGAGCAGCCCAGTTAAAATGCGATATGTAAACACCGTTGACCATTTTTCACAGGTAAAGCTCAGGAGGTTGAATCTGAACTCATAGAAAGTCACCACGCAGAGATAACTCAGTTACATAAAAAGTTGCTAGAAAAAGATGATGACCTACAAAGGACAGTGAAAAAGTATGAAGAAATCCTTGAGGTATATATGGTATTGCTTGTTTTTGTGTTTCTAAAAGTCAGAGCGCAGTTTCATCCAGTATTCGTGTATAATTCAGTAATTTCGCAGCTAAAGTTCTTGTAGCTAAAGCTGATGGAAGCCAGATTGTCTCCTAATTGTGAAGTATATAAAGTAATGGTTTTATTTATTTATTTTGTTCTGAAGACTCGAGAAGAAGAAATGACAGAAAAAGTAAATGAGCTTCAGAACCAGCTGGAGAAATTGCAGGAGGAGTACAAACAAAGACTGGCAGATGAAGAAAGCTGGAACAGTGGTGAAGTAAGTTAGAAAACATTATTTTACAAATTTTTACTTAGGAATTTATTGTGGTTCTTAGCTTGTATCTTAGTTTACCTTCAGAGTTTTAATAGAAATATTTTGTTAGACTTTAGAGTATTTTAACTCTTTTGATCTAACAATTGGCAAAGGGGCTTGGCTGTTTTTTATCCTTTATTGCCACTGTTGTCTCTCACATTTGAAGCTATTGCTGTTCTGTCCTACAGAGGCAAATAATATTAACTGTGGAAACTGATCTATTATTCGATATCTTAGTTTTATTTCAGTAGTAAATCAGTTAGTCATATATACAGTTGGTTCTAGACTAAGTTAGTTGCAGTTGGTTTCCTTTGAAATTAGAGAGATTGGGAAATAAGCGACAGCATTCAACGACGCTTTACTCAGAGTTGACCCATTGAATTTAATGAATATAACCGTAAGTTAGGTTGATTAATTTCAGTGGGTCTACCCTGAGTGAGACATGGTTGAATACCACCCAAGCACTTTGGTGACACATGTGATTAGAACCACATCACATATGTGCAGCTAGCTGTGGATATGGAGGCTAACATGGTCCATTCAGGTGCTGAAGACCACATCATCTGAAGGTGCTAGTAAGGAGCAGGATTCCAGCCCCACAATAAGAGACTACCTTCAACCTGCTCCCGACAACTGATGGTGCTCTATTCCCAGAAAATGCTACAGTCAGAATTGGAGGGCTCGGTGGCGCAAGCTTGCAGATTGGCTTGGAGTTTGCTTACCATAAGTATGCCAGTTCCATAGGGACGGATAAGTACATGGCAGCATTGCCATGTCTGAGAAGTAATTCTTCCAGCTATTTTATGCTGCGAGTTCACAGTTCGGCTGTTGAAACCCAGGGTTCAATCACCCTAAATGGAGAGTGTAAAAGCCCCAGAGCTACAACCAACGTGTCAAGTGCTGCAGGCTACCATATTTTTCGCTCTATAAGACGCACCAGACCACAAGACACACCTAGTTTTTGGAGGAGGAAAACAAGGGAAAAAAAATTCTGAATCTCAGAAGCCAGAATAGCAAGAGGGATCGCTACGCAGTGAAAGCAGCAATCCCTCTTGCTGTTCTGGCTTCTGGGATAGTTGCGCAGCCTGCATTCGCTCCATAAGACACACACACATTTCCCCTTACTTTTTAGGAGGGAAAAAGTGAGTTTTATAGAGCAAAAAATACGGTAATTATTGCCTATGAATTGGTACCACATACCACCTACTGTAGTAGTGCAGGGAGAATGAATAGCTTTGGGACCATCTCCTAACATACAAATAAAAACCAAGTTCTGTATGTGCCTACCCCCCCCCCCTTCAATCGTTTGGTTGAAACCCTCATCTCCTGAACTGAGGAGTGTTGGCATCCTGGGGTGAAAAAAAGTATTTCACACTTTTTATTACTCTCATTTGAAACTGTGTGTTCAGATTGCCCTTTACCCTTATATTATATATGTTATATTTTATCCTTTTGAATAGTGGGATTACAATTTAGTGTCACAATTTAACCAAAATTTGTAGTTTCTTTGATAATGTCCTTTTGCAGCCATTTATGTACACTCATGTCTCATTAATTTAAAATGGTCTGTAAGTTCATGTAATGACCGTGGGAGTTTAGCATAAAATTAAACTTCTGCTACAAGAAAAACCCAGTCTTCCTTCATGGCTCTCAACTAATAGAGATTATGATGAAAGCAAATTGTTCACAAGAAAATATGTATGTTACTTATTTAGGAATTCATTTAATAGTTGCTTAAGTCTCTCATTTGAATAGTTTCTTTGTATTTTGGGTGTGACTAAGCTATTTTAATTATTTGTGCTCCTCAAAACTGCTTTTATGTGATAAAAAAAATTGCAAGACAAATTTCTTTGTACCAAATAGTAATATATACCATCTCAGATTTTGCAATAAGATTATGAATCAGAGAAATAGGTAATGGAGAGTTAATCAGGAATTAATGACAATTCATATGGATGAAAAATATCCTGCAGTGCTTTTTGTTTTATTTGGCAGGTTATGAAGCAAATACATTTTATTAAATGTTCATTTTTCTGTTTTAGGTAACAATAGCTGAACTTCAGGTAAGATTGGCTCCGTCTTTACCACTAGCATAATGTCAAGTTTTCCTTTGATGCTGTTTACAATTTTGATGAAAAGTAATAAATTAAGTGTTTGTAGTGCACATTTTCATATATGTTTCTGGTTGTGTTTCAGGCCCAGCTAGCCCAGAAGACAACACTTGTCAGTGATTCAAAGCTGAAAGAACAGGAATTCATAGAACAGGTAAGGATCTGTTAAAAAAGAAGAAGGAACTTTAGCTCTTGGGTACATTAAAGCATTTTCTAGGTATAATTTGAAAAGGTTATAAAAGGCTACCTAGGCTGCAACCCTATATCCCATTTCATGGAAGTAGGCCTTATTGAACTTAGGTTAAGGTAAAGGGACCCCTGACTGTTAGGTCCAGTCGTGACCGACTCTGGGGTTGTGGCGCTCATCTCGCTTTATTGGCCGTGGGAGCCAGCGTTTGTCCACAGACATCTTCTGGGTCATATGGCCAGCATGACCTGGCGAACCAGGGCAGCACACAGAAACGCCGTTTACCTTACCTATTTATCTACTTGCACTTTGGCGTGCTTTCAAACTGCTAGATTGACAGGAGCAGGGATCGAGCAACGGGAGCTCACCCCGTCGCAGGGATTCAAACCACCGACCTTCTGATCAGCAAGTCCTAGGCTCTGTGGTTTAACCCACAGCGTCACCCGCGTCCCATCTTCTTGAACATACTTTTGAGTAAACATGCATAGAATAGTGTCGTTAAACACAGATTCAGTCTGCTCATCATCACCAGGCTATTAAAAGTGCGACACGCTAAAGCCCTAAAACAATCAAAACCAAGCTCAAATAACCTTTGATTCTACAGTCAAACCTCGGTTGTCAAACATAATCTGTTCCAGAAGCCCATTTGGCTTCCGAAATGTTTGACAACTGAGGTGCGCCTTCCAATTGACTGCAGGAGCTTCCTGCACTCAAGCGGAAGCTGCGTCGAACATTCAACTTCCGAAAAACATTTGAAAACTGGAACATTTCTGGGTTTTCAGCATTCAGGAGCCAAAACGTTCCAAAATGGAGGCATTTGGGAACCAAGGTTTGACTGTATTTCAACCTTCTTGAGTGTTATAGTCAGTTACTCATTCTCAGCCTACCCTATCTCACATGGTTGTTGTGAGGATAAAATTGGGAAGAAGATGACTTTGTAAGCCACCTTGAGCTCCTCAGAGGAAAGATGGGAGATAAATGTAACAAACAATAAAGGAAGTATGCATAATTCAATTATCAAAATACAGATAAAATCAACAGAATTTAAGAACAAGCATACATAATAAAACTATATTTCTAGGTAAAAAAAAAATAGGTAAAAAAAGTTTTTAGCGAGTGTTGAAAAGGGTACAATAAAGGGGACTGCCTGTTATTAATAGAGAGGGAGTAGATGCGTAAATCATTTGTTCAAGGAAACTGGTTCCAAGCTGCTGAGGGCTTTATATACCAATAGTAACACCTTGGGTCAGGGTGACATGCTTATTTCTCTTGTACCGTTCCAATTTCTAACCCAGTGGAAGCACCACTGTCTGCTTGTCCTCCAAGTGGTGACCCCGAAGGGAGATGATCTTTGATGTCCCCCACTTTGGGATGAATCCCTCCGTGGTTTATCCCACCACATGTAGCTGGTTCTGTTCTTATCAGCCAAGCCAGAGGCAATGCTTTGATCCAAAGCAACACTCCCATGTGTAATCACTCAATTCAGAACAGAACCACTCTCGATTGCAATCAGCAAAAAACTCTCTTTCTGCAAACAGGGAAAAAAACCCAGTAAGACTATGAAACTGAAGTGGTCAGATAACAAGCACTCATACCAGATGAGTGGACAGTTCGGTCAAGGTTCAGTATAGTGCTAGCCAGCCCCTCTCTGCTTCCCAGGAGACTCGTGGCCAGGTCTACTTTTATCAGATCTTAAATTAGACAGAAAGAAAGGCAGACAGAAAACCCTAATCTTTGCTAATATTTCCCAACATGTCTAATAGGTAAAGGTAAAGGGACCCCTGACCATTAGGTCCAGTTGTGGGCGACTCTGGGGTTGCGGAGCTCATCTCGCTTTATTGGCCAAGGGAGCTGACGTACAGCTTCCGGGTCATGTGGCCAACATGACTAAGCCGCTTCTGGCGAACCAGAGCAACGCACGGAAACGCCGTTTACCTTCCCGCCGGAGCGGTACCTATTTATCTACTTGCACTTCGACGTGCTTTCGAACTGCTAGGTTGGCAGGAGCCAGGGACTGAGCAACGGGAGTTCACCCCGTCGCGGGGATTCGAACCGCCGACCTTCTGATCAGCAAGTCCTAGGCTCTGTGTTTTAACCCACAGCACCACCTGCGTCCCTTAACATGTCTAATGCACACTAACAAATATTTACATGGTACGTTTAAGTGAGATAGATAGATAGATAGATAGATAGATAGATAGATAGATAGATAGAGATATAATATTTAACACCCTGAGTTGTCACTAGTGGGTGGGGACAGATGGACAGGGTTTGGTAACTGCTTTCTCGTACATTCGGTACACCTCAAAGTTGAAACATATTCCATATCTCAGTTATGTTTGTTTTATCCTCCTCATCCATCACTTTATTCTTAGATTCATACACTACAAGACCGGTTGAAAAATTACGAGAAGAATATGTATGTCACAACAGTTGCATCGCCTTACAGAGGTGAGGAATGTTTGCCTTGGCACTGAGTTACAGAATAAATCCTAAGAGAATACTTGCAAACCTAACTAGGGCTGCAAATGTATGTACTCTTACCTGGGAGTAAACCCCATTGAGCTATCTAAATTTAGGGTGATAGATAAATTTAAGGCCAAAAGTTAGTCTTCAGACTTTTATGGTTGTGTGTCAGGTATGGAAGGCCTTGTTAACACTTGTTAATAGTCTCTCAGTTCCATTTCAGTTTGCTTATTTGCGTTGAACTGAGCTATACAGATTTTGCCATGTATTCAGACCCTTTCCTGACCCTAAAAGTTTGCATATATCAGATGAAAAATGTTACGCTGAAATATTGTTCAGTAGGGCAGTTCTGAATCTTTTTACACAAATACATATTTTTAAAAATGAAGTGATTTTGCATGAACTGTAAATATAAGATTAGTTGCGTTCCAATGTCCACCTCATGGATCACGTGCAATATATATAAGTATTCCCTTGTGGAAAAAATGCTACATTGAAATCACAAATAAGACATAGTTCATATTTTCAGTCATTTTCATTCCAATTGCTTACGTATCCTGACGACTAGACCTTCAAAGCCGTAAATAGACATGTGTTGCAGTAATGCAGTTCCTGATGCAGATTATGGTTTATTCTTTAATTTTAATGTTTTGTTGTCCTTTGGTATAAATTTACCTCATGGAAAATGAGTGTGAAATGTAAGCATGTTTGCCACATATATTTATGTGTGCATGTGAGCAACATGGAGAATATCAAAATTAAGGTATAACCAGTAGCTAACATTTTGATACATGTGTAGTTCATACTTTTCCAGAAATCAGGTATTGAAGACATGTTTTAGATCTCCTCCAATCTTGGGATTAATGATGCCTGCTGCAATGTCAGCAAGCCAAAGTACAAATACGGTACGACTGAGAGTTGGGCTGTAGGTGTTTTCATACTGTAGTCTCATCCTGGAGGGAGATGCTTTAGCTTAACAATCCTCTAGTTTTAGCAAGGGATTTCCAGTGGTAGCCACGAGTGTTTCCTGAATTCCATCAGCAATTATGTTTGTGCATGAAAAGTTAAAATCCACACGTAACTAGGAAAGTAAAATCTGCTACTTTGGACTTTTAGTTTAAGTGAACATAAATGGAAAAATAAGAGTCACGGCTTAATCTCCAAGAATGTAGATATTTTCCCCTTGCCCTCTGAAAGCTACTTAGCTACTCTGAAATGGCATACTTAGAATGCTTCTGCTTTTTATATTGTGTTTTTATGAAGAAAACATTTTAAGATATCAGTTACCATGCAAAAATTTTATGAAAACAATGTTGCTAAGAAACATAAACAGGATTAGATTAGAAGTCTTAGGAGAAACACTTGTAAGAGCTTAGTTAATATAATATATTGCAAATATTTTCCCAGCCTTGTCCTTCAACATTTGATGTAAAACTTGGACATGCGTGCGCACTCACACACAGTTGTCTCAAAGGGTCTCTGGGTCCTGTGGGGTTTGCTTTCTAAACTGTCATATCTCCATGGTGGGGGCAGGGCAGTGGAGCAAAGGATCAAGTTGTAATAAGCAGCTGCCAAAGATGCAAATGACTTGATACAGGTATCACAGTTCTACAAAGGAAGGCTTTAAATTCCAAAGCAGTGAGGTGATGGTGGTCCAATGAGATGGCTTTTCCAGGCTGGTGGAGCCAGATTTGCTGAGAGAGAGAGAGCATGCTTGTTTGTAGTCCAGATGGCAGCCTTGTAGAATATTGATCCTTGATAAAAATGTGGTCATGGTGATACAAGAGATACTGTAAGATGGTTAGATATGGTTGTCGAGAGCCCCAGTTGGGCCCTACCCTCAGTGGTTACACAAGGTTTGATAATCAGGTTTCTCACCTTCCCCATTGTGACCTTAAAGCAGGAGTGCGTCACACACAAACAGGTGGACAGAATCACCTGACAACATAATGACGTCATGTGAATGGCACCTGTCCAAATTGGTGCTTGGGGAGCACACCTTCAAAAGAGCTTTTTGTAATGACTGGTGAAGTGATTGTGGTTACATGGAGCTCCTTTGAATTTGTCTTTGGAGTGGAAGGTTTGGATCAAACTGATTCCTTCAACTAGAACCTTCAGCTGCGCTAAGGAGCTCCTGTTGGGATCACCTAGTGCAGCTGATCTCAGTGGATCTCCCTGTCTGTTCCAATCAGCCCTACTTACCAAGGGACAATGAGAAGCAAACTTTGAACTCCTTATTCCTCCTTTGTAGCCATGTCCGTGTTTGCCTGACACCTGATGTTACATATGATGTTGGGCAGGTGAGGAGGGGCGTTGTGGGCTATGGCCTTGCAGGACAACTTGGGTACTGTGCTAGGTCTAAGTTTCCCTGGTGCTACCTTAAAGGATTTATCCTGATTCCTATACTTTCTTTTTTAAAAAAAATAATTTTTATTAACCGACCAATCAAATCAAATCAAATCACATCACATAAATTCCAAATTACAAAGCCGAATTTTAAATTTTGTTGAGGGGACCCATATTTCAAGATCCGAAGGGGGATTCTGATCATCTTCTTGCTACTGCGTTAATGTCCAAATCAGTCCAAACAAAGTTCATAATTCTATCCAGTCTTATCTTGCTGTTTCCACATCTCATCTTGTTCATATATTTTCTCTTTTTTCTTTATGATCTCTTCTGATAATCTCCTTAAGCTGATAAACACCAGTAATAATCCTGTGTGAATTTTTCCGTTCGTCCAATCCTCAAATCGAGATGGTTTCCATATATCATCGCATTCATAGATAACATTGCTCTTTCCATCATTAATCACAGAACTGTCGTTCTTAAGTCCCTCTGAGGAGTTTCACCCACAATATAAAAACAGCTCTATTTCTCTATTTCTCCTCCCAGACTTAAGTCCTCCGACAGAACTTCCCAATATGGCGACAGTATTTTTAACTGCGTCATTCCAAAGCCCTTATACATTCCACGCTCTTTTTAAAGCATGCTTTGGTTAGAAAGTTTATCTCCACACAGACATAAATCCACAGCTTAAGTCCTTCAAACGACATTTCTGACTTGTGGGGGAGGGGGAATTCTTGTTTAATCACATAGAGGAAAGAAAGGAAAGTTTTCCCCCCTCCCCCATCCAGTCCTTTTGCCATACCGGGTCTTGGTGTATCTTCATCTGGTTAATTCTTGTTCCTCTGACTCGTCTTGTTTATCAGAGATCTCTTCTGCTAGCAGTCTTTACTCCCCCTCCTTCCTTGAAATATGTGCATTCACTTCCTCCTAATTGTTTCTTTTGAAGTTCTTGCAGCTAGTGGCGCGGATCAGAGACAGCGTCCAGGAGCGCCGAGATCCCACAGGAGGGCATTCTGCCTAGTGCCCCCATTCCCACAAATTCGGGGGTGGTATAGGGCACAGGAGGCAAGGGCAGCCCCCCCCAATCCTGGGGGGGTAGGGAGGCTATTTACTCCCATCACAGCCTCCAAATTACCTCGTGTGGGTCGGAGAGATGTTCTTGTCAGCCATCTTCTGATGCGCCCCTAGTGGCTCCCCTGATTCCTATACTTTCCATTGTTTTGGCAGTTACTTCTAACATCAGGCAGGAGCTATTGGCTATAGGAGAGGAAAAGGCAATCATGAATCTCTGGAAGGGATAGCGCTTAGGGTTAGGAGGTTTGTGTACTCAACCGATCCTACTTGTGAAGGGTTGGTTTGTTTAGAGCATTTGTATTCTGCTCTTCAGCTGAAAATCTCCCAAGAGCGTCTTACATAAATCAGTTCAAACAAGACAGTCCTTTCCCTCAGGCTTACAATCTAAAAGACATGACACAAAAGAAAAATGGGATGGGGAGGGTGGGGATTGAATTCAGATGTTGATTCTTTAAGCTACCGTATTTTTCGCTCTATAACACGCACCCGACCATAACACGCACGTAGTTTTTAGAGGAGGAAAATCCGTAGGCATGCCACCCGTAGGCATTTCCTCCATAACACGCACAGACATTTCCCCTTACTTTCTAGGAGGAAAAAAGTGAGTGTTATGGTGCAAAAAATACGGTAAATAGTAGTTCTTACTGACCAGCTGGGACAGAAACAGTTCAGGGACTGGAAGATATATTTTTCCCACTGAGGCACAAGCATGCTACCAGGAAGGGGCTTGAACAGTAGTCGTCTGCCTCTGCCTGGCGATACATTTGAAGGAGAGGGTTAGTTAGTGTCTTGAGTACAGAGGCAAGAGTTAAGAACTAGCCGCTTAATCCTCTTGTTAAAATGTAAAATGCTCTTTACAAAGGCAATATAATCTGGGTAAGTGACAGTCATTATGTCTGTATGTTACAGTTTGGTCAAGAGAGATGAGCATACTGATTGTAGCACATCTGTGTAAAATACAGTTGTATAAAACACTGTCTCTTGTCTGTGCAGATGGGAACCTCTGCCATTCAGATGTCTCTCTTTTTGGAGAACCGACGGAGTTTGAATACTTGAGGAAGGTGTTGTTCGAGTACATGATGGGCCGTGAGACAAAGGTATCCCCCATATTCAAGGCACATGTTTATTAAGTTAACAGTCACTTCGAGGAAAAAGAAGAACTGCACAGGTTGTAGTATTATTATGCTCTCACGGGATGAGCCCGTTCTTGCTCACATCTACCTTGGATAGAAGCAAGATGGTGTGACACAGGGTATCTCCTATTTATGAAGAGGTATTTTTTATGGATTTGTTTTAGTGTTTCATCATTAAAGTGTGGAATTGGTTATTAAAGTTTTTTAGTTGTACCCCATCCTGGTTTCAAGGCAGGTGGTGCTGTGGGTTAAACCACAGAGCCTAGGACTTGCCGATCAGAAGGTTGGCGGTTCGAATCCCTGCAACGGGGTGAGCTCCTGTTGCTCGGTCCCTGCTCCTGCCAACCTAGCAGTTCGAAAGCACGTCAAAGTGCAAGTAGATAAATAGGTACCGCTCCAGCGGGAAGGTAAACGACGTTTCCGTGCGCTGCTCTGGTTCACCAGAAGCGGCTTAGTCATGCTGGCCATATGACCCGGAAGCTGTACGCCGGCTTCCTCGGCCAATAAAGCGAGATGAGCACCGCAACCCCAGAGTCGTCCGCGACTGGACCTAATGGTCAGGGGCCCCTTTACCTTTACCTTTACATCCTGGTTTCAGAATTGATGATGGGTAGGTTATAAATCTCCTAACTAAATAATACTTTCAAACAGGACCACTCTCGGTGGATATTACACTCCATAGGCCAGGGTGGGCAGCTTGCAGTAGATTGGCAAGAGTTTCCAACTCCCGATTGTCATAACAATAGCAACAGTTAAAAATCCCCCCTCCCCAAATTAGCTTGCTGAAAAAGAATACTGGACAGGAGTGAGGAACAGAAACAGATTTTTATGTGAAAGAACTTTCTACTTGCTTTTGGCATTGGTAAATTTATGAGCTGAACATGCACTCAGAGGCACATGTATATGTATATGTATATATAATATGTGTGTGTCCAACTGGCTAAGCCGCTATTTTGTACCTGCCTCTGCTTGGTTGATCTCAAGGTTCTCACTAGCATAAAACAAAAGTAGGCCCCAAGTCTGTCCACTCCTTCCTTAGGTTTCATAGGCTCCTCTTTGCAAATGTGATGGAGCCATTGTCCTCAAGCTTCCAAATCATAGAATCATAGAGTTGGAAGACACCACAAGGGCCATCGAGTCCAACCCCCTGCCAAGCAGGAAACACCATCAGAGCACTCCTGACATATGGTTGTCAAGCCTCTGCTTAAAGACCTCCAAAGAAGGAGACTCTACCACACTCCTTGGCAGCAAATTCCACTCATATGCCAGCCCTCTTCCTCCTGTGATGTAGGACTCATGTAACCCTGTTTCCCCGCAAACTTCATTTCCATCTCCCCCATGGAACCATAGCTCCTTCCTGTCCCCCATCCCCTTCCAAGTGAGATTCCAGACCACCTTCCCTGCAGTTTTGTCTCTTCACTATCCCTGAATCTGATGTAGGTTTAAACCTTCAGCTACATCTTTCAGCAAGTTCCCAACCTTCGGTCACAATCAATTTGCATGGGCTGGGAGAACTAATGAGCAGCAGTAAATTCATTAACATAGTGTGGAGAGTGGGGCAGTCAGTGGGGCAGCACAGGCAGGGGGGCATTGTGCACCTGGGTTGCTAACAGCAAGCCACTTACCAAGCGGGTGAGGACTGAGAGCAGTGCAGCAACAGAGCCAGTCTGATGGTCCTGCTGCTGTGCTTGCACTGCGCTGAGCTCTCCACACTGCAGTCGTCTCCCTCTCAGCAAGCAGCAGCAATGCTCTCCATTGGGAAGCCATGTGCACAGCACTGCCCTGCTGGAGTTAAAATTTCAGATAACAAATCACGCCGCAACATAGTTCAGTCACCATCTTCTTAGATTTTTTTTTATTAAAAAAATAATAATTTCCTTTGGTTCTGCTGTGGGCAGAAGCTGTTTTTCACTTACAAACAGGACCTCCAGCAAATAATACCATATAGCAGAGTCACCAGCACATTCTTACGCATGAAACTGTTTACTATATATTTCTTGCTTTGAGGCCATCTATACTACATTATTATTTTTCTCCTTCCAAGAAATAGCAGTGGGAAAGAATGTTAAGAGCCTTCCTTTTAAGTTGAACTTTGTTTTCAGTGGATAGGATATGAGTAAATATAGGCTTTATCTGGCCTTTATCTGCAACCAACTATTTCAAAAACATTGAAGCCTTAAGTGATGGAATACTGAATTTATTGTTGTTTTGAACTTGTACTTAGCCTTATTTTAAATCTGATCGTTTGGAATCCATTTCTGTATCATTTATTCTGGCCAAAAGCACTTGGGGAATTTTAAGTCGCTGGTGATGTTGGATTGCAGACTCTTAGCTTTTAATGTAGTGCATTTATTTTAAAGTCTTAGCCTAAGGTTGCCACAGATTTTTTATGAAAGACACAAGTATTCGTTATGCATTCCTATTCTTTCATAAGGACTACAAAAAATACAGTGCTTTTATAAATCAATGAAACTGCTGTTTAGCGGATCATATTCTTATCATGTCCATTACTTTGTTCACCTCTTCTTCAGACAATGGCAAAGGTTATAACCACAGTGCTGAAATTCCCTGCTGACCAAGCACAGAAGATCTTGGAACGAGAAGATGCACGGGCATTGGTAAGCCATAGTAAGATACTAAATAAAAGTGGCTTCTCAGGTGTGTCTTAACATTAAAGCTCTTTGATTATTGCTCATCTAACTTTCCCGCAGGAGGATTTTGTATTTGGAAGTAAGGATTTCGCACAAGGCAGGAAAACGCTTAGTGATAGCAATAAACACCTTAATGTTGGAAGACCCTGAGTGCATCTTTGCTGATTGTGATGACAAAAAATCTCCTGTTATGTCTACACCAGCACTTTGCTTGATATATCTGTCTTCCAGTTGGACTACAACTACAAGTCAGGGAAACCTATAAAATGTCAGTGTTAATATGGAAGAAGTCTGCAACAGTTTTACTCATCTATGCAAAAGCCTACTTAACATGCCACCTTGGGAACTGTGATGTTGAAAAGCAGATGCTTTTCAATTAAAGTAATTTAATAAATCCTATAATATTGATCTCAGCTTATGAAGATGATAAACGCCCACAATCATAGGACTATCCAGGCATTAGGTTTATCATTCTGTTTTATTATTAAACACTAGGGTTCAATGTAGGAATTGCTGAAGGGAAAATTTGCCATATAAAACCAATATACTTTCATGGATCTTGGACACATGAATGATTGTCAATTCTGTCTCTTTGTTTCTTCTTTTTGTTTCCTCAAAGGATGCTGCTATCTGTTTTTGCTCACAAAATACATTGATCCCAGAGCAAAACAGCTTGAATGGGGTTTCTCCCTTTTTCTACATTTTCAGCTCACAATTTAAGCGGCAGTTATATGTGATGGGAAATAAATATGAAATAAACTTAATAGTCTGCCAGCATCCCATTCAAAATTACTTACCTTTTGTGGCTACCATTGGTTTGTTCTAAAACTGTGTCTGAGTACCATTTGAAGACCATGACAAAGGTACAAAGTACAGTGGTGCCTCGCAAGACGAAAATAATCCGTTCTGCAAGTCTCTTCGTCTAGCGGTTTTTTCGTCTTGTGAAGCAACCCTATTTGCGGATTAGCGCTATTAGCGGTTTAGCGGCTATTAAAGGCTTAGCGGCTAAAAGGCTATTAGCGGCTTAGCAGCTTAGAAAAAGGGGGGAGCAAAAAAAATCGCAAGACTTGCAAGACGTTTTCGTCTTGCGAAGCAAGCCCATAGGGAAATTCGTCTTGCGAAGCGCATCGAAAAACGGAAAACCCTTTCGTCTAGCGGGTTTTTCGTCTTGCGAGGCATTCGTCTTGTGGGGCACCACTGTAGAGGAAACAAAAAGGACTTAAAATTCTGTACAATTCAGATTTATGGGGAAACTATTTGAGCAGTGGCACACTACATTTTGTGGGATTCTGTTTGAAAATTGAAACGTTGTCATCAGTTGGTTTTCCTGTTTGGCTACTTTCATATCCTGCTTTAATACATACTAATACTTGTGCTTTTCTGTTGGCTCTATAATTTTGCATGCAGTTGTTAGACGAGATGAGGGAAATAGAATACAGTGGTACCTCTGGGTACGAACGCTTCTGATTATGAACACTTCTGGTTATGAGCTCCGCTAACCTGGAACTAGCTGCTCCTGGTTGCAAACTTTGCCCCAGGATGCGAACAGAAATCGTGCACCCAGCAGGAAGCCCCATTAGCGAAAGCGCGCCTCAGGATAAGAACGGTTTCAGCTAAAGAACGGACCTCCGGATCAAATTAAGTTCGTAACCAGAGGTACCACTGTACCAGGCCCAATATTTCATGTTGTGTCTGTCAAAAGAAAGTCACATGTGTTCCTACCCTGGAGTCCTATTTTGATACTAGCAGTTTTAGTAGAAATTAGTAGACCTTTGCCTGAGCCACCTGAAGGAAAAAGTAGCAAGAAACAACAATGAGGCATCCTAGGCTTAAAAGCAAACTTCCGCAGGTTCATGGATTGTGCATGTGCATTGCATGAAGCGGGCAACACTTGGCTCTAGTTTGCCCTGGAGCGCAGTGCCAGTGCTGGCTGCCATTGCTGTTTTTACACTTCACCCGTATGTCAAACTCTGTACAGAGCAGAGAAATGGCAAGGCTAATCACTGGCATCTCACTTGCTATGCCCACAAGTTTGACAGTGTGGAAATAGATGTCTAACATGTCTAAACTCACATTGCTTCTATTAACACAGTAACCCACTAAGCTGTTCTTTTCCTGGCTTTGTAGTTCACCTCACCTCGCAGTGGCATCTTCTGAATAAGCCATCAATCAGTGCTTTTAGTTAGCATGTGGGTGAGTGTTGCCTGGTACATACAATATTTGGTTTTGCCTAGTACATACAATGCTTGTTAATAATAGTGAGTGATATCCACTGTTAGTTGTACAGAGTAAACCCACTGAAATCTGTAGACTTAAGTACATTCGCTAGTATGATAAGCTTTGGCTACCACCCAGTAATAACTAGTCCCTCCCACTAACAAGCATGCCGAACACTTGTTCTTACCATATTTAATTTGCAAGGCAAGCACTTGTAAAGAGGACTTCTTAATCCCACAACATTTTTTTCTGATCTTGGATCAATTTTGAAGAACATGTTCGCAGCTTCACACATCTGATGCATAAGATTAGAACAACATAAGATTATGATACAAGTTGCACTGATTTTGGCTCACTTTACCTTGTGTACTAATTGCTGATATACTGCAGACCAAACTAGATGTAGTATATTGGATTGGATCTCCCGGCATTTTTTATTTTATTTTAATAGCAACAGCAGTACCCTGTTGCACGTTTCCAGTGTCATGTTTATTTTGACCTTTATTTTCCTAAATATATTAATGTCAGTTTTCACTTCAATGCTCAGAATGTAATAAGGAATGGAAAACTTAAGTTCCAAGTCACAAAAATCAGTAATAGGTTTATTATTCAAAATTGATTGCACTAGCCGTTCACAACTGTCAGGAAGGGCTAGTCATCCCCTTTCTTTCTAGCTGCCTGTGAATTCTACATCTGTTTTGAAATCTGGCATTAGGACTGAATTCATAAGAAGCTAAAAAATCAAGTTATGAATTGCTTTGGAAGGAAATCTGAAAATGTGAAGCAAGCTGTCTGCAGAAAGTCCCAGTGCTGTAGAAGTGGGAAGTTTATCCTCTGTATTTTTACATGTTCTACTTTGCGTAGTCCCCCAACTACTGAATTCCCACATAAATCTAGGTTCTTCAGAATTTAAAAAATGATTTAAAGTCAAGCGTACAAAATGTGATTATGCAGAAGTTCATTTTGGAAATACAAATTTATTTAACTTAGATTACAGAATACAGAAGCCAAGGAACTTGCAGAGGACAAATTATTTTGACCATATATATGCTTCAATATATTGATACTGGGTAGCATGCATGGAAATTACTCAAGATAATATGAAGCTTTTGTGAATGAAATGTGATCAGCTACGTTGGCCATTTCAGGCTAGACTAAAACAACAAAACATTAAAATCACCTGTGAGGTCAATGAGCCAAAGGAAAAGCTGTTTTGAAGATATCTCAACTCCATATTTTAGCTGAAATAAAACTTATAAGGGGATACATATGCATATAGTAGTAGTAGTAACAGCAACATCATCAACAACAGGAAGGATAGATAGATAGATAGATAGATAGATAGATAGATAGATAGATAGATAGAGTGTCTTCCCTGCATCCACTGTTATGGATATATTGCTCCATGTCCCATAGTACATTGTGCCTGCTACCTAGCCAAGACCCTTGCAGTCTTTCTGTCATGCCATTGTGCCTTTTCCATTCACTTACTAAGGGGGGGGGGGAGTGGACTGGATCTGGCTGGTGGGCCAGATGTGTAATATTGAACTGTATTAAGCAACACACACCAGTAAACTACTTTTTTAAACTGTAGGATAGTTGGTTTTTAACTTGCCTCTTAAACTTATTATGTCTTTCTGTATCGTAAATTAGTTTGTTGCTTTGCTTTTACTTGCGCTTTTTTTATTTTTTCATATCATCCCTCCCTTCCAGTCCTGGCTGCGATCGTCCTCTTGAAGAACTTGCAACACATGCACTTTGTAGCAGATGGCGCTCCTTTGAAATCTGATCATATCTCCATACTAGCACTATGAATAATGGACAGGAGAAGAACTACTATTCATTGCCCCACATGAAATGAGCAAAATGAAGAACAATAATCGGTTGTGGGCTGGGCATGAATGTAATCAAACAGTTGTCTTGAAAGATTGTCTTACCCGGTGATGGAGTGCTTATATTGAACACAGTTTTCTATTTTGGTTTAGAATATTTTTTAATAAATGTTTTGCCTCACTGCAATACAGATCTCACAGGATCTCTCTGACGAATTAATGGTTTGACTGCCCTATTTATTTTTAACAGTTTTATCGTCTGAAATAATTGTGCAATATACTTTGGGTGGGTAGGAGGCATTGGTAATGTTCTTGGTAAATTAAACCTGTTTCGACTTTTTCCCCTCCCTCACAATTTGATCTGTTGATTGTTTGCTAAAGGCAATTTCTTTCAAGCACTTGCTTTATAATGAATCCAAATTGCAGTACCTCATTTGTTTATTCCTAGCTTTTGTACTTATATTTTGTGGGGAATAAATTTACACTCCTGTAAATTGTAAATAGTTACTACTTCCTTGTATCATAAGCTGATCTCTGACTGTTGGCAGTGCTAATCTTGCAGAGCTGGGAGAGAATAAAACTTCTATTTACTGTACAATGCTGCAGACTGATGTACTTTTTAATAGCAAATATTACTGTCTAATAATTGCTGAGATCTTATTCAATAATATAGGTGAACTACCAACAAAGCCTAATACCCTGCTTCTGAAACATAATTGTAAGCTGGTGGTGCTTTTGGGAGTTCTAAAACTGAGCACGGCCTAACTCAGGAGTCGGAAAACTTTGGCCTTCCAGATGTTGATTAATTACAACTCCCATCAGCCCTCAGCAACATCTGGAGGGCAAAGGTTCCTCCTGCCTGGCCTGATAAGCAGAAAATGCATGATAATGTCATTCACAAGTTCGGTATGTAGCTTACTGGAATGCAGTTGCAGAGTTCTGCAAAACTCACGGATTCTGGCCAGAAAACAATTTTAAAAGTCAGGTATAAATCTTATGGCAGACATGCACGAATATTTCCCCCCCAGAATTCTCATTTTCATCTCACAACAGGCCTAGTAGCTTGCTTTCCATATAAAACAGATTTTCAGTGTGGGATCCATGGACAATTAAGTCACATTGGAATGGATAAGCTGAACTGACATCCATGGTTGAGTCCTTCTTGAGTCACATGAGAAAGTCAAAACAAACTCATTGGAAGGAAGATGTAAATCCACAAGCAGTGTGGTCTGAAAGAATGTGAAATCATTTATTTTTGCTTAAAAGTAAAGGACCCCTGACAGTTAAGTGAACCACTCTGGGGTTGCGGCGCTCATCTCGCTTTACTGGCCAAGGGAGCCAACATTTGTCCGCAGACAGTTTTTCCAGGTCATGGGGCCAACATGACTAAGCCGCTTCTGGCAAAACCAGAGCAGCGCACGGAAACACCGTTTACATTCTTGCCGGAGCGGTACCTATTTATCTACTTGCACTTTGATGTGCTTTTGAACTGCTAGGTTGGCAGGAGCAGGGACCGAGCAATGGGAGCTCACCCCATCGTGGGGATTCGAACCGCCCACCTTCCGATCAGCAAGCCCTAGGTTCAGTGGTTTAGACCACAGTGCCACCTGCGTCCCTATACATTCTGTCTTACACAAAATTGTTTCCACTTTATTTCTGCTTAGGTGATAACAATTTCGTTTAAGACAGAATGTTATCTGCATCTTGCATATGGAATGACATTTATTAGATGAATCCATTGACCATAGTAGCATCAAGAATTTAGGCATCATATTTGAGCAGCAGCGATGCTGAACGGGAATAAAAAGTTGATTTTATTTGAGCAATCAAAGTGTGTTAAAGGAACATTCCTACTGAAACTGCTAGTTACAATATCTAAACAGCAGAAGGTTGAGCACAGCTTTAGTTTTTAATATTTAGGGCAATCTCATTGCAAATGTGGAATGAATATAACTTTGGATTTTCTTCTTGCTCTTTCAAATTCTAAATCTTCCAACATTTAGACATTAGTAAAAACTGTCCTGTGAACCTTAGACTTTCTAACTATGGTAATGTACAGTACATTGTGTTTTGACATACTGAAGAGTCTGAGGTTTTGGAAATTTCAGAGTTTTGTTTTTTTTAATGGTCTTTAATCTTCAGGAGTTCACAGCATACATACTTCAGACAGTGAGATACACAGAGGGGATGAGCTCCTTTTGCTTTTCTGTTTCCATCAGGCATTCCCATCGCCTTTGTCCATACAAATACATGTTGCAGAAATCTGAAATTGTGTGGACAGCCATTTATTACAAGCAAAAAAAATACAGTATTAGCCTGAACATAAGCCACATTTTTAAAAAAATTCTGACCGTGAAAAGTTAAAAGTGCGGCTTAAATTTGCGACCTTACAAAAATTGGCTTTTACAATATCGCTGCTGAAAAAGGCATACAGTGGTGCCCCGCAAGACGAATGCCTTGCAAGACAGAAAACCCGCTAGGCAAAAGGGTTTTCCGTTTTTGAGCTGCTTCACAAGACGAATTTCCCTATGGGCTTGCTTCGCAAGACGAAAACGTCTTGCGAGTGTTCCGATTTTTCCCCGCTCCCCCCCCTTTTCCTAAGCAGCTAATAGCCTTTTAGCCGCTAAGCCGCTAAGCCTTTAATAGCCACTAATCCGCAAAACCGCTAATAGCGCTAAGCCGCTAATAGGGTTGCTTCACAAGACGAAAAAACCGCTAGACGAAGAGACTCGCGGAACGGATTATTTTCGTCTTGCGAGGCACCACTGTACGGTAAAACAGAACAGTTTTATTGCCGATTTGCAAGCTTGAGACTGTTGTGCAGTTAACCCGTAGGATTTTCTTTTACATTTGCCATTTATGGGTGTGAGTGCCTGTGGAATTGTAGGAATTGAATTGCAATTTTAGCAATTTTACGGTAACTTTTGCGGGCTTGCAAATTCAAAGGCTTAAATTGGCTCAGAGTTACAATTCTACCAACCGCAGCGATTTTCAGCCTGTAACCCAATTTTAAGGGACGGGCTTATACTCAAGTATTTTCTTTTTTTCCTCTTGAACTTTAAAGGTGTGGCTTATTTGCGGGTGCGGCTTATATTCAGGCCAATACGGTAATACAAATGTATGTAACTTACACAATTTGATCCTGGTACAAACTTTTTATTTCCTTTGTGTTGTTTCTAGTTTGCTTTGGCAAAGAGCTTTGTTTTCTTAGAACAAAATGTTCCTATCCCTCTTCAGTAGCATTGCTCGATGAGTTTTTTCTTAAAAGTCCCAGTCCCTGAATGTGTGACCAGTCTTTGTTTGCACACAAGACTTTCTAAGCCAGCAGCAGCTCTGCCATCCTACCAGATGAGCTGTCCTTGTCAACTGGAGGGGGACATAGAGAATTTCAGAAGCAGGTGTCTAATGTAACTTGTGGGGCGGCTGCTGCTGGTGGACCTTTGAGAACCCAGGAAGTCCTTCCCCCAGATCATCTGCACAATTCCTTGTGTGCACCAAAGGACATTGTTAGGGTAGCATCACATGAATTGTAGTTCCTTTTTAAAAAGTAATTATCCCTCTCTTTGGTTTTTCATGTTTGACCATATATGGAAGAACTCAACCTACAGAAAATTGGCTAATATATAACAACAGACCTCACACTCCTCCACACTATGTCAAATGAGTCCTGTTCTTTCCCATCTTGCCTTTTAGGGTTTTTAAAGAGTTGCAGCAGTCATCTTTAGATATAGCTAAAAATATACATTTCGAGATTGGAGTTGCCATATACAGTATATGTCACATTACTAGAAATCCCCACACCTGTAGTCTTTTACTTTTGACATCAAACTTTTGTTTTCAGCGTCTTGCACTTAAGAAGCCAAAATCTCTCTCTCTCTCTCTCTCTCTCTCTCTCTCTCTCTCTCTCTCTCTCTCTCTCTCTTTCTTTCTTTCTTTCTTTCCCACCCCCCCTTGAGAAGTGGGATTTATTTTCATTCCCACAAGATACTAGTGAAGAGGTTTTTTTGTGCTTTTGTTTTTGCCAAATGTTGAAATGAAACTTAGGGCTGCATACAAATAATTTGTGAATAACATTGGAAGGGGTTCCCCTCTCCTTCAGCTTGCCTGACGTTAGCCATAAAGGACCAGTGATTTGATTAGTGGACAAATCTAATTGGAACTGAGAGCCTCTTAATTTCTATCCTAATTGCAGATAAGTGCCCAAGAGTACTGCTGTTGCCATCTTTAAAAAAAAATAAAAATGTGAGTGAACGTTGATTCTTCACCATATTATTCTGAAGGGACATTTCTCCTGGCAGATGTAGACTACTACCCAAATCTAGCCTTCAAGTTGACATGTGGGAGAGGGCATCTAACACAAATCCCCCACTTGCTCTTCTGTTATGCATTTTCCTCTACTCAGAGAGTTCAATATATCTTGATACATTTTTTGAGATTATTATGGATTAATCCCTCCTTTCCATGTTGCAAGCTGATAGCTAAAGTAGGCAGGGAGAGTCATCCTTCCAAGGACTCATATTGCTCACTGCAGTCCAGGAGAAATGACCAATGGGAGGAGCACAGAGAAAAGACCTGCTATAGTGCATGTGTAACAGCAAAACCAGACACTTTCATCTGCCCCAGCTGCAGTAAAACATGTCTCTCCTGTATTAGACTCCACAGCCACAGCAGGCACTGTAACTCTCAAACAGTTTGACCTTCCCCCGATGGCACACTCTTCCATTGCCTCTTGAGACAGATGCCAACATCCAGCCTCTCTAAATAGTAAAGGTAAAGGTACCCCTGCCCGTATGGGCCAGTCGTGTCCGACTCTAGGGTTGTGTGCCCATCTCACTTAAGAGGCCGGGGGCCAGCGCTGTCCGGAGACACTTCCAGGTCACGTGGCCAGCGTGACGAAACTGCTCTGGCGAGCCGGCACCAGCGCAGCACACGGAAACGCCGTTTACCTTCCCGCTGTAAAGCGGTACCTATTTATCTACTTAGGGGTGCTTTCGAACTGCTAGGTGGGCAGGAGCAGGGACCGAAAGACAGGAGCTCACCCCGCCGTGGGGATTCGAACCGCCGACCATGCGATCGGCAAGCCCTAGGCGCTGAGGTTTTACCCACAGCGCCACCCGTGTCCCCAGCCTCTCTAATACTTTTCCCCAAAAAGAGTTCTAGGCAACTGTCCAGTAGTTACAACACACCATTAGTGTGGGCTTTTTTAAAGGGGTCAACCACATGGCTGCCTTTTTCATGTGTCTGATACCTCTCCATCATGCAACGAGGCATTCACAACACCCTGGACCCGCCAACTGCTCCACTCTGGCTAGCTTCAACCAGCCAGGGGACATAATTGCATATCCTATCCACATCATCAGGCCACATCAATTCATTGCTACCTGTTCTCATTGATACTTCAGATACATTAACATTTTAGTTGTCCATATATCACAGAGAGAAATGCAGAGAGAAATTGTGTTTGCTGGTAAAGGCTTTTTGACTGGATTTGTAGTTACATGCCTTAAACCAAAACCCCTCAGTTGTCTTTCACCGTTGAGACTGCATTGGGTTAGCATTTGTCCAGCTGCTGATAATCTCAATTTCTCCTACCTCCCTTCTAAAGTCTGCAAACAGCTTGTGCATTTAAAGAGAAACTACATTTCCTATCAAGCTAGGAGGGGGAGAATGTATATGCATCTCAAAACAAGTTGGCAGCATTTAAAAGCTTGGAACAGTAATTTGTCCATGCAGCAAACTGGGCTTTCTCTGTTAGAAATCAGGTACTTAATGGCCCTCAAAATTGTGTTCTTTTATGCTAGGCTTGCTGCATCTCATTGCATTGATCTGCTGTATCTGAATTGCTACTTTTTGTAGAAAGATGCTGTGCTGAAGAAAAATGTGCATTTGAATGGGAAAGCAATAAGCTTACTGATTTATAAAAGGCTGAACAGCAGACAACAAAAATAAAAAGTCTGACACATAAAAAATGTCAAATATATACTGGCTCGGTTGCGAAACAGCTCCTGGCCATGAGCCTAGCTCATGAGGGAGTTGTGCTGCATTCATTGTCTTGCAACTCTGTAAATTGATGGGGCCCATGCTTTATTTTAACCCAAGACCGATTATTTATAATCCAGTAAATATGTCTTATTTTGATCCCTTTCATACCGCATCCAGGTGTGTTTATGGTGCACCTTAATCTCTAGCTGGGTGATGTTCTTCATTGAATGGGCGATGATGAGTCTACTAGGTAAGGTAAGGTAAGGTAAGGTAAGGTAAGGTAAGGTAAGGTAAGGTAAGGTACTTTGATGAGTGGACTATCAAAGACACTTCAAGAGTTCTTCTCTCCTTGGATCCTCTCACTCTCTTCTAGAATCACCCTCTGCTCGCTCAGTTTTAAGAAGCAGGAGGAAGGGGGTGCCATGGTTCTATGATGCCCAAGGGATTCATACTGATGATCCCCAACAGTAAAGTACAGTCATAAAGGTAAAGGGACCCCTGACCATTAGGTCCAGTCGTGGCCGACAGTGGCGTAGCGTGGGTTGTCACCACCTGGGGCAAGGCAAGTAATTTGCGCCCCCTAACCCGTGGATTTGCGCCCCCTAACCCTAACCCCCAGGTGCTGCGCCCGGTGCGCCCGCCCCCCTGCACCCCCCACGCTATGCCACTGGTGGCCGACTCTGGGGTTGTGGTGCTCATCTCGCTTTATTGGCCGAGGGAGCCAGCGTACAGTTTCCAGGTCATGTGGCCAGCATGACTAAGCCACTTCCCGAGCAGCACATGGAAACGCCATTTACCTTCCCGCCAGAGCAGTACCTATTTATCTACTTGCACTTTGATGTGCTTTTCGAACTGCTAGGTTGGCAGGAGCAGGGATCGAGCAACGGGAGCTCACCCCGTCACGGGGATTCGAACCGCCGACCTTCTGATCGAAAAGTCCTAGGTTCAGTGGTTTAACCCACAGCGCCACCCACATCCCAAAGTACAGTCATACCTCGGGTTAAAGACGCTTCAGGTTGAGCATTTTCAGGTTGCGTCCCGCAGCAACCCGAAACTAATGGAATGGGTTACTTCCAGGATTCTCCGCTCACGCATGTGCAGACGCTCAAAATGCCGTCACGTGCATGTGCAGAAGTGGCGAATCGTGACCCATGCACAGATCTGGGTTGCGTTCTGCTCAGGTTGCGAACGGGGCTCCGGAACGGATCCCGTTCGCAACAAGAGGTACCACTGTCTATAAGGAAGCAACAACAATAAAGAACAGGAAATTCATTAACTTAAAGCTTTGGCCATTTTTAATATGGATTTATTTAGGAGAATTGTTGTCAGGGGTACAGGGACAGAGGCACAGGGAAGGCAGGAAATGGAGAGTGATGGAGAGGAATCCCAGGAGAGCGAGGAAGAGGATAGCAATGACACAGGGGATTCCATGAGCCTCTCCAGCGAATCAGAGGATTCCCAGAGAGGGGCGCCTGTGGTAAGGGCAAGGGGAGCCCCGGGGGGAAAGTGTCAGGAGTGGGGGGCCAGCAGGGGACCCCAAAGCGGCAGCTGGGAATCAGGGCCAGCCTCCCCACCAGAGCGTAGCAAGGGAGGGGGAGGTTCCAGTGTGTCAGAGGGAGCAGCTCCAGCGACAGAGAAAGGGGAGGGATCAGAGCAAGCCGTTCTCCCGGAAGGGGAGGAAAGCAGTGAGGGGAGTAGCGTAACTGTCAAAAGGAAGGTCAGAAGTTGGGCACGCGCGCCAAGTTCAAATGAGGAGGTGCACGGGAGAACAGGGAGCCCGGAGGAGGAGGGGCCAGGACCCAAAGCCCGAAGGAGGGGGCAGGAGCAGTCTGGGGACTCCGCTTCAGGAGAAAGCAGGAGGGGAGGAACCCCGACGGGCAGAAAGACCCTGCGGAAAAGGAAAGAGAGAAGGAGGTGGAGCAGCGTTAGCTTATTAAACTGGTGTAGGGGAGGGACCGATTCAGAGGGGACTTCTAATGTCTAGGAGAAAGAGACGCGGGGCTGCACGCCTCGGTTGTGGAACCAATAATGAACTGCAATAAACATCCTTGTACATAAGAAGAGCTTGGCGTTGGTCTTTTGTGAGCTGAGACCTGAGGCAGCCCTGACAATTGTGAACAAGATAGAGTGAGGGGAAGGGAGGAGGGCTGACAGGCAAAATAGGAAGAGGAATATTTGGCTGAGTTTTCAGGGTTAACTTAAAACAGCAGATCTACATGTGTCTGTTTTGTGGGATCACTGTATCTTTTCAGGCAACCCCTTGGGCCTGCATTAATTTGTGTTAAGGAAAGGGAAAAGAAACAGTTTGGGCAAGGTGATAAATATTTGAAACTTGCGTTCTCGCTTGCCATTAGCCAACCAGGAGGTTTGATTCCTTTCGTCTTGACGCATCGTTTTTTAAGGCAGAAGTCAGACCAAAGCACAAAGGAAAGTTCCCACAGCCATATCAGAGGAGAAGGATGTTCTGTGCATAAGGATTCTCTAGTGAAAGTCGCTGAAGTTAAAGCATGTCATTACTCTGGGATTATCGCTTTATTAATCAACTGTAAGAGGGAGGCATCGCCCTTGTCTACATTGTGAAGTTTCTGGTTTGTGTCACCTCCAGTTTAGACGATTGCAAGCCTCCCCCTCCAATTGTTGGGCTTCAGTCAGTTCAGGCTCTGCTAAGCTTATCTTCCATCAGCCTCTTTCCTTAAGTTTATGCGCTGACCCCTTGTCACGGTCCACATCGATTTTGTACACATCTATTCATTTTAATGCATTCCATCCTTTTGTCCCTGGCTTGGTCTCCTCCCTTGTTTCCTATTATGCTCCATCTTTCAAAAGGCCCTGGATTCATATACCAGGCAAGAGGCGGCGGCTATTCCTTTATTAGGTCTCGAATCCCTGCGACAAGGTGAGATCCCGTTGCTCGGTCCCTGCTCCTGCCAACCTAGCAGTTTGAAAGCACGTCAAAGTGCAAGTAGATAAATAGGTACCACTCCGGCAGGAAGGTAAACGGCGTGTCCGTCTTCTGCTCTGGTTCACCAGAAGTGGCTTAGTCATGCTGGCCACATGACCCGGAAGCTGTACGCCGGCTCCCTCAGCCAGTAAAGCGAGATGAGCGCCGCAACCCTAGAGTCGTCTGCAACTGGTCTTAACTGTCAGGGGTCCCTTTAATTTTTTTTCCTACATATTGCACATATAAAAAGCTGGGAAACAAAAGACCCATGTGCACACATGCAAGGTGCTTCCAAACACATGGGGTTTGTTGTTTCTGGAGGGACTTTGTTGGTTTGGTTTGGTTGCTGTTGATGGTTTCTGCTTTCTCATTTTTACTTCCAATTAGCTGCTTCTGTTGCTCAGTAGAATGCCACTCCTTGTCAGGAGTGCGTGCAGGTGCCAGGCCCTGTGACCAGTAGGGATTCGCAGGACTGGGGCCTTCCTCAGTTTCTTCTGAAGAGGCAAGGCGCAGGTGAGGCGGCCGCTTGGTAACTCACTGCACCTGGTGGCAAGAGCTGGGAAGGGATATAAGGTCAACAGTTCCCTTTGGCTGTTTGCCACAGCAACACACTTCCTGCCTTGCTGTGTTTGGCTTCTTGCTTCATGATCCTTGAACCTCGGCTTCTTGACTCCCTGCCTCTTGATCCCCAGACCCTTGACTTCGTGACTCCTTGCTTCCTGACCCTCGGACCCCTGGTTTCTTGACTCCTGGCTCTCTGACCCTCTGACTCTTGACCTCCTGACTTCTGGCTTCTGGACTCTCGTTCCTGCTCCCACCCGGCCATCTTGCCCCCGGTCCTGACGTCCTTAGCTGGGACTTCAATCACCCGTAGACCAGGCCGTGACACTCCAGAGAGTTGCCTAGACTTTGAGGTGGGCTGTGAGAGCTCAGTGGAAGTCTGGCAACCTAATGCACATGTGATAGGCTTCACCTATCCATTAATTGAGTCACTTTTCATGCCTCTTAAAGCAGGGGCATAGCATGGGAGGCAGGGGGGCATAGCCCCTGGAGCACAATTTCTAGGGGATGCAAACCAGCCCCCCCCCCCGGATCCCCGTCCAGCCCTGCCTGCTTCCAGGGGTCTCTGGGCCCTGGAGCCCGGCCTGGCCTGGCCTGGCCTCACGATTGCATCCCTGGCCCCCTCACTGAATGGCTGCCTGGTCCATGTTGGGGGGGATTTGCCCGCCAAGGGCTGCATTGGGTGGCCGGACTCCTCCGTATGCAGGTGGGCAGACAGCACAGTAAGTTTTGCATGCACAATTTATGAAGAACACATCTCAACTGAAAGTTTATTTTTGGGTCTGGAGGTTGGGGGCGAGGAGTTTGGGATCTCTCTAATGCGACAAAGTCTATTATTCATCTGAACTTTTCACACAACTGGCGCATTATAGTTAACATATGTAAGAATAAACACCAAAAAAGCTAGTTAATCAACAGCAGATGTCTGACAGATTTCCCACTGCTGTGTTTTGAAAACTGAACGGTAGGGTGGACCTTTCAGTAAGGCATCCAGATTCCCTGTGTGATCATCTGGGTCTCTGGCTATTCATACCAGGAGAGAAAGCTGGGGAAACAGAGGCTATTGCACAGAGTTGGGGAACACACTTAAGCCTCAGGGGCCACAAGTGATTGGTGGGACCAGAAGACAAAAGGAAATGGAGCAGAGGAAGCAATTCTTACACTTGTTGTATAATAGACTACATGCCAGCCACACAAAAGTCAGAGGTTTCTACACACACAACCTCCTTCCTCCAAATAGACGAGAAAGAGCACATTCTAACCAGGCAAAAGGACATGCAGCAGGATTGGTGAGGCATGTGGAATGTCTAAATAAAGAGGGCTGCATTTGGCCCCTGGGCCTTGTTGGAGAAAAGCTACTCCATTTCCTTCTCTAGAGCTTCTAGCTAATGCGTGTGTTACTTTAAATCACACCAGGGTCCTGTTTGCAGCCAGCACTTGCCTGTAACCTGTTTGTCTAAGTTAATTCCACCCTAAAAGCTGAGCCATGTTGCTTGCTGTTCTCTCCAGACAAGAAGTCTGCTACTCTCTCTCTCTCTCTCTCTCTCTCTCTCTCTCATCTCTACTCATCCTGTAAATTGTTCCTGCATAAAACCTTTGAACTCCAAAAAACTGTAAGTGATGATTCCAATCTGCAAGGTCTGCTTACAGGCCTGAGGTTCCCCACCCCATCTCTAGTGGTTTATGTTAATCGGTGCACCTATGTCACTAATGGGATTTACTTATTCTTCTGCACATAGGACTCTGTACGCATAGGTAGTCCTGAACATTACATGAGGGAAAAAACAATGTGAAAAGCCCAATTCTTGTAATTGCAGTGGTTTTAAGAAGTGCTTTGTCTCTCACAATGGCTACACATTTGCACATTACGTGGAAACACATTATGGTGGAAATAACTAGCATTTGCAGAAATAGTGTATTGCAATCCATCTCTGAAGGGTATGCTGTAATTTTAGAAATTGCATCACTTTGAGCTTTTTTATTATTAATAAACAATATATTTGAGGAGATTTGTGAGGAGGTCTGTGAAACCATCTTACAGGGGTCATTATCTAGGTGATTGTTTAAAAAATGCTTGTGCTTTGGATAAAATGCTTAAGTGGTTCAGTTTTATTATTGTATAGATTTTAGCTGTAATCCAGCATGGAGTGAATTATGTTTCAGGCCATCAACTTTGTATTGGATTGTAGAGGAGATACAGTTTTAAAATCAATGCGCTACTTTAAAAAAAGCAACTTCGTTGCTTATTTGTGTCTAACTAAATAACATAAAAAATACTGGGTCAGCTTTTGATGGCAAAGGGTTTTGTTTTAATCAATTGACGTAAATGTTCAATTCTCCACGTACACTGCTAGAGAGGTGTCAATGTGAACTAGATCACTAGTAATGCTAATCAAGGATGACTTAATAGAATAACGATAAAGTCTCAGAGGCAATATGGTGCTATTGATTTCATTAGGTCTGCTTTATAAATAAGTAGCTGCAAAACAGGTCAGCCTCTTCTGGTTTTAGTTCCGCAGATATATCTGTGTTTTATCCAGCAATATGGAAAGCTAAACCACACAGAGTTTTCTTTTTTAAAAATTGCAGTCAAGCAGTATATATAAAATGGAAAGAGTATGGGGTGTTTATTGGGTTAGGAATAGGAACGATGGAGAATTCTGTTGGATGTGGAGTAAGAAGTGGAAATTCCCACAATCTGCATGCTTGTCAGGAACAAAAACCATGCTGGTGGATATTCACTACCGTTGTTTTAGTCTGCAAATGTTAACGCATATAATTATGTTGTTTTCTGCATTGTTTTTGATGTTTCCCTTACATATAAATTAATTATACACTTTCTGGCATAGCTGATAGTGAAATAAATGGCACAGGGTTTTCGTGGGAGCTGAACTGTATCAGATAGGATAAATTGCTGATTGTGATGAACTCAGGATGGGATGGAAATTGCTGCCTTCTTATGCTCCTTACATCATTTTATCGCGTCTTGACTTTTTAAATGTTGTAATTGGTGCTTTTTCTCCTTATACAGTGGTACCTAGGGTTACATACGCTTCAGGTTACATACGCTTCAGGTTACAGTCTCCACTAACCCAGAAATAGTGCTTCAGGTTAAGAACTTTGCTTCAGGATGAGAACAGAAATCGTGCTCCGGCGGCGCGGCAGCAGCAGGAGGCCCCATTAGCTAAAGTGGTGCTTCAGGTTAAGAACAGTTTCAGGTTAAGAACAGACCTCCGGAACGAACCACTGTATTGGTTATTGACTGTAATGAAACAACTTGCACTTGTAGTCTAGTGAGGAGTAATTCTCATGTCAATGTACATGTTCCTGGATGGCACATGGAGGGTTTGTAGGCAGGAATCGGAGCAGCCAAGTATAAAATCTCTCCACCTCTCCAACAGTTTTTCATCTGCTTAGTGAGTCTTATGCAAGGGTCAGCAAACCTTTTCAGCAGGGGGCTGGTCCACTGTCCCCCAGACCTTGTGGGGGGCTGGACTATATTTTGAAAAAAATAAAATAAAAAATGAATGAATTCCTATGCCCCACAAATAACCCAGAGATGCATTTTAAATAAAAGGGCATGTTCTACTCATGTAAAAACACACTGATTCCCGGACCGTCCGCAGGCTGGATTGAGAAGGCGATTGGGCCACATCTAGCTCCTGGGCCTTAGGTTGCCTACCCATGGTCTTGTGCAATTTGGTAATCAACCTCACACACAGGGTTATGCATCAGGCACTCAGAATCCATCTGGCTGTAGGAAGAAAGGAGAAGACGGGAGGTTGAATTCAGGTGAGCTGTGCAGAAGCACGCTGGCAAGCATGCTCCAAGCAAACTGCCGACTAGCTCTGCTGAGGCTCCTTTTATTTGCAGAAGTCAAAAATTGGAAACAGTAGTGAAACCACCCTGAACTCAACGTATTTCCATCTAAGCACATTTCCAGCATTAGCAAATACAAGTGTCAGCAGGTGTTTTCCTGAAATGTTCCCCCAATACTTGATTACGTCTCCTGTCCCCCGTCATGCTCCAGCCAAGCAATATGTCTAACAAACAAATTGTGAAAGGACAAAAGGTCAGGGGGAAAGCCCTGTTTTCTAGCCAAGGTGGTCAGGGAAAGCAGGCGTAATGCTCCTTGACATACTGTTGCATGTCTGGTGCGAGGTTTGCCTTCGCAAAGCGGAGTGTTACCTCCACATCTGGCTTTACAGATGGATTGAATGTTGTTGTTTAGTCGTTTAGTCGTTTCCAACTCTTCGTGACCCCCTGGACCAGAGCACGCCAGGCACTCCTGTCTTCCACTGCCTCCCGCAGTTTAGTCAAACTCATGCTGGTAGCTTCGCGAACACTATCCAACCATCTCGTCCTCTGTTGTCCCCTTCTCCTTGTGCCCTCCATCTTTCCCAACATCAGGGTCTTTTCCAGGGAGTCTTCTCTTCTCCTGAGGTGGCCAAAGCATTGGAGCCTCAGCTTCAGGATCTGTCCTTCCAGTGAGCACTCAGGGCTGATTTCCTTCAGAATGGATCGGTTTGATCTTCTTGCAGTCCATGGGACTCTCAAGAGTCTCCTCCAACACCATAATTCAAAAGCAACAATTCTTTGGCCATCAGCCTTCTTTATGGTCCAGCTCTCACTTCCGTACATCACTACTGGGAAAACCATAGCTTTAACTATACAATGGATTGAATACCGAGGTGCAGAAAGCTGCTGGGGCACATGCCACCCATGGGTGGGGCGAGCCGGGGCAGGGTGTGCTGCTGGAACTGTGTGACCTCCAGATGGGAGGGAGGCCAAGTGGTTGGGTCTCTTGGCGGTGGAGGACAGGGCTAGCCTGTGCAGCCTCATGACTGCCCTTGTGCATTATTTCAATGCATGGGAACACTGAACCTCCCTACCGATGACCCTCCTTGTGGAATATGAACATAAGAAAAGCCAGCCCTCTCCGCTATGAATTTGTCTAATCTTTTAAAGCCATGCAGGTTGGTAGCTATGAGTTGCAAAAATTTATTTAATTTATTTTTATTTTTTAAATTTCTATACCACTTTATATTTTTAAGAAAAACCTCAAAGCGGTTTACGGCATATTAAATCAATAAAATATAAATAAAACAATCTGAAGAAAGTCAATATAAAGTATACAGTCAAAGCAACATAACAGAAAACTAAAATATTATCTTAAAGATTTCACAATAAAACAAATACTACTAACTGCATGAAGAAGTACTTTCTTTTAGCTGACCCAACACTTCCAACATTCAGCTTCAAGTTCAAGTGTTATGAGCGAGCAAAAAAGAAAAATTTGAATGCCTACCCTAGGGAGATTCACCTGTTGCCCTCTCTCTCTCTCTCTCTCTCTCTCTCTCTCTCTCTCTGCCTTTAGAATGATAGAATTATACAGTTGGAAGGGACTCTGAGCATCATCTAGTCCAGGCATAGGCAAACGTCAGCCCTCCAAATGTTTTGGACTACAATTCCCATCATCCCTGACCACTGGTCCTATTAGCTAGAGGTGATGGGAATTGTAGTCCAAAACATCTGGAGGGCTGGTTTGCCTATGCCTGATCTAGCCCAAGCCCCTGCAGTGCAGGAATATGCAGCTATGGGATATACAGGGACTGAACCTGCAACCTTGATGTTATCAGACCCATGATCTAACCAACTGGCTTCAGGAAAGACTTTTTAATTTAAGAAAGCCTTTGCAACGTGAGCCAGGTGACGTTAAGTGCTTCCATTTTTCACTTCGTTATTTATTAAATATGTCATGCTGCTTTTACGAGATGGCTTTGCCTATTTAATTAACACTGGCCTTCCTTGGCAGAATTTGCCGGGGACCGAATGGTGGGATGTACCTTTCAACATAAATATGTCAAGTACATCTGATAGGAAAAACATTTAATTCTAAATGGAATTTTGCTCATTTTCTTGGATACAAATGGATGGCAGCAAGCACTCTAGAAAAATGCATGCATGTCCTATGATCACTCATGATCTCTGTAAATTCAGATTGGCACTGTTTGGATAGTAAATGAGATCCTCCGTATTGAGGGTCCTGCTTGCGCCCGGGCCCCTAACGCACTCCCGTGGGGTGAGTTGTTGCTGGATGTGGCCCAGGCCTCAGCACTTGAGCCCCACAGTCACGCCAGGCTGTTTGAGCCAATCAGCGTGACTCTAGGGGCCTATAAAAGCGGCAGCATGACGTGACTGGGGGCACTTGCTTCACGCTGCCAAACACCCGCCCTCCCTCCCTATTTGTAGGAGATGCTGTTTTGGCCTTGCTTTGGATATTGTGTCGCCTGTTTTGGAACAGGGGCCGGGGATTAATTTTTTCCATTTGGCAAACTGGCTTTGGCCACTTGGTTTTTCGCCTACGTCTTAGCAATTGTCACCACTTTGTAAGGGTTGGCAGTTAGGCACTGGCTTATTGAAGTGTGTGTGTGGGGGGGGGGAGGTTCAGCCATCACCTGCCCCTCCAGAAATAGTGTATTCCGGTAAAGGAATGGGGTTCCTGGATCTTGTTCAAAGTCCGCTTGAGGGTCTAGGGCCATGCCAGGACCACAGGGACCCTGGGGTGAGCTTCGGTTGATTTTCATTGATGTTGCTCCCTTGTTTGGTGTTTACCCTTTCAGACTACCAGCCAGGGAGGCAGGAGTCAGTTATAGTCTGTTGTCAATGCCTAAGCCAATACTGTCATACCTTGTGTTGTGTTTGCTTCAGGTTGAGCATTTTCAGGTTGCGTCCTGCGGCGACCCAGAAGTACTGGAAAGGGTTATTTCCGGGTTTCGCTGCTCGCACATGTGCAGACACTGAAAATGACATCACGTGTATGCGCAGAAGTGGCAAATCGTGACCCGCACAGGTTGCATTCTGCTCATGTTTCAAACAGGGCTCCAGAACGGATCCCTTTCACAACCAGAGGTACCACTATACTGCTCACTGTGCTGCAACCAATAAAGTTGTGGCCTAAATTTTACCCAATAAATGAAACTAAAATTACGTGTCAGTGTGAAGTTATTTACAGGGGAAGGGCTTGGGGGCCTCAAAGCGCAACTGGGGGAAAGCGAGGGTCCATCGCCTTCCTAACAGCAACAGCTAAATGATGGCTGAGCTCGAGGTTTGTGTAATTTCTGCCAAGGAAAGGAAAAGTCCCGCCTTCTTCCTAGCTGTAGTAGCTGTGTAAACAGAGCATCTTGTTGTACAGTTGCAATACTGTGTCGCCTGCCCAGGTTTCTGACACCCATCTACCCAAAAAGGTAGACACCGCCTGCGCTTCTGAATGGGTTGAACATTTTAATGAGTGTACACAATATACACACACACAACATTTGCCTTTCAGTCCAGAGGGGCAATAAATCATGGGGTAAATTTCCCCCCATTCCACGAACAGGGATATCTGCATTCCCTAATCGCCTTACTAAAGAGAGGGGTGTTTTTTGGTGTTTTTTTTTTTGAAGAGTAGCAATTCTTCAACACAGCTGAAAATCCTTAAGTAGGGTACTTTAGAAAAGAATCTTGAACGCTTGAGGTGTGATTGATTTTTGTGATGGAACTGAGAAAAATGCTGCTGAAGCATTACATATGATTGAGAAGCTTAGAGGAAGATGGGGGATACTTAAATGATTATTACCTCCTGTTCTGGTTTAAAAGGCCGTCTTTGACTGGGCTTTGAACTTGAAGGTGGTGGAGGAGAGAAATCCTTTGGAACTTAAATTAATTTGAAACTATGTGTCCCCAGTGAAACCACCCAAGAAGCACAAATTATTATTTATTACATTTCTATAGTGCCATTCATCTGAGGAGCACAGTGTGGATCACAATGTGAAAAACACAAAAATACAAAAATACAAACCAACCAATACCTGCCCCCTGGCCCCAGTTTAAAAGGCCACAGATTGTCTATTTGGCTAAAGGCCTTGGAGAAGACGAATCATTTTGCCGGGCGCCTAAAGACATGTAATGAAGGTGCCAGGCGAGCTTTCCTGGGGAGAGCATTCCACATGTGGGGAAGCCACCACAGAAAAGGCCCTTTCTCATCTCGCTGCCCTCTGGACCTCACACGGAGGAGGCACACAAAGATTTCAATTAGCAATAATTGTGCCTCGGATTAACCTCACTGGTTACAATATTGCCATAAAGGTGGGCCATCAAATATGTGATATCCGAAAACTGCACTATCAATTATATATGATTGTGTTTTGTGTGTGTTTTTTTAAAATGTTATTCTACTTGGTCAAGAGCACGGTTTGGAGCCGAATGAAATGGAATGACACTGCTGCTTTAATTTGACTTTTTGAACAATTACAAAATGAATTCCGTGGCACATTAAACTAGATCCTGCAGGTTAAGAGGAAGAACTCTGTGTAATACCTTCCACTTCATAGGAAATGGTTAAGGTGAACTACTTTATGTTATGCAATTTAAAGTGCTATGTTTCATGGGCAGTCATGTGAAATACGGTTATGTTTTAAAACTAATAAAACCAAAATCTATATGAATATACATATTGAAATGGTCCTTACTGTTTGAATTGTCCTTTAAAAAATGATAGCCCATTTAGGACGTTTGTATATGTGTGTGTTTAATCCCAGTACTGAAACCTGAATTGTGCAGCTGTAAACAAAATATTGGTGATTTAAGTCTTGTAAAGGTAAAGTTCTTGCAGTAGGTAGCCGGAAAATTGATGTTGTTTTGGTTGTTGTTATTTTTGCTAATTTCCTGGAAATGTGTGCTAGATACAATTATTTCTTTTTAGATGATTTATCTTAATGACCCAGAGCCAGCCAGCCTCCCAGAGTTGCCAACATCTCATTCTTGTGGAGATGACTCCCATGTCTACACTCCTATCCACACCACGTGAGCATCAGTTTCCATCTTCTTTAATTTGATTGGAAAGCTTTTCCAGCGTTGGTCAGTGCTTGGGGATTTAGCTGGAAAGCCTCAGAGCTTTGGTATTTCCAGATGCAACGTCTTTGGCACTGGGCTTATTAATGGATTGCATTGTCATCTGTGGAATTTGCCTAATCATTTCATATCAACTTTCCTTCTGATGAGATTAATTCACACAGAGGGGATAGCTCAGTCACCGAACTTGTGGAAATTCTGGTGATATAATATATGTGGCAGTCACAATATCGTTTACTTTAGGACATTGCAAAAAATGCGAAAATATTTGTTTTGACCATTCTTTGTAATTGGCAAGCCATTTAAATATTTTTAGATGCCAATGCCCATGGTAAATGCATATCCGTGATGAGACCCCAATGGTCTGGCTACAGGGAACCAGACAGAGGGCCTTCTCGGTAGTGGCGCCCGCCCTGTGGAACGCCCTCCCATCAGATGTCAAAGAGATAAATAATTACCTGACATTCAGAAGACATCTTAAGGCAGCCCTGTTCAGGGAAGTTTTTAATATGTAACGCTGTACTGTTTTTAACACTGATTGGGAGCTGCCCAGAGTGGCTGGGGAAACTCAGCCAGATGGGTGGGTTATAAATAATAAATTATTATTATTATTATTATTATTATTATTATTATTATTATTATTATTAAAATCAGAACAAATCAAAATGAGAGGTTGGAGAATTCTGGACTGTGCTTTTTCAGCTAGATTGCAGCTTTGAGTGGAGAGAAAGTGTGTGGGGGGGGGAGAAGTGGGAAATATTGAACTTTCATTCTTTTACATAGCATTTGTGAAAGGTTTTTGTGTCAGCATCATGTGGGTAGGTTATTTTTTCATATTATTTTTTATTAGATTTCCCCCAAAATTAACACATTTACTTCACATCCAATATATTACTTACTTATATTTTTCTTTTTGACTTGCTACCCCTCCCACGCTGATGTTTTCATTCTTAACCATAATTGCTGCATTTTACTTGTTACAACCCCCTAACTCCATCCTAACATCATTTTTATGTTTTTTCCTGTCGCTCATGTCTCAAATCCTGCGCACAATTTCCTATCGCTAAAATATCTTGATAGATAGTCCCCCAAAGGCCTCCAATCTTCCATAAACAGTCCATCATTCTGATCTCTTAGTTTTACAGTCAATTTTGCCATTTCAGCACAATCCGTCCTTTTTAATTCTTCTGCTGGAGTCTCTTCCATCTTTCCATTTCTGTGCATATAAGATTCTGGCTGCGGTTGTTGAGTACATAAAAAGATTAGTTGGCTTCTTCGAAACATCCGTCCTAATTATCCCTAGCAAAAAAAGGGCTTTTTTGGAATCACCAGTTTAAACGTCTTTTTAAATTCATGATGGATGGAGGTAGCTACTTTTTCCTATTCACTTATTTGTTTTCGCTGGTGGCCTGAGAGAGGAAACCAACCATGCCAACTTGAACAAAATATTATTATTTTTTTTGGGGGGGGTTGAGGGAGGGCAGATAAGCCCCGCCCCATATAATCGATCACATGACACACACCATTTTAATAGCAATAACCAGGGCCACTTTCCCCCCCCCAGCGGGAACTTTCTGGAATTCAGTTCTGGCAACTGTCAGGTGGGGACCATTGCCATTCTGAGAGAAAGAGGGAGGTGCTCACAGCGAGTTCTGGCACCTCCTTTGCTAGAAAAATAGGCACACGTTTAAAGAAGATTGGAAAATGTTTATTGGATATATGGGTGAAAATTGTGTGCATTTGAAAACGCTGGTAGCATGAAGATAAATTCAACAGTGCAAATAGGCTCTGATGGTGGTAACCATGGAATACTGAATGGTTTATGTAAAATATACAGGAATGTATGGTATGCCATTTTAAAAAGCAGAGACATCACCTTGCCAACTAAGGTCCGTATAGTTAAAGCTATGGTTTTCCCAGTAGCGATGTATGGAAGTGAGAGCTGGACCATAAAGAAGGCTGATCGCCGAAGAATTGATGCTTTTGAATTATGGTGCTGGAGGAGACTCTTGAGAGTCCCATGGACTGCAAGAAGATCAAACCTCTCCATTCTTAAAGAAATTAGCCCTGAGTGCTCACTGGAAGGACAGATCCTGAAGCTGAGGCTCCAATACTTTGGCCACCTCATGAGAAGAGAAGACTCCCTGGAAAAGACCCTGATGTTGGGAAAGATGGAGGGCACAAGGAGAAGGGGACGACAGAGGACGAGATGGTTGGACAGTGTTCTTGAAGCTACCAGCATGAGTCTGACCAAACTGCGGGAGACAGTGGAAGACATGAGTGCCTGGCATGCTCTGGTCCATGGGGTCACGAAGAGTCGGACACGACTAAACGACTAAACAACAACAATGGTATGCCAATCAAACCACGGAAAGAGAAGGAGGGAAGTCAATGATTTAAGGTTGTTTAAATGAATAATTAAAAATGTAAATTGGAATATATATATATTCCAATATCAAGTTGGGGGGGGGGTGGCCCCCTCAAATATCAGGATTTATGTTAGGGGGCAGGTTTTATGTTGGGTGGTGTATAAGAAAGAACCTCAATTAGTTAACTATTTTCAGTGCTTTTTTTCTAAAAAAATGTTTAGGGGTACTCTCATTTTGACTCAAGAAAACCACCATTTTATAGTTCCAACCGGGAAAAATGAAGACAGTAAATGGACAAAAGTACAAAGATTCACAAAATGTTCAGGGGTCTGCGTCCCCCCCCCCCCAGAAAAACAGCACTGACGTATTTTTATTCATTTATTTGGTTTGGGGGGGGCAGCTCCAATCTCTCTCCCGAAGCTAACTTTCTTATTTTTTCCCTTATTTCTCCTTATTTCTCCTCAGGCGCGCAAGAGCGCGAGAGGCGTCGCCAGAGGGCGCTGCGCCTCCGGCGGGGAGACGGCTGGCTCCGCCGCTCGCGCGCGCCTGCGATTGGCGCCCGGCGGCGGCGGCGCTCAAAAGCCCCTCGCTTGCTCCGGGACGCAGCCAGAAGAGCCCGCGCGCTCCAGCGTCCTGCCGCCGCCGCCACCGCCGCCCTTGCAAACTCCCGCGGGGAGCTGCCTGCCGCCCGGGGTCTCGCCTCTGGATGGTCTTGGCTTGCAGGGGCTGCGTGGATGCGCCAAGCCGAGCGCTGCTGGCTGCTCCGCCCTTCCTCTCTCGGGCCCGGGTCGCGGGGCTCCTGCTGCTGCTGCTGCTGCTGCTGCTGCCGGTCTTCTTCTTCTTCTTCTTCTTCTTCTTCCCCGGCGGCAGCGAGAGCAGGCGGCGCCCGACGGAGCTGGGCGGCCGGATCCTGGCTTGCAGAATGGCTGCTGCGTCCCGCGGGGCGCGCAAGCGGGGCGCGTGTCAAGTGCTGGTGGCGACGCTGTGCGTGGCGCTGGTCTACTCCTATAACCTCGACCTGGACCACCCGGTGATTTTCCAAGGACCCAACAACTCTTTCTTCGGCTACTCCGTGCTGGAGCATTACTATGACAATACGCGATGGTGAGTAAGGGGAGAGGGGTGGGGACCCCTCTTCTGGTCCAGCTTTGCCTCTCCCACCCTCTTCCAGAATCATAGGGACCGCAAGGGTCATCCAATCCAACTCTCTGCAATGCTGGATTCTGTTTTGTCCAAGGTGGGGATTGAACCTGCAACCCCAGAGATCAAGAATCTCATGCTCTGCCAACTGAGCCAAAGTTGATTTCCGATCTTCCAAGACCCACTCAACCTCCTGAAGACTCTTCTCCCCCTTTCTTTCTCTGTTGTTGTTGTCGTTTAGTCGTGTCCGACTCTTCGTGACCCCCTGGACCAGAGCACGCCAGGCACTCCTGTCTTCCACTGCTTCCCGCAGTTTGGTCAAACTCATGCTGGTAGCCTCGAGAACACTGTCCAACCATCTCGTCCTCTGTCATCCCCTTCTCCTTGTGCCCTCCATCTTTCCCAACATCAGGGTCTTTTCCAGGGAGTCTTCTCTTCTCATGAGGTGGCCAAAGTATTGGAGCCTCAGCTTCAGGATCTGTCCTTCCAGTGAGCACTCAGGGCTGATTTCCTTCAGAATGGAGAGGTTGGATCTTCTTGCAGTCCATGGGACTCTCAAGAGTCTCCTCCAGCACCATAATTCAAAAGCATCAATTCTTCGGCGATCAGCCTTCTTTATGGTCCAGCTCTCACTCCCATACATCACTATTTCTTTCTCTATGATTCTATGAAATAGGCACTTTTTTCTTTCTCTAAAAGTGCCTATTTCATAGAATCATAGAGTTGGAAGAGACCCAAAGGTCATCTAGTCCAACCCCCTGCAATGCAGGAATCTCAGCTGAAGTATTCTTGACAGTTGACCATCCATCCTCTTCTTAAAACCTTCCAAGGCTACAACGTCCCGAGGGAGACTTGCTCCACTGTCAAACAGCTCTTACCTTTTAGCTCTCTGATGGACTTACCCCTTCTGCCCCATGCCCTCTAGAATTGTGTATGCTGAAAGCCTGCTTAAGATAAGAAATCGGTACTCTGCATGTGCTCAGAGGCTTAGAATTGTGGATTGGAGGGCATCCTTGAAGGCCACCTAGTCAACCCCCCTGGACCATGCAGACAATCCAGTGCTTGGGCATCCCCACGAGATGGTTGCCCAGTGAGGGTGAGCCTGTTCCATTCTTGACCCTTGCAAGTCAAGAATGAAGGATTTTCTCTTAACGTCCAGAATCTGCCTCCTCCCACAGCTGAAACCCATTAGCTCTAGTCTTGTCCTCGAGGGCAGCAGAGAACAAATCTTTGCTCTCTTCTGTGTGACAGCCCTTCAAATAACCGAAAAGTATGGTGCTGTTTCTCCACCTCACACAGAAACTCTCCTCCAAGCTAAGCGTTCCTTGCTCCTTGCTCTTACTAAATCACACGTTTCAGGGCCAGATCTTGACGACGGGAGCCCTCGCTGAAATTAAATTTGGGTTGTCTTAAGTGGTATTGATTGGATGAAATTTTAAAATGCCAGCAATTGTCTATCATGAAAATGGGAGGGAGGGTTAAAGTGGAACTCCCCAAAGTCTGCCTTCTTCCCTCCTCCCACTCATGTGATGGAGAGAGAGTGCGCTCTTGGGCTGAGTTATTAGTTATGACAATTAGTTATGAGAGAAATGGATTCCTTTTTCCTAGCATCCTCTCCAGGATCCTACAACAGCAGGGTTGTGTTTGTGGATGGGGGAGCAATTTCTTATGTTTGTCTACATTTTAAAAACCTTTTTTTCTAGTTTGGGGTAAGGAAGAGGGCCACTTCCCCCCCCCACCACACAAAGAAGCATTGATTCTCAAGTGGTCTGCTGGGAATGGTCACTGGTGGGGCTAGAATCTTATTAGGAGCTGTGTGATGCCATCAGGTCAGACTTTGGGGCAGAAGTCCAGGGTCATTCTTAGCAAAATGAGCAGACTGCAGATGCAACAGGGCTAGCTTTCTACATTTTGAAGTGAGAGGTGTAAGGTGCAACTACTATCTAAAGAGCCCCTCTCCCCAATAAGACCATTAAGCTCAGAGTCTAAAATAGAGAAAGCCAATGTTGTATTGTTAGGCTCCAACTCGCATCAGCCTCAGCCACCATGGCCTATGGTTATGGATGATGGGAGTTGTAGTCTAACAACATGTGGATGACACCACGTTGACTACCCTTCACTAAAATGGCCTAACTGCAGCACTAACGTGTGTGGATGTGTGCAATCTCTCTCTCTCTTTCTCTCTCTCTCTCTCTCTCTCTCTCTCTGTGTGTGTGTGTGTGTGTGTGTGTGTGTGTTACCAAGCAGAAGATGACAAGGACAATGAAACATGCTTGATGTGAGTTCACCCTTGAGTGAGGATTGGACCTGACTGCTGGATTTTGACCACAGACAAAGAGATCTGTGGCAGGGCCCCATGTGGACCCCTGATGTACGTTGTACTTTTAAGAAAGATGGCAGAAAGTGGTTTCCCAAAGTTTCTAGTTGTAAGGATGCTTGGGCAATGTGGTAGTTTGGCCAGAGAAATGGAGGTCTTTCGTTTCCTGCAAGTTCTTTGAAGGGACATTGGATATGGTGGTGGTGATCTTGGTACCAAATATCTTGCTCTGCTTTCCTTTGGACCATAACAGTGAGGCACCATCTTTATGCAGTTTTAGGTACCAGACAAAGACTTTTCTTCTTCCCCCCCCTCCCCAATGGCTTTTGGCTCTTAATTTGAAGGGTATTATCGGCTTTCGTAGTGGGGTGGAACCTTTTGGTTTAGCTGTGCTTTTAGCCTTTTATTTGTGTTGCCGTGCTTTTAAGTTTTTGTTGTTGTTTATAATTGGTATTAATGCAAGTTGCTCCCGGTTACTTCATAAGAAAAGAGGCTTAATAAATACAACAGCAGCAACTGGGAGTCCAAGATTGGTATGTCCTTTAAAGCTCTGGTCTGGACGAAGAGGCGAGTGGCCCCTTCCACTTGTCAAAGTGGCCTGTAGAGGGATGGACATGGTTGGAACTGTCTCCCCCAGCTAGAACCCCACCCTGGTATTAAGTGTCGAGGGGTGCTTTGAAAGCACAGTGATCCATGATAGGATGTTCACACATGCAAGGCAGCCTTTAACGCTAGTCATCAAACACTCACGTGTGAGTCCAGACTAGCAGCTCTTGACACAACAGTCATCATCATCATCATTTCTCAGAGGAACTGGGGTTGAAGTTCATGGCTTCTTGGCGGGATATTGTTGCGTTAATGTGCAAAGATGACAGGGAAAGATTTCTTTCTGAGCAGCATTGCCTTAAGGACCAATTATATATATATATATTAAAAGATATTTATTGAAATTTTAAACAGTAAAAGAAACCTTCCAATCAAACCTTAAAAGAAACATCATCATCACACACAAAGCAAAACAGAAAAATACATTACAAAAAACCTAAAAAAGATAGGAAATAAAGAAAAAAAAGAACATGAAAAAAACACATAAAAATCCAATTTTTTACTTGTTATTTTCATAACCCTTCTTCCTGACTTCCTCACATCTCCCATTTTTGTGTTCCTTTTTACACAACCATGTTCAGGTGCATTACCCTCTTTCAAATCTTGATCTATAGTATAGATTTCAACCCAATGTGTCTCCAATTCTTCCCTTTATATCCTTTTGTTTACATTTGACACAATGTAATCTAGTTTTTTCCCCCACTCTTGTCTTTTGAAACATTTGTTACCTACTCCTTTTACCTATGTCACTGATGCCACATTGTCTTCATATCTTGCATCATTTTAACATTCCAACATTTTAACATTTTAACACTCCGATATTTTACAATGTTTTTGCAAATAGTCCTTAAACTTCTTCCAGTCCTCTTCCACTGACTCTTCTCCCAGGTCTCGGATTCTGCCAGTCATTTCTGCCAAATCCATGTAGTCCTTAAGGACCAATTATAGTCCTGGTTTTCTCTTAAAGTGATAGACCTGTATTTCAGTTGTGCCTCTTCAGGTTGCAGATGGGGGCTTGCGCATGGAGGAGTATTCTCTCATGAAAAAAGAAATCATACACCTAAAAAAGTAGCACTTGAGTGAGAAGGAATAGACTAGAATCCCTCCATCGGAGATCTAGCTTTCTATGTGGAGGAAGTGTTTTTCTTGTACGACGCGCCATCATCTTCAGACTGAACCATCTCAGTGAAAACTGGACTTGAGACTGATTGTTTTAGGTCAGGGCCTTGCAGCCCTCCAGATGGAACTTGACTACAGCTCCCATCATTTCTGATCATTGGCCATGCTGGCTGGGGAGGGAGGGGGTTGGATTCCATTCAGAGAGGCACCCCTGCATTAGTTCAACTTCACATGACAATCTTAATGGTGGTGACGGAGTTTTGTGGCAGGTGGATGTTAAGAGAGGTCCTGGTGCCACAGCAAACCATTTCTAAATAGCACCCCACTTCAGATGATATGCGCAGTGGAGCCAGCAAAAAACTATTTGTGCCGGGTCAACTTCAGTCTGCAAAAGCCGGGGCTTAATTTTAGCTAGGGCATGTCCCTGAAACCCATTTTCTATATTCAGATCTGGAACATGTGAAGTAGTGGTTGTCAACACTGAGCAACCAGGGTGAGGATCTCACACTTAACAATTAAAGGAACAGATTGGGGCCAAGAGTCATGGTTTGAGTTATGGCATTTCTATATTTGAAAGGAGACAACTGGCAAAAGTGTGGAAAGTTTCATACTTTCTGCAGATGTCAAGCACAACGACAGAGCACTTCTAGTGAGAACTGTATCTTTCCCATCTTCATGTGGCCTTCAGTTCAGCCCTCTAGGTTAGTGAATCAAATATAGGGGGTCTAGAGAGAGAGAAAGAGAGAGATTCAAGGAGCAACAGATGATGAATTGATAACTTACAGCCAGCAACTTTTTCCACTTGTCAGTTTCTGGGAGTCTGAGAATTTTCATTCATTTACATTTCCGCGAGCCTCACCCGTTAATCTGAAAGCTTTAGGGGGTCAGCTAGTGCAATTCCAAATTACTGCATGAAGAGAACATTGTCAGTCCTGGATTCTAATGCCTCTTGCCAAGGGCTTGTAGATGAAACAGTTGAAGAGGTACATTTGTGCGTCTTATATATAGAATTGACGTTGACATATCAATCTGTACTGGATAACCAAAGTCTACCCTTGGCAATGCTCCCTCTCTCTCTACATGTGAATTGCTCCCTAGCAAATATGTTCTCTTTCCCAGCCATGGAGTTGACATTTAAAATCCAGCTTCAGTGATTTATTTTTTGTTGCAGAAAAGCTGCTTCTCTTGCTGTGGTTCAGGGATAGCACTAGAGTTGTTAAGCCTCCAGTATGACTGAGGTCACTGGGTTTGTACTTGGTATTTAAAGTAATTTTGCTCCATCCTGGATGTGGTACAGTGGAACAAGCGCAGACTATTCCTGGAAACTGCAAATTACTACATAATATTTAGAAGTAATATTTTAGAAACAACAGCAGAAGAAGCCATGATTCTTATGGTAGTTAGTGCCTTATAGCCCTTTATTAGTTTTCCATTGTTTACAAAGTAACATCTGCTTTTTCTGGGCTTCTTTTTTTTGGGGGGGGGAGTGATAATCTTCACTTATTTTCTCTACCAGTAGCTCTTCAGATTTTATTTTATTTTTTAAAAAGTGGGAGGGTGGAGCAAATAGTTACAAAGATCCTGTTTCTTAGTCCTTTCACATTTTATAGGTGTTGGGACCTCACCAGGGTAACATCCCACATGCTCTTTGAAACTGATTTCTGCAGTTAAGTGCAGGTACTCCTGGAAGATGTTCAACCTGCATTCTGAGATGACATTTACAATTTAATTTGGTAATGGGCTCATGAATTGTTTATGGTTGTGTTAAGCCAAAACCCATGCCAACCATTAATGTCAATGAAGTCATCGTGACCCAACCATTGCTTTACAGTGGTACCTCGGATTACATACACTTCAGGTTACATACGCTTCAGGTTACAGACTCCGCTAACCCAGAAATAGTACCTCGGGTTAAGAACTTTGCTTCAGGATGAGAACAGAAATCGTGCTCCAGCAGCACGGCGGCAGCAGGAGGCCCCATTGGCTAAAGTGGTGCTTCAGGTTAAGAACAGTTTCAGGTTAAGAACAGACCTCCAGAACGAATTAATTACTTAACCCGAGGTACCACTGTATCTCACATAATGTCTGCTTTAAAACTTAAGATTTGTCCCAGGCAGTAACTTCCTGCTTTCTACACTAGCGGCAAGGAACTGCTAGGCTGGATCCTTTTCCCCTTCACCCCATTGGCCAACTTTGAGAGATGGTTAAGAAAGACCGCTCACAATGAGGCGACCTGTTTTCCTTTGCTCGTGTGGTTGAAATTAGAGCGCTGTGGGCACAGCAGTTTGCTAGTATTGATGATCAGTGATCACTGGGGCTTTCAAAGGCCAGCACTTTTCAAGAGGCAATAACCAGTTGACCATGGGCACCTGCGACCAGCGACCAGCTGAATGCCAACACTTGCAAAGTGCTGCGCTACCAATGAAATATGAGCATGTTTAAGGGTGTTGTGTAGAAGTTCAAACAGCAACTGACCCAGAAGAGCAAACTGTCTCCCATGCATTGTGGATGTTTGAGTGGGTATTTACCGAGACCTTTCTCGGGCACCATTTTAAGTACGAACACTGGTGCCCATGGACAACCCCTGGAATAAATTCTGCTGAGACTTGAAACCCAGCTTTGTAGTTATTCTGCAATCGTGGTGATCCCCAATAACTGAGAGCAAGAGTCACGAATCTCTCTTGAAAACAGACACAGAAGAGTAGCTTGGCAATGGGAGTTGGCCTTAGTAAGCTTGTAGAGATGGATTCCAAATGTCAAGCTAATGAGCTGCTGCCACACATGGTCCAGTGTTTTTGTTCGCAATGACAATTTGGACTTGGCGGCTAATGGAGCATGTAGGCACCTGTCTCTCGCACTCCTCGGAGCAGTGCTTATGCTTTGTTTGGTTGCCTTCATTTTCTGCAATTTCTCAGGAACGAGTGGAGAGCCCATCATCTTGACGGCAGATGCTCTCAATATGAAATATGATAGGTCCGGTTGCGCCGGATGGGAATAATTCGAGCAGCCTTAACAACTTCCAGTGAGGCTGGGGAGAGCAAATTCATTTCATACCACTCATGTTTTAAATGGTTAAAGAGCTGGATGTGGCCTTCTAAAAGCAACTGTTGGCACACAAGGCCATAATGGGAGAAGGAGGTAAATATTTCAAGTGATGTTTTTTTTTTAAAAAAATACTTCTTTCTACTTTGGAGCAGGGTGCGTGCAAACACTCTTTCCACGTTTATTGGGGGTGGGTGGGGGGAGGCTCTGTAGAAAAGTAGCTCTCTGGTTTGGATGGCTCTAAATTCACCTGGAGCCGTTTGAATGAAGGCAGGGGCAAGCGTTCACAATGCTTGCCTGTATCTCATTCCAATAGATGGGACTCTTATTTCTTAAAATGCTGGCCTTGGAACTGTGGCACATTGTGGTATCAATAAATGCATTCAGTCTGGAACCAGGCCCTAAAATGAATTGCCATCGTTCTCTTTGATTTGAAAGTCCTTTTGCACTTTTCCTGCCTGTCAGCTTTCCAGCGGTGTGTTTACTGACGGGGGAATTTCTCGAATAATATTGAGAAGCAAATTGAAAGAGCTTATTTTAATTTGGACTGGGGACAGGGGAATAGAAATTACATTTTCAAATGTTGAGTTGTCTCTAACACACAATACACATTTCTTAGTGCAGAAAATGCAAAGCTTAAAAATGACTTGTTGGTTCACGCTGACCCTGGATGTACACTCATGTGAAAAACTAGTATGGCAGTAAAAAACTTTTATAAATATGATTATTGTTCCTGTTCATGGCATTACCTTTAGATTGTAAACAACCCAACTAGATTCTGTTAGATTTTTCGTATTTCTCCAGGCGTCACTTCTAGGGCCAGTCAAATGGATAGATCATTCTGGATGTACAATTTATGACATTCTTAAAATAACCTTTCTCAGTATTAAGGGCAGGTGCACCCCACACATTTAAAACACACCCAGCACACCTTTAAAGCATACGACCTCTACTCAGAATCTTGGGAACTGTAGAATATTAAGGATGCTTAGAATTTTAGTTCTGTGAGGAAGAAACTAAAGGCCGCCGGGATTCTTTGAGGGAAGTTATGTGCTTTTGGTGTGTTTTGGATGTGTGTATCTGCCATTGTTCTAACTATAGAGCCCAAACCTCATACCATTCTGAAGGGGTCTGCAGTTATTCAAACCAGGTGTTAATGCCCCCCCCCCCCCGTGCATAGAACATAAGACAAACTCTTCTGGATCAGACCAAAGCCTATCTAGTCTGGCATCTTCTTTCTCACAGTGGCTAAACCCAACCTAGGAAAGTCACAAAGAGGTATGAGGTTTAGTTCTCCTATTAGGGGAAGGTTCCTCAGCGGTGAAGCTTCTGTTCCATCTCTTTATTTAAAATGATATTGATATGCCACTATTTCATTAAAAAAAAAATCCAAAGTGGTGCCTCACTGACACTTCAAATATTTGTTTTTAATGTCCCAGAGCTCTGAGCGGTAGCAGACAGCAGGCTCTAGCTGCCATTTTTATTTCCTACCATGTCCTTCCATAACATCACCCTGAGGCATTGTGGGAAACTCAAGCGGCTGCTAGACCCAGCTGCCTGGTGCTGCTGCTCAGAGTTCTCTTGGTTTCTGCCATCACCAGGATCCACCAATGGAGCACCACCCCCAGCAAAGGACCCTTTGCTCAGGGCGTCCTCAAACCTGGAACCAGCCCCAATCCCATGATAGGTAATTCTTCAAGCTAATGATGCACTGTCTGAATATATCCTTTTTTCTTCATTGTGAATCTCTTATTTCACTGGGTGACTCCAAGTCATGATGGAAAAGTAGGAGGGTTTAAAAAAGAAAGGGTTTCCTCAGAATTTCATTCATGCTTTTTATCAATATCCACCGTGTATCATTTCAGAGAAAAAACATCTGCTTTTTACAGATAGGAATGGCACTGGCCTTTGATCATCTTAATTTCTGTTCTCTGTACCTTTTCCAGTTTGACAATATCTGCTTTGAGATGAGACAAACCAGAGCAGTATAGATAGTTTTCAACAGGAAGAACTGTCTTCTGGACTTCCAGATGTTGTTGGACTCAACTCACATCAGCCTCAGCCAGTATGGCCAATGTTTAGGGATGATGGCAGTGGAGTCCAAGCAACACCTGGGATTGCAGGTTAGTCTTCAATATAAGTGTGTGTTATCTTTCTGTTACTGGCTTCCTGGGTTTGGGAGCAGACAGCTGCTGCTTGTACTATGGACAGGACACAGCTTTCTCTTACGCCAAAGAGAAAGTCGAGAACAAATTGAAATCCTGGGGCCTGCTTCCAAATAAGCTATATAGCACAGTAAAAACAAACAAACCTCTCTCCAGCGCTGTGAGACCGTATTGCTGTCATTATACACATTATATAAACGAACTGCAAGTAAGAGCTAGAAAAGATTAACCATCTGAAAGCCTATTCTAAATTCCACAGGGGAAATTTTTCACCTATGTGGGTTGTAATAGAAACGATCTAAAACCTGCATATGTGAAATAAATTATCGTACACTTTGGCTGGATTCATGCATCACAGTAAGCCATGGATTATGGCTTACTACTAACACACAGGTGGCCACAGACTTAGTTCTCACTAGCTGTGGTCTAAACCACTGAGCCTAGGGCTTGCCGATTGGAAGGTTGGCGGTTCGAATCCCCACGACGGGGTGAGCTCCCGTTGCTTGGTCCCAGCTCCTGCCAACCTAGCAGTTTGAAAGCACGTCAAAGTGCAAGTAGATAAATAGGTACTGCTCCAGTGGGAAGGTAAACGGCATTTCCATGTGCTGCTCTGGTTTCGCCAGACGCGGCTTAGTCATGCTGGCCAATGGAAAAACTGTCCGTGGACAAAGGTCTGCTACCTCAGCCAGTAAAGCGAGATGAGTGCTGCAGCCCCAGAGTCGTTTGCGACTGGACTTAACTGTCCGGGATCCTTTACCTTTACCTAGCAGCGAACCATGACTCCTGGTTCACTGTTATGCCCATACTGGGATTTGCAAACTGCATACTGCATACTGGGAGTTGCAAACAAGGCATGATGTAAAGTGATGTTTTGTTCATGGCTTATCAACTTTTGGATCCTCTTCTGTCACTCTCACTGGATACATAAGTGGCCTTCTATCGACTTTGGCTGTTGGCTCAGTTGCAACACTATCTGGACAGGAATAACCTTGCTTCAGTTGTTTCTAGGTTAGATTACTGAAGTGTGCTATACGTGGGCTGCCCCGGAAGACGGTTTGGAACCTACAGCTTGTGCAGAATTCAGTGGCCAGATTAATATATTTACTAATACTGTCATTTGCTATATTGATGGGATTGGCGACGAAGCCCACTAGCTCCAGCATGCAAAATTCATCCCATTTGCTTTGTGGTATGTTAGTTTTGTGCATACTGTATGTGCTTACATGTGAGTCATGATTCAACCCCCCCCCAACTACTCAGATATTTAAATTGCAGGTGTAGGGGCTAAAGCCTGGTGTATATATGCAAACCCTTGTAAAATTTGATAAAGGATACTCTTCCCCAGACAGGCAGAATAGAGATAATGATTTATTCTTGCTCTGTGGAGATATATCCTTCCCCCCACCCCTAGAAAATTGGCGTGGAAGTCATGCTAGTGTTCAAACTTGAAATGTAGAATTGCTTTTTGTGTGTCTACACCTGTTTCCTTCTGGTATTTTGGTATCCAAGGCAGATTTTGCAGTACAGTGGTACCTCGGGTTACATATGCTTCAGGTTACATAGCTTCAGGTTACAGACTCTGCTAACCCAGAAATAGTGCTTCAGGTTAAGAACTTTGCTTCAGGATGAGATCAGAAATTGTGCTCCAGCAGCACGGCAGAAGTGGGAGGCCCCATTAGCTAAAGTGGTGCTTCAGGTTAAGAACAGTTTCAGGTTAAGAACGGACCTCTGGAATGAATTAAGTACTTAACCCGAGGTACCACTGTATAACTTACAGTACTTTGCATGTTTATTCCTCCCCGCGCAGAAAGCAAGGTGGGGTATTGAGCTGGTGTTTTCACTTGAAACGTAACATTGTGCCCCAAACACACGTACCAGGTTTAATTTCTTTTATCTCATTGTTCAATAGAGCAGTGTTTCCCAAACGTTTTTGGGCAACGGCACACCTGTTTACTGAAAAAAAATCTCGCGGCACACCACCAGTAAAGCCCCGCCCCGTGACGTCAGCGCGCAGCGTCATGCCGGGAGGGACGCACAAAAGTGAAAGTTTTTTCCCTCGGCAGCTCCTCTCAGCTGCGCTCAATCCGCCTCGGAGCGCAGGAGCGATGCCTCTCTCTGGCTCTCCCTCCGCGCAGGCTGAGGGAGGGAGGGAGGGGCGCGTGTGACCCGTCTCTGCTGGGAGACCAAACCCAGCGAGGCAGAGTCGCGCGGAGGCGCCCAGGCAGCGCTGCCGGCTGCGAGGAGGAGCGCCAGGCAGCAGCAGGAGGCGCGGCCTCTCCTCGCCGCCACCGCCCCGCCTCTCGCCGCCTGACTCGCCCGCCTCCCTCCAGGCATCTCGCGGCACACGAGGCAACGTCTCACGACACACCGGTTGGGAAACACTGCAATAGAGACGTTGTATTTCAGAGAATGCCAGCCAGGTAAATGAAACTGAAGCCTTCACTTAATCCGGCCATTAAAAGTAATTTAGTTCACTGCAATGCGGCTGGCTATTTTTAAGCAATTCTATCTCAGCGGTTTATTGTCATCCAGGTAACAAAGCAGCGTTTGAGCTATGGTGGTCTAATCGCTTTCTGGCACCACTGTGGGCAGATGCACATGCTTGGCACCCCACTGTGCCCTCCATTCATCACTCCTTAAAGTGCTGCACTTCCTGCAATCTTGGCTTCCAAAGCTGTTTATCCTGAGGGCTTCTCAGCAAGAAAGGGACAGGAGGTGCATGTAAGGCAAGTACCAAGCAGAGAGGAAGAGGTCATAGGCGGATGAGTTAAATTGAAATTGCTGTGTTGGCTTCTTCACTAGCTGAGCCAGTCCTGATGGAAATGGCGTTTTCTTTTGCTCTTGAAACGGAGGGATGTGTACCACCTTATCCTCTAGGTATGAAAATTGAGGTGTTGACTGTGTCAGGGGCAAGCTATGTTCCTTGCAGCCAGTCATGCACGATAGCTGTCAGCACACCGCGGGGCGTGCGTACACGATGTTGGCATGCCCTGTGGCATGTGTACATGATGTTGGCATGCCCCGTGGCGTGTTCTCGCCATGCGTGCATGCCCCATGGCATGCTGACATCACACGTGCATGCTGCAGAGCCTGCTGACGTCACTCGCGCATGCCATGGGGTGTGCTGATGTGTCTGGTGGATACCGAGTGGCATGTGGACATGATGCAAGCACGCCCCACGGCATGCGTGCACAGCCGCCACAGAACTTTGAGGGGGCCCAGGCCGCCCATTGATTTTTTTGGGGGGGGGCTGGACCCCCGTTCTCCTCTAGATGGCGCACCCACATGGAGTTGCCAACTAGACTCCGACTCGCTTAGCTTCAGCAAGGCTACTGCATTGTAGGCCTTCGGACCACGCTCCCAGGTGTGGGCAGTAGCAGCTTTTATGTTGGAGCCGCCCTGCTGGTATTAGGTTACAGATGGTAACCTAATTCAACATCAACTTCGTTGGACTGGTCATGTTGTGTGGATGCTTGATGATCGCCTTCCAAAGCAACTACTCTATTCTGAACTTAAAATTGGAAAGCGTAACGCTGGTGGTGAACAAAAGAGGTTTAAAGATTGTCTCAAGGCAAATGTAAAAAAATGTAGTATGAACACTGACAACTGGGAAACACTGGCCTGCGAGCACTCCAACTGGAGAACAGCCTTGACCAAAGGTGTCATGGGCTTTGAAGACACTCGAACTCAGGATGCAAGGGAGAAACGCGCTAAGAGGAAGGCACCCTTGGCAAATCCACACCGTGATCAACTCCCACCCGGAAACCAATGTCCCCACTGTGGAAGGACTTCTGGATCCAGAATTGGCCTCCACAGTCACTTACAGACTCATTGTTAAAACCGTGTTTATGGAAGACAATCTTACTCGGCTATGAGTGATTGCCAAAGAAGAAGAAGACAGATGGTAGATTAGATTGCAGGTGATAGAATCTTAGAATTGTAGAGTTGGAAGGGACTCCATAGCGCATCTAGTTTAGCCCAAAACTGTGACCTTGGCGTTTTCAGCGCACACTCTAACCAACTGATCTGGCTGGACTACAACTCCCACTTTCCTTTACCTCTGAATATGCTGGCTGGTGGGGTGATGGGAGTTGGAGTCCAGCAACATCTGGAGGGCATCACATCAGCTATCCCGAGGGAAAGCTCTTTTCTCTTGTTTCTCTCTGCTTGAATTTTTGCACTGGATGTTGCTGCTGCTGCTGCGAATTCCAACTCTGTAACCGAATGCTGACTCAAATGCTTGAGGAATTTGTAACTGTAAAAGGTCCCCCCCCCTAATCTGGCTTTATTTTACATACTTTCCCATGCAGTTAGTCACAGAGATTCCAGTGAAAGGCTAACGTCTTGCAGTTAATTGTGGTTACAACAAAGCTTGTGAAAATAAATAATTTTCTTAAACAGAACTCTGACCACCTTGTGACCTGGTCTGTTACATGCAAGATTCCCATGTAAAATCTTTCTCATCTTGGCCTATGGCTGAAGGATCTTCTTTTACCATTAAGCTGTGTCATTTAAACTAAAGTTGATTACAGGGGTGGGGAGATTTAGATTTGTTGCACAGATACCTGACAAAGGATGCAGTCCTTTGATTTTGGTGGGAGGTTTTTTTTTTTAAATTACTGGTATGTGCTTAACAATGGAATCCTACCCCCCAAAGAATAGCACTGTTTTTCTTTCCAATGGGTTGGATTTGGACTTGGTCACCTTTTGAGTATACCCATTGAAATCAGTGGAATTTGAGTAATACACTTTTGTTCTGAAAAAGCTGGAGATCTCTTACCTTGTAGCGGAATTTAAAAACACACAGATGAGATTGTAGCCATGCATGTTCTAGGTAAAGGTAAAGGTACCCCTGCCCGTACGGGCCAGTCGTGTCCGACTCTAGGGTTGTGCGCTCATTTCACTCTAGAGGCCGGGAGCCAGCGCTGTCCGCAGACACTTCTGGGTCACGTGGCCAGCGTGACAAGCTGCATCTGCCGAGCCAGAGCAGCACACGGAAACGCCGTTTACCTTCCCGCTAGTAAGCGGTCCCTATTTATCTACTTGCACCCGGGGGTGCTTTTGAACTGCTAGGTTGGCAGGCGCTGGGACCGAGCAGTGGGAGCGCACCCCGCTGCAGGGATTCGAACCGCCGACCATGCGATCGGCAAGTCCTAGGCACTGAGGTTTTACCTACAGCGCCACCCGCGTCCCTTTTATGCATGTTCTACCACAATATAATTTGATAATATATGGTCTGATGTGTGATTGGATCAATCAAAGGAATTTATTGAATTCAGCAAAATTATGTAAATAAGCTTTCTAAAAAAGTTATGTCATGAGTAACTGAACTCCCATTGATTTCGGTGGGTCTGTGTGGGTGACTAAGTCTGCATCCAATTCATTTGCAGTGGGCAGCCAATGTTACACCCTCCAGATGTCATTGTATTCAACCTCCATCATCCCTAGCCATTGGGTATGTTGGCTGGGGTTTATGTGAGTTAGGAGTCCAGTGATACCTGGAAGTCATCATGTTGGCTATCGTGGATTGACATAGAAGTGTTGCATCCCTGAGATATCAAATACCTCTCATAAGGCCTCTCTTATTGTGCAGCCGCCTCTGGCACCCTCTCTTGTAAATGACACGCGTCTTCCTTCTGGGGAGGCAACTGAGAGTAAGTCAGATGCTAAGCTGGCTCCAACTCCACCTCTGTCTCCATGGCGACACCTGTGTGAACAAACTTACAGGCCCAATGCACCTAAAGGAGTGCCCCCTTTGCTTGTCCAGTCCAGGGACTCTGGCCACTTTCTGTGCTAACAGCTGTGCCAGTCCTGCTCTTCCAAGGGAAGATACAGGGTGGGTGTGTCACTTGTTGGGTTAGTGTCTCCATTTGTGCTTAGTCATGCATTTACACCTCCCTTGTACCTGCTATACCTTGTAACCAGAGCCTTGTCTACTGTCAGGGAACTGCCATCAGAGCATCAGGTGGTGGAGGGACTCAGGCAGGATGAAAGAGACTCAACTGCTGAAGCAGGAACCAGCAGGGGGAGGAGTGGGTCTCTGAGGGAATGCGAGCAGGAGGGAGGGCTCAGGGAGGCTTCCAGCGAGAACAGTGGGGAGGTATCGGAGTCTCCCATAGGGAGACCCACACCTCGCAGGAAACTGTCACGCCGTGAGTCCAGGAGACGCGTTTCCGTTAAGGAACTTCTTTGCTGGAAACGCTTCCGCAGACAGCCACTGTCGGACCCTACTAGTGACTAGAGCAGACATGTCTGAGGAGCTCCGTCACACACGGAGGTTTGTGGGGTCGCACAAACTCTGAGGGAGCACATTTTCACGCACAAGCAGCTAATCAAACCCTCACAGCAGTCCGACAGTCTTTGTACGCTGCCTGTGCAAGAGAAGGCATCATGAGCGAACCAACCGGAACCGGAGGAGCAGGGGCTGGAGCTGGTCCAAGCTTGGAAGATAGATACCGAGCGTTGGAGGTTCAACTGGCCCTGCAGACGGCGAGGTTGGAGGAGAGAAGGGCTCAGGATGCAGACAAGAAGGGGAGAGCCACGCAATTCCCCAGAAAGGTACCAGGATTGGTGCAGAAATTTGGGGGGGACCCCAAGGACTACCATGCTTTTAGGACAGAGATGCAATATGCCCTTAATGTGCAGTTCGATGAGTTCCCTGATGAGGAATCGCGAGTTGCTTTTGTAATTGGGCATCTTGAGAAAGGGGCTAGAGACTGGGTTCGACCCCTAATGGCAACGCACAATGACATACTAAAGGACACAATGAAGTTCTTTCGTGCAATGGATCTCATGTTTTCCAGCGATATTGAGGAAGGGGTGGTGCGCAGACAGCTAATGGCTTGTAAGCAGGGAAGTCGATCTGTCCGTGAATATTGGACTGAGTTTACCATGCTGATTCACAGACTGAGTTGGGATTTATCGGCGGCACCCGTTCAAATGCTATTTGAAGAAGGTCTTTCTTCGGGGGTGAAAGACGAGCTGGCACGGAGCCCCAGGGCGGAGTCTATGGATCAGCTGACCAAATCTGCGCTGACCATAGGAGCGCGGCAGGAGGCAAGAGCCTTGGAGAGGCGGGAAGGGAGAGGGGAACGTTGGAAGGAATTCCGCATTCCAGACATTCCTGAGCCAGCTTTCCCGCCGGCAGAGCCGATGGAAATCGGAACAGCGCGCGCGCGCGCATTTTCAAAAACCAGCGAGGGAGCTAAGAAGGAGGGAAAGGGCCCCCGGAAATGCTATCTCTGCCAACAGCCAGGCCACTTTGCCAGAGTCTGCCCCCAGAGGAAGGAATGGCAAGGGATGGTGGGAGCTGTTGAGGGGGGAGAAGAAGGGGGAGCGGAGCAGGTAAAAGCCAACGCCTGGTTGCCACAATTGGGGCACTGCAGCCAGGCCAAAGAGCAGTGAAAGTGCCCGTGCCAGAAGCTCCTCGACCTGCTCTAGTGATTGAAGTGTCGCTAGAGCTGCAGAATGGGCACCCCCTAAAAATAAAGGCGCTATTGGACTCAGGCAGCTCCTGCAATTTTATGAGCAAGGAGTTTGCTGCTGAACACCAGATACAGACCATCCCTTTAAGCAACCCCCTGCAGGTGACCACGATTGATGGCAGGGAGTTGTTGGGAGGAGGAGTCCGCTTGCAGACTGTCCCAATGATAATGAGGGTGGCAAGGCACACAGAACTGATAGCGTTTAATGTGGCCACCCTGGGAGGCGCTCCCATTATTTTGGGAATGAGCTGGCTAGCTCTACATGATCCGCTGGTTGGCTGGCATCAAAGGGTGGTGTCCTTTGGTTCAGCACATTGCCTAGAACACTGCAAAGGGGAGAAGGGTTCAGCAGGGGCCCAAGCCACCCTAGCAGGGACTGAAGTAATGGGGAAGGTGAAGGTACCACCACAGTATGCAGATCTCAGCGACGTGTTCAGCGAGAAGGAAGCTGACCAACTACCACCTCATAGACCCTTTGATTGTCAGATCAATTTACTCCCAGGAGCACAGCTTCCCGTGGGCAAGTTGTATGCCATGTCAGACAGGGAAATGCAGGAGTTGCGAGGGTTCATTGACAAGAACCTGAAGAGAGGCTTCATCAGAGAGTCCAAAGCAGCAGGGGGGAGCCCAGTGTTCTTTGTGGACAAAAAAAATGCGGACAAGCCGAGACTTGTATGTGATTTTAGGCGGCTGAATGCAGTGACTGAACCGGTGGCGTTCCCTATGCCCAGAATTGATGATATTTTGACCAGGGTGAGGAAGGGAAAGATTTTCACAAAGCTGGATCTAAGGGGGGCGTACAACCTGATACGCATAAGGAAAGGGGATGAATGGAAAACCACCATGTTTACCCCTTTGGGGGCGTTTGAATACCTCGTTATGCCATTTGGATTACAAGCAGGCTCCGCGTGTTTTCAATCTTTTATGAACCACGTGCTGGGCCCTTTGCTCTACAAGAATTGCGTTGCCTTTCTAGATGATGTGTTGGTGTATTCTGAGAATGAGGAGCAACATGTGAGAGACGTCAGAGAAGTGTTGAGCAGACTGCAAGCCAACAGGCTGTGGGTCAAACTGGAGAAGTGTCGGTTCCATACCAAGGAGGTGGAATTCCTGGGGTACCGCCTGTCAGACAAGGGATTGGCCATGGATCCCGGCAAGGTACAGGCAGTGCTGGAATGGAAAACACCCAAAACCAAGAAGGATGTGCAGAGGTTCCTAGGGTTTGGAAACTTTTATCGTAAGTTCATCCGCAACTTCGCCCATCTGACGGCGCCCATCACTGACTGTCTCAGCAGTAAAAAGAAGTTTGTATGGACGGCGGAGGCGGAGCGAGCGTTTGAGGAACTGAAAAGGGCCTTCGCCTCTGAAGAACAACTTCTGCATGTGGATTTACGAAAGAAGCTAAGGGTTGAAACAGACGCATCTGACAGAGCCATAGGGGCGGTGCTTCTTCTGCAGCCGGGGAAGGAGGAGTCAGAGTGGCGTCCGTGTGCCTTCTTCTCGCGGAAGCTGAACAAATCCGAGAGGAACTACACGGTGTACGACCGAGAACTGCTTGCTATTCATGAGGCGTTCCGGAGATGGAGGCATCTGCTAGTTGGTGCACAACATAAAGTGCAAGTGTGCACGGACCATAAAAATCTAGAGTACTGGAGAACGGCGCGAGTGCTCAACCAAAGGCAGTTGAGATGGGCCCAAGAGTTCTCCAAATTTAACTTTGAGATTTGTTATGTGCCAGGCCCAGAGAATGTTAGGGCGGACGCTCTCTCACGCAAACCTGAATATTTGGAGGGGGAGGGAGCACCCGAAGAAACCCATATCATTCCAGAGGACCGCTGGGTGTGTGGGGCGACTTTGGTGGGGCAAAGGGAATTGGTAGAGGGTACGGTGCAGGATGCATACGCCCAGGGGAAACTCAGGGATCTCAGAGGGGAGGAAGACAAATCCGGTGGTTTTGAGGAGAGAAATGGGGCATTGTATTATAAGGGAGCGTTATATATACCTGAAGGGGAATTGAGGGAGAAGGTACTCAAGCAGCTGCACGATAGCCCCACAGCAGGGCACTTTGGGCAACACAAAACCATGTGGCTGGTTACCAGGGAATTTTGGTGGCCCAAGGTCAGGGAAGATGTGCGGGAGTATGTGAGAGGGTGTGAACAATGCCAAAGAGCCAAGGGGGAGAGGCAGGCGCCGGCTGGTTTATTAGAACCACTGCCCACACCTGAGAGACCGTGGGAAGCAGTGGCAATAGATTTCATGACTGATCTGCCAAGGTCTAGAGGGAAAACAGCCATCATGGTTGTAGTAGACCTGTTAACTAAAATGGCCCACTTCATAGCCTGCTCACATGCGGTTACAGCAGAAGAAACCGCCAAATTGTTTGTAGAGAATGTGTTTAGGTTGCATGGCGCCCCCTTGAGGGTGGTTTCAGACCGAGGGAAACAATTTACTTCCAGGTTCTGGAGGAAGCTCATGAGCTTACTGCATGTAGAGGTTAATTTCTCGACGGCCCGTCATCCTGAAACCAACGGGCAGGCGGAAAGAGCAAATGGGGTTCTCCAACAATATTTGAGGTGTTATGTTAATGACAGAGAGAATGATTGGGTGGAGAAGTTGGCGTTGGCAGAATTTGCCTACAACAATGCAGAGAACGTGTCCACGGGGATGAGCCCCTTTTTGGCTAATCACGGGTGCCATCCCAGAGCCTTCCCAGGGGGGGAGGGGGAGAACTGGAGCGTTCCAGCTGCAGAACAGTTCGTGGAAGAAATGGAAGCGATCCATCGCCAGCTTCAACTCAACTTAAACAGGGCTAAGGAGGAATATAAGAGGCAGGCAGACAAAAACAGAAGGGAAGGTGAAAGCATCAGGGTGGGGGACCAGGTGTGGCTGTCAACCCAAGGGTTGCCATTCAAAGGAGGTTGTAAGAAATTAAGACCCAAAAGGCTGGGTCCGTTTGAAGTCATACAGCAGGTCAATCCAGTGGCTTTCAGGCTCCGGTTACCGAACCACATGAAGCTGCACCCAGTTTTTCACAGGTCGTTGCTGTCACCGTATAGAGGAGACAGTGAGGGGAGGGTCACTAGGGGACCAGCAATGGAGGAGAAGGAACACAGCTACCATGTAGCGGAGATCCTCGATTCCAGGTGGAAGGGAGATCAAGTAGAGTACTTGGTAATATGGGAAGGGGAACCGGAGTCGGAAAACACCTGGGTTAGGGCGGAGGATGTCAATGACGAGGTTTTAATAGAGACTTTTCATCAGAGGTTCCCACGTAAACCTCAGCCTGTAGCGAGGTTCCGAAGGGAATACTTTGCCACCACCGACGAGGAAGAGGAGTTGGAGGGGTTCCCAGATTCTGAAGAGGAGGAGGATTCAGCTGGCCAGGACGACGATCGATGGAGAGAATTGTTCGAGACGTCAGAAGATGAGGAAGATTCGTTTCGGGGTTTTAGCCCTTCACCTCCCAGGGGGGAGGAATTGGGAGGGGGTGAGGGGGGCCCTGGAGGGGAGGTGGATGTCAGGGAACTGCCATCAGAGCATCAGGTGGTGGAGGGACTCAGGCAGGATGAAAGAGACTCAACTGCTGAAGCAGGAACCAGCAGGGGGAGGAGTGGGTCTCTGAGGGAATGCGAGCAGGAGGGAGGGCTCAGGGAGGCTTCCAGCGAGAACAGTGGGGAGGTATCGGAGTCTCCCATAGGGAGACCCACACCTCGCAGGAAACTGTCACGCCGTGAGTCCAGGAGACGCGTTTCCGTTAAGGAACTTCTTTGCTGGAAACGCTTCCGCAGACAGCCACTGTCGGACCCTACTAGTGACTAGAGCAGACATGTCTGAGGAGCTCCGTCACACACGGAGGTTTGTGGGGTCGCACAAACTCTGAGGGAGCACATTTTCACGCACAAGCAGCTAATCAAACCCTCACATCTACATACCGATCTGATTTGCACATGAAAGACTTTGGGAGTTCTTCGTCCAGCCTTGAGGGCCAGGAAAGTGCCTGAAACCACGAAACACAGGGAATGTTTGCTTCCTCATCCTTATGACCTTTGTATGAACAAGAAAGAGAGTGTTTGCTTTTCTCTCTATCAAACTTTGGGATGTATAAATAGCATATAATTATGTTGGTAAAAACTGGTTTATTTATATAGTTATAGATATTTATTTACATGAGGTATCATTCATTTACCCAGAAAAATAACCCTCACACTGATGTTTCCTCCGCAGCTTCAACGTTGACTGACTTCATTGAAGCCAGAAAAACTGTGCTAAGATATTTAAAACAAACTTTAAAGGAGAAAAGGCTACATTAACAGTTTGATTTCTCTTGAGTTTCAGAGGAGAAGCTGCCAAATCGCAGGCTTTTGACAGGGGCTACCTTCTAAAGAGCCATGTTTTCACAAGTGAGAACAATTAGTGGCCCAGTTACCTAAATTACAGAAAACTACAAAGCCAACAAACATTGAGAAGCAAACACAAGGGAGTCTGAAATAGCAGCTCTCGATACAAATGCCACTGAGCGACGGGCAAGCTTGGATAAAAAATGCCAATCATTTCCTCTTTAATGTACACCATGAAGGAGCATCATTCATATAAATTTATTGACATTATTGAAAAAGAAAACTTTGATGGCAATATTACCAGCGTATGGGCTCACAATTTAAATTGTAAGTGGTTGGTAAGGAAACTATTTCCATGACTTGTTACAGCTAAATACAGTTATGTATTAGCCTTGGCTACTTTAAAGGGATCTAAACACACTTTTCACCACTGGGGAGAGAAGAGATCTCTTAGTGGCCAATTGGAAAAGAAGGAAGCTAGTCTGTAAAACTAAGGAAAAGATACACCCATTAATATAAGACAAATAAATGTGTAGAGCTTGAGACATTCATATGTTCATATAGAGGATTGTACATGTTGAGACTGTAATTTGAATTTATTTAGTATCATGTTTCTCAGCACACCACTAGTTGTAAGGAGACAGCTAACCTCCCTTAAAAGGTAAAGGTACCCCTGAGCGTTAGGTCCAGTCGCGGACGACTCTGGGGTTGTGTGCTCATCTCGCTCTATAGCCCAAGGGAGCCTGTGTTTGTCTTCAGACAGCTTCCATATCATGTGGCGAACCAGAGCAGTGCACGCAAACGGCGTTTACCTTCCTGCCGGAGTGGTACCTATTTATCTACTCGCACATGGCATGCTTTCGAACTGGTTAGGTGGGCAGAAGCTGGGCTCGAACAACAGGAGCTCACCCCGTCGTGGGGATTCGAACTGCCGACCTTCCGATCAGCAAGCCCTAGGCTCTGTGGTTTAGACCACAGGGCCACCGGCGTCCTCCCTTAAGGAACTGCAAATCTCAGAGTTCCTAGGGATAGGGAATGGCCAATCAACTAGTTTTGGAGTGTAATATAAATAGGCATTGAGTTCCCCATACAGTGGTACCTCAGATTACAGACACTTCAGGTTACAGACTCCGCTAACCCAGAAATAGTACCTCGGGTTAAGAACTTTGCTTCAGGATGAGAACAGAAATCATGTGGCAGCGGCGCGGCGGCAGCAGGAAGCCCCATTAGCTAAAGTGGTACCTCAGGTTAAGAACAGTTTCAGGTTAAGAACGGACCTCCGGAACGAATTAAGTTCTTAACCCGAGGTACCACTGTATAAGATAGGCTGACACTTTGTAAAATGCTTTTCGGGTTGAATGTAAGCAACTGAAAATTTCTCCTCAGATATGTTTTATATGTGCCTTCTGGTTTTAGCTAATTGTTGTTGATATCTATGTGAATTGTGTTACATAGGTAGGCATGAGTTCAGCTGGCAGAGTGTTTGCTTGGCTTTAAAAACTTGCAACCTATTGAAGCTCTTCCCCATTTCAGAAAAAGGCTTCTGGAAACATTGATGCTAATTTTGCAATGAGATATCATCATCTGCTCGCATTGGATTACCATATACATAGAATCCACAGGGGATGATTAGAAAAATTTAATTTCTGCTTTCTGAAATGAAATGAGTGTCCCAGTTTTCTTCCACCAAATTTTGTAGGGCAGAGCCAGCCCTGCTGTTAGACAGAGTGAGCAGGGTGCAGATTTTGGGTTTCATGAAAAGGAAGCAAATAGTTACCGGTAGTTGCTTTACTTATTGTTGTATTTTTGCAGGCAATCAGGTGGAGAGGTATTTGTGTGATTTTCTGCCTCTTTTGCCACAAGACTCTGACTGGCCTTGGGTACAGTGCTTTTTGATTTGTGCTAAGGGCAGGGGGGGCAACATTTGCTGTTCTGCCTGAGGCAGAGAAATGTTCTGGATACCCTATTGCAGAGTGTGCATTATGATGCACACATTTACCTTGAGTGCAAAAATGGCGTTTCTTGCATCTGGTTATGGGGACAAATTCAATTCAGGTCGCACTTAAGGGGCTAACCTACCTAATTTGCACTTTCTAAAACATTATACAAACAGGAAAACAGCCATCCTTTGAAATTTGCGCTGCTCTGAATTTTGCAGTACAGTTCCCCAACCAAGTGATGTTTATAAAAATGTGTATGCTAAGGGTAAAGTCTGTAAAGAGAGAATCTATTAGTCAAAATGGAATACAAAATGCTTTGTATGGGACAAAATCACATACAAACGTAGGAGAAACTCACACTAAATGGCTGCCGACTTTTCAGGATGACTTAAAAAAAATAAATCTTAAATGGAAGTTGAAATATAGAGAACTAAACTTAAGATCAGAAAAATGAGAAACTAAAATGGGCAGTCTCCCATCCCAACTTCCAGCATAATTTCTTCTTCTTCTTCTTCCAAACATTATTGATTTTTTTTTAAAAAAAACAATTACCAAACATTTTGTCTTCTCAGAGAAATGCGTGTACAGGTGTTAAGTCTTGTATGCTGTCATCCACATGGCATCAAAGCAGACTTGGAAAATCTTTTACGTCACAGATTAAGCTCACACCCACAGGGTGTACAGTGCTACCTCGGTTTAAGAACAGCCCTGTTTACGAACTATTCGGTTCACGAACTCCGCAAAACCGGAAATAGTGTCCCGGTTTGCAAACTTTACCTCAGTCTAAGAACGGAAGCCGAAAGGTGGAAGGGCATCGGCAGCAGGAGGTCTCATTAGGGAAAGCTCACCTTGGTTTAAGAACGGTTTCGGTTTAAGAACGGACTTCCGGAACGGATTAAGTTCGTAAACCGAGGTACCACTGTACTTCAATCTCAGACCATTTTAATGAATGTTCCACGTTTGTTCTTCTGGGTTGAGGAGTGCTCATATTTATAGCTGAGGAGTTGGGGCTGGGTGGGGAGAGAATGCATACATAGTTGCTGTTGTTAATTTTCATTCTTTCCCAAAAGCTTATATTGGGGGGGGGGGGCTAGAGATCGTGTTGTGAATTCTTAGCTCCTTCAAATAATTCATGGTTTTATTAAAGGAAAATGCCTTGCCTTGCCATGGTGGGTGGGCACATGTATCTTGGATCATAGCTTCCTAAGGGTGTTGGGAAAAAATAGCCTGTCAATGAGAGCGAGCTGTTACTGTACAACTTGTGTGCATTCATTTCCTTCTTGTAGCGTTAATGAAACATTCCTTTGCTCTCAATTTCCAGGGTTTTGGTTGGCGCCCCAAAGGCAGAGTCTAAATACAGTGCCTCTCTGAAGTCCCCAGGAGCTGTGTTTAAATGTCGTGTTCACACTAACCCTGACAGGAGGTGCACAGAACTGGATATGGGCCGAGGTATGTATGGGTCTACCCTGTTTTAAGTTTATATGCAAACTCTGTATTGAAAATTTTCTCTTTCTCAAGAGCCTTAGGGCTTCGCTGCATGGGGAATGTCTCCCGCCCCTACTATGACTACAGTTGCACTGCAAGAAACTTAGATCTGTGCCTTACTGGAGGCTTTTGACAATAGTATTTCTCAGATGGAGGGTACAGGAAATATTATTTGAGAAGAGAAACTCCTCATCGTTAGTCATCCTGTGGTGCTGCCAGGTTCTCTTCAGAACCTGTATGCATGTTGAAGTGTTTTATGCTTCTCCTTTAAATAATTGCAATTCAGAAGTCAAAGCCTGTAATGATATGTTTCTGATATGGCCACAGAGAAAGACTTTGTTAAAATGTGTTTAGCCCATTCAGGATACAAAGCAGTGTAAATGCATATGGAATACTCATTTAAGTGTAATAAAACAATCTATTTCCTTTATACATTTTTGTCTTAACTCAGTTCCCCTCCCCTTAACTAGCTGTAAAGGAAAACCAGGACTGATATGTCACGGGAGCAAATCATGATCCTTCCAATTATCCCTCCATTGCCACATAATGAGCAAAAAATGCTAATACGTTTTGGGGTCTTGATCCAAAACTCTTGGAAGTTGGCAATGGGTGAACTATTACAGTTGCTTTTCCTTGTGGTATCAAATTTGCAAATCCATAATTGATCAGCAAACTTTGTGAGGAAGTTCTTCTTTGGGCTTTCAAATATTTCATCATTCAGCTTACTTGGATGACCCCAGATTCTGCTTCCGTGAGAAAGGGAGAAAAACTTATTTCTATTTATGCGTTCCTTTTATTTTCCATTGCCATTGAAGAGGATAGTATGCCCACACGGATTCATCCTGAATTCACCAGATATATGATAAATAACTATGTAAACTTACTTGTGTGATCACTGTGGAAATAAACGAATGCCATCTTCCTCCCTTATTAATTCTCACCCTTGCTCCTGCATTCATTCTAGCGAATGTTCAAGGAATGACCTGCGGGAAGACATGCAAGGAGGACAGAGATGATGAATGGATGGGTGTAAGCCTGGCAAGGCAGCCCACACCTGGAGGAAGTATCCTGGTAAGTTTGCTGTTCCCTTCATCCCATCAAAATGTGAAGTGTCACACTGTTGCCGGTAGTAATGCGTGCGAATTAATTTGCTGTGCCGGTGATTGACAGAATCCAGCTAACTCTGTATTTTCACATCCTTTAAGAGGAAGGCAAATAGGGTCCTGGGGACAAAGCTTTCTTCTGGAAAGAAGGCTTCAAAGGAGTTACACCTGCTTCTGTCACCCTTGAGGGCTTCCTCTTAAAAGTGGTGAAGGCTTTAGGACTTGGAACAGAATGAATAGCACTTTGTATTCCTATGAATGAGTCGGGTCTTCTTTTAAAAAGCATGAAATTAGTGGTGCCACGAGTAGATGTTATGTGTGCACCTATAGAGATGGCAGATGCATTATACGTCATATCGTAATTCTATTTTTTTTATAAGATATTTATTAGGATTTTCAAAATATTACAAAAGAAAAATAGAAAAAAGAAAAATACAAAATAAAAGTAATTAAAAACAACTCAATCTTTCCATTACTTATTTTTCATTAGCTTGTTTCCCGGACCTCCTCACGCCTCCCTTTTTTGTATTCCAATTCAGTTTGTTGGTTCAGCAAATCCTTCCCCTCTTTGTTTATCCTAATCTTTAATCTTAAAATATTGTAACATTAAATCTTTACCTATTAGTAATCCATTTTTCATATTCCCTTATAGTATTGCAAGTCATATCGTAATTCTACAATAAACCTTCTAATGTATGCTAAAGCTAAATATTAAGTAGAAGGATTTCGGTACACACAGTGGCGTAGCGTGGGTTGTCTGCACCCGGGGCAAGGCAAGTAATTTGCGCCCCCTAACCCGTGGATTTGCACCCCCTAACCCATGGATTTGCACCCCCTAACCCTAACCCCCAGATGTTGCGCCCGGTGCGGCTGGCCCCCCCTGCACCCCCCACGCTACGTCACTGGGTACACATATTAGACAGGCATACCTAGTTTTGTGGCTGGGCCTTCTGGTATCAGAAGTTAACTACTGAAATCAGCAGGAGTTGGTATTTTTCTGTGCTGAGAGACATCAGTGATGAGCATGAACTGGTGAGGATTATTCTGAAAAGGAACGGTGCGATTGTCCACACTCATTCCATGGTCCTTAGCAGCCATTACCAATGTTTGTGACATAATTAGTGCACATGATGTGACAGTCGGCCCAAGCAATGGTGATCCAAAATTACTTGCAATGTTTTGCAAATATTTTTGGAAGCCCTCCCGCCCCAAAAGTCCTTCTGGTTTTAGCAGCTGTTGCAACAATACCTGCCTTGTTTGTACACCCACTTGCCCCTTGGGGAAAGAGCATAAATAAGACTTTTAATCTCAGGGTTGTGGGTTCGAGCCCCACATTGAGCAAAATATTCTTCTATTCCAGGGGGTTAGACTAGATGACCCTTATGGTTCCTTCCAACAATTCTATGATTCTACTGCATAATGAAACCCGGAGAATGATGTGCTGCAGTTCTAGTCTCATATTTATTGAAACTAATTTTGATCATCATGGTGGGTATCGAGAGTTTCGTCCTAAGGCGTGATTGGTTAAATGAGTCAATAAGCAGAGACCTTCACATGTCTGCCGGTGCTCCAGTAAAACATGGTTCTGTTAAATATCAGTTTGAGATAGAAAGCTAAATAGAAAACCAGAGATGAATAAAGTGCTGACAGCATGAGCTTAAAATATAATTTTAGAAAGCCGCTTGGATTTTGAAATATCAACATGAGAGTTAGTGTTTGTATTAATTTAAGTGTCTCAGTAATACAATAGAAGTTCCTCGTTCCTCCATGCTACAGTTGTAAAATTCATTATCTTATTTGCACTGGAAAAGTAACTGGGGACAGTGCATTAAATCTTGGAGAAAAGCCAGGCATCCTTTAATCTTGTTCTTTCAAGATGCACCTGCTCTATTTATCATGCAGTTTGTTTCTTTTCCTCGTCAGAAAGAATTTCTATGTATTCCTAATGTGAGCTGGTGGAATTGTTGTTATTTTATTTCATTTTTTCTTTATTTTTAATACACTTTTTGTTTCTTTCCTTTTTGTTAATACTTACACATAAAATTAATAATAACAAAAAGAAGTATTTCCATTCTAAACTTATTTGAAACAGCCAAACAACTAAACCTCTAACTTCAATGCAGCTTCCTATATGTAGGTGGTTTGAGTTTGAATGCCACCTTGTAAGCTTATTAGGAGACTTGTTTATCAAATTCAGAATGTGAAGTGATCTCTTCATGGTTGGGTATCTGAGCTCACATAAAAGCCTTGTTGTTACTTGAAGAAAATATCCGCTGAATGTTCTGGAAAGTCTGAAGCTCAATTGCTGAGGCTAGTCAGGTGTGCAGCTGGTCAGAAGACCTTGGACAGAAGAGCTCTGGAAGGTTCTTATAAGAAACAATACGTGTAATAAATATTTAAGACAGAGGTTTTCAAACTTTTTGAGTCCATGGCTCCCTTGCCCAACTACATTCTTTCCGTGGCACGTCTGTGGGGCTCAGGAGACAGCAGAACTAGCAGCCTCTCACTCTTTTTCAAACACCCTCCCTTGTGGGGTGTTCCCTCAGCCTCCTCTTCTCTCTCCTCTCCTTGGGAGTCCTCTAAGCAGCCACAGCTGCCACCCCACCCCAAAGAGATGTTTCTCCTCACACTGCCCCACAGAGGCCTGGGAAACCCCCCTTGCCCAGCCCCAGAGACACCATTCACTTGGGGAGCTTGTAGCCAGAGCTGCTGCAACAAACAGCTTTGCAAGCCTTTGGGAGGCAGAGACACGAGAAGGCATCAGAGGATGCAGGGAAGGAAAGTAGGACAGAGGCCAGTGTTGCCCTCAGCACCCCTGACCATCATTCATGGCATGCCAGGGTGCCATAGCATACTGGTTGAAAACCACTGATTTAAGATAAAACACCCAAGCTGAGGAGGGACGCGGGTGGCGCTGTGGGTTAAACCACAGAGGTTAGGACTTGCCGATCAGAAGGTCGGCAGTTTGAATCCCTGCGATGGGGTGAGCTCCCGTTGCTCAGTCCCCGCTCCTGCCAACCTAGCAGTTCGAAAGCACATCAAAGTGCAAGTAGATAAATAGGTACCGCTCCAGCGGGAAGGTAAACGGCATTTCCGTGTGCTGCTCTGGTTTGCCAGAAGCGGCTTAGTGATGCTGGCCACATGACCCGGAAGCTGTACGCCGGCTCCCTCGGCCAATAAAGTGAGATGAGTGCTGCAACCCTAGAGTTTGTCACGACTGGACCTAATGGTCAGGGGTCCCGTCACCTTTTCCTTTACCCAAGCTGAACTTTAATCAATTCACGCTTCTGCTGGCTCTTTTAGTCAGTGGATAGATAGTACATTTTTTATGCTCATTATATTCCAACAGTTTAATATTCCCATGGGACCTGGTATATGGCAGTGACTGTGTGAATTGTGAATGAGGAGGCCCCGGGTTCCATCTTGTCTCTGCCAAGAACTTGCCCTAGACAAGCACAGAGATTCCCCCAGTAGGAATCAGTCTTGGGATTTCACTTTCTCTGGAACAAACCCCTCCCCCTCAGGTTTACCATGGTTAGGAAAATCATCAATACTTACCCTTAACCATGGTTAACACTAACCGCAGTTTCCCTTAGTGTGGGATGTGAAGCCCATTTGGTGATCGTTTACCATGGCTGAAGTGCCTAGACATGGGTAGTGGTTCACCACGGTGAATAGTGCTGTTGTTTCTCTTAACTGTGGTTAAGGCAGAAGGGGGAATTTGCTTGACAGAACTATTGTTGATCAAGGGTTTGTTTATAGGAGGGACCCTAGCTCAGTGGCAGACTACATACAGAAGGACCAAGCTTAGATCTCTACCATCCCCAGTAGCAGCTGAAGTGAAAGACCTTTGCCTGAGACCACAGAGAGCCACTGTTATGTACTGAGTTGATTAGGATCCAAACTGCAGCAGTCTGATTGGTCCTAGAACAATAGGATCCAAAATGCAGCAGTCTGATTGGTCCTAGAACAATAGGATTCAGAATGCAGCAGTCTGATTGGTCCTAGAACAATGCAGCAGTATGATTGGTTGGCAGGAACCACCCAATCATTCTCCAGATAGAAGAGAATCTACAACCTGTTTGGCTTACAGTAGAATTCCGGAATTAGCCAATGATGTGCAGCCCATTGTGTAAATAATGTATATAAAGCAGATACTTTGAGGGGACTTTCATTCATTCCTCCTCACCACTATGAGCTGAATAAAGAGCATGAAATCACTTTGCGACTCTGAGTATATTTCAGCCACTGTGAGTCAGACCTTCGGTAGCCAACATAATGCTTTCCGTATGTTTGGAACTATAGCTTCCATCACCACTGACCATTGACCAAACTGCTTTGGGCTGATGGGAGTTGTAGTCCAAAAAATCTTGAGCGTACTGCGTTGGTTCTCGGTGGAGTAGATAACACTGGGCTGTTATAAGATGACTTCTTATGTCTTGTTGTACACTTTTGGCTCTAAATTTTAGGCCATTTGGGTGAGATGGGATCAGTCCCCCCCCCCCTTTTCCCTCCTCCTGTGTTTGGCTCAAAATTTTCGTTTCTGAGCTGGTGGTGCCAGAGACTCGCTGCTGATCTTCTCCATTTATAGCAGCTGTGAATGCTCCTCTGAGAGAGTTTAAGTTGAGGAACTGGTGTAGGTCATTGGCAGTTTTTTCCTGGTGTGGAAGATAAATCTACAAATGAGGAATTGTGAGACTTTAGTTACTTAGTCATAATTTAAAGGGGCCTTTTGTTTCAACGATTTGCATTGGATATAAATTTTCTTTGTAGTCAAGATTCCTTCCTCCTTGTGACATGCTCTCTTCACTGGTTTCCTAGGGGAGGCTTGCAGAAAGTTGGCCTTGACACTGGATGTCTGTAGAATACTGTCTTCCATTAAAATGTATATCTGTGTGTTGTATTCACAGTGGAAATGCTCCATGAGAGAAGCTATTTCCTGAACACTCTAGATATAAATATTTCATGATTATTTTTTCTAAAACCAAATTCTGAATGCAGTGTGTGTTGGGAATTGAAACCATAACTGAGTCTACTTAAAAGAGCAAATAACTTGACTTCAGTTTCTTCCAAGCTTCCTTACATACATCTGGCTGTCAAAGCTGAGTGCCATTATAAACATCCTTTGTAGAATTGCATTCCTCGCTCTGACATCAGAGAGCTTCACAGAAACTCTTAGGATCAGGGGCATCGATAGGCTTGTGTGATAAATAGCTTAATTCAGTAAATAAAAGCATTTGCATTGTTGAGCACAGCTCATTCGAACTAAACAAGCCTGAAGCTTGTGTGGTAATGTTCCCAGGGCTGTTAGGGCATAGACCAGCCTTGGGTCCCCAGATGTTGTTGCACTACAACACCCACAATCCCTGACAACTGGTCCTGCTAGCTAGGGATGATGGGAGTTGTAGTCCAACAACATTTGGGGACCCAAGGATGTGGAAGGTGGTGGCAGTGGCTGTCCTTTCGGGAATAGACTTCCAGGTGTGAGGAACACTCTGGGCTGACTGGAGATGTTCCTTCTGCCTTGGAATAATTTTTGAGGCTTGACAGCTAGGAAAGGACAGTGGAATGAAGAGGTGGAGAAACTAGGAAGGACCGCAAAGGCAGATGAGAACACTGAAGCCCAGAGTCAAATAATTTACCTTACCACATCTCCTTACTAATAAGGTATGAGGATAATACAGCTTGCAAGGTGACTTACATCCTGTATCTATCTAGATAACAAAAGGAGATGAACCTGGGCATGCCATAATCTATTTTTTTTTCTTGTTTAGTTTTAATTTGTAAAGTTCAAAAGCTTTCATTGCTTTTTAAAGAATGGAGACACACCCTGATGCCCTTGAGAGTGTGTTGAAGATAGTGTCATCATTGCCTGTGATGAATACCTTCCCTTTTTGTCCGGCTGTTGCCTACTGGTCAAATAGTGTTCGCAGCTTTCTGAAGCACCATGCACAGTTGCCAAACCTATGCATGGAGATGGAGTGTGCGTAGAACAGGGAATGATCCCTCTGTCTTACCATCTTCAACTTGGAGTTGTTGTTTTTTTGGGGGGGGGCACTTTCTGCCTCCAGGCACTGATTTTTTGGATCCAAGTATAAGCATTAATTTCCCCCGTCTGGTTTGTTTACCATAGGCCTGTGCACACCGTTGGAAGAATGTCTACTATGAGACAGAGTACATCCTTCCTCACGGTTTCTGCAACATCATCCCACCTAATCTAGGGTCCAATGGCAAAAGGTTAATGCCTTGCTATGAAGGTAAGGGAATCTTTTTCTTCTTCATTGTATGTACTATTGCTTGTGACTGAGTAGACGCTCACTATTAACTTCCAAAATGTTGGTGCATTTTAACTGACTGTTTTTCTTGTATGAATGTAAACGGTATCCCTAAGAATAAACCAACAACAGTCTCTTATGCACTGTGTCCCCATAACCAAGGCAAACATCACAAACACATAGAGAGTCTTCAGCTCTGAAACTCTTTCAAGCCTGCCCAAAGTTAGGCCTGGAAATCTTTTGAAGGCAATGTAAAACTGCTGTCCAGATATGGGTGTAGCCTGGCAGGGGGCAGCTAGATCCACAAACATTATTGAAAAGCATTTGAAAGTTTTTTTGGGAGGTTCTGCCCCCCAGTAGAAGCCTGTCCCCCATAATGGCCTCTTCAGGGGATATTTTTACCTGTGATTTCCTTACCCCCCCCCCAACAAAAATCATGGCTATGCTCATGTGTGCAGACAGGCTTTTAGTGGCTGTGAATTACAAAGATTATTTTGGGGGCCATTTTCCCCATAGTAAAGGTAAAGGGTCCAGCCATGGCCGACTCTGGGGTTGTGGTGCTCATCTCGCTTTATTGGCCGAGGGAGCCGGCATACAGCTTCCAGGTCATGTGGCCAGCATGACTAAGCCACTTCTGGCGAACCAGAGCAGCACACAGAAACGCCGTTTACCTTCCCGCCACAGCGGTACCTATTTATCTACTTGCACTTTGATGTGCTTTCGAACTGCTAGGTTGGCAGGAGCAGGGACCAAACAACAGGAGCTCACCCCGTGGCGGGGATTCAAACCGCCGACCTTCTGATCTTAGGCTTTGTGGTTTAACCCACAGCGCCACCCGCGTCCCCTACACAGTGTGTTAATAAATCACTGCATAAAGTTAATATATCACTGCATAAAGTTAACTTCTTTACACCCATGTAAATGGTGCAGGTTCTTGAGTTGGTTCCTTGACCCAGACCTTCTCTCTTGCTGTGGCATAGCTACAGCCATGAGTGCTGTGGGCCTGCAATCCAAATAAGCTCCTATATGCAATAGGTGAGGAAGCTGTGGCCCTCCAAATTTCGGACTCCAACTCCCATCAGCCCCAACCAGCATAGCCAATGGTTAGGGATGATGGGAGTTGAAGTCCGACAATATCTGCAATATCTGCAAAACCACAGCTTCTCCATCTATGTCCAAGCATTGTAGCTCTGTCATGTCTGAGCCATTTTTAGCCTGGGGATCTGGTGGGAGGAGGGTCTGAGGAGGCTGTTGGATTACCAGAGCAACTTTGTGCCACTCTGTAAGGTTCCCTGGAGTGGCCACTTCATGGGACGAGATCCTCTCCTTTTCTATGTCGCACTGTAATGTGCTGAACACACTGATGGTGCCATATTTAAAAGTCACAATAATTTCTACCCCACCTTTTCTTAAATTACTCAGAGCTGGTCATATGTGGTGTTATCTCATTCTATCCTCACAAAAAGACTCTGAGGTAGTCTAGGCTGAGTAACTGACTTGCCCAGTGTGCTTTGTGGCTGAACGGGCGTGTGAACCTGGCTTTCCCATATCTGAGGAAAACCCTCTAGTGTCCCAGTGTTTCTCAAACTTGGATCCTCAGCTGTTGTTGGACTACAACTCCCATCATCCCTGACCACTGGTCCTGCTAGCTAGGGATGATGGGAGTTGTAGTCCAACAACATCTGGCTACCCCAAATTGAGAAATACTGCATCTAGACCACCCTTCCCTAACCTCCAGATGTGGTTAGGCTACAACTACCATCATCCCTGATCATTGACCATGTTGGCTGGAGCTGATGGAAATGTGAGCCTTTCAGGCACAAGACTGTGGAAGCCTTTTCTGGGCTCTGTGATTGTTGTGGCTTAAGCCTCTATTTGTGCCACATGACCTAATGCAGGGGGCACAGGGCTGGGCTAAATACTCAATGTGACTTTAAAAAGACATTCAAAGTTGGTATCTTCTTACTCAAAGTAAATTAACAAACCAGGATGCATGGTTGTGCAGTTAAGAAGGGAAGATGAATGTCTCTATAAAGGGCCCCTGACAGTTAAGTCCAGTTGCGAACGACTCTGGGGTTGCTGCGCTCATCTTGCTTTACTGGCTGAGGGAGCCGGCATTTGTCTGCAGACAGTTTTTCCGGGTCATGTGGCCAGCATGACTAAGCCGCTTCTGGCAAAACCAGAGCAGCGCACGGAAATGCCGTTTACCTTCCCGCCGGAGTGGTACCTATTTCTCTACTTGCACTTTGACGTGCTTTCGAACTGCTAGGTTGGCAGGAGCAGGGACCGAGCAATGGGAGCTCACTCCGTCACTCCGGCGGGATTCGAACCGCCGACCTTCCGATCAGCAAGCCCAAGAGGCTCAGTGGTTTTAGACCACAGCGCCACCCGCGTCCCCGAATGTCTCTATAGGTCTCAGCAATTTTAGAGAAGTATCCTGGAAGGCATTTCCTTGGGTTTCCTGTGGTTTCTCTTTCTCCACCCCCCCCCCCCAAAGTGTCAGTCTGCTTCCCGTCCTCTTTGGAAGGCCTGGAGGCTGAAATGGGGTGCTTTGATGCAAGCAGTTCTTCCCTGTCTCTTCACTTTGGGCTCCAGTGGCAGGTCTGGTATACTGCTGCTATTAGAAAAGGTTCTAGTAAACGATTTTGTTAGTTAGATGTGGTCAAAACTGGAGCTGTCTTGAAAGGATGGATTCATTACATTGGAGAGTAAAACTTTGCTTGATATTGTTTGAATTGGACCTAGGTATCTGATTTGTATGTCTTTCCCCCCAGTACCCTGTTTTCACAGTTTTTGGGTTTACGCCAAAGTTAGAATGCGGTGAAGAGTGCTCAGAGCAACCCCCACCCCTCAAAACCTCATGCCAGATTGGATTTTGCAGTAGGTTTGGTCAAACTTTCACATTTGACAACTGGCCAAGCAACCCAAAAACAACAACACAGAAAACTGAGTTTAGGAAAAGCAGGCAACCACCACTACCACAACTGTTGTGTGTCTGGAGATGGTGACTGCACTTCGGATCATTAGCAAAGTGCATGCAGGCTTAACAAATGTTTAGGGAAGAATTATCTGGTTTTGGTTCTGTGTTTGGATCCGTCACTCCAGATCAACTCTAATAAAATGAAAGGAAGCTATAAAATCCTCCCACTTAGGAGACTGTCTTGGGCTGTTTTCCTTTCATGTTGGCAGGTTCAGCCTGGACGGACTAAGAAATGTCGTGCAGGTCGCACAATATTTGCTTTTATTACACATGCAGAATTATGGACAGAGGTGGCTTCTGGATCAGGCAATCGCTTGTATATGTGTGTATGTTTTTGGTATCCATCACCTTTTCTGAGCAATAGATAGGTAGCCGTGTTGGTCTGCCATAGTCAAAATAAAAAAATTCCTTCCAATAGCACCTTAAAGACCAACTAAGTTAGTTCTTGGTATGAGCTTTCGTGTGCATGCACACTTCTTCAGAAAAGTGAAGAAAAGTGAAAACTGAAGAAGTGTGCATGCACACGAAAGCTCATACCAAGAACTAACTTAGTTGGTCTTTAAGGTGCTATTGGAAGGAATTTTTTTATTTTTTCTGAGCAAAAACACCTCAGTTGATCAGGCACAATCAGCTGAGAACTGCTATTAAAAATAGAACTGTGTGGACCCAAGATCTGTGAAGCAGCCAGTGGGAAACTGGCAGTTTGGCATTGTCCAGTGTGCAGTTGATCGTGCTACAAACTGTCCTGAAAATTGGGGACTTGGCTTGTATGTCAGCCGCCAAACAGCACCGTCACATGCATCGAGTGGGGTGACTGAGTTTGCTTTTGCTGAACTCTGTCGCTTTCCACCTGAACTGCAGTTAATTAGCTCCATCGAAAGGGATGGCTACAATCCATTGCTCCGGCTGGGATCCTCCCTTCCTATAATAATCATCTTTAATGTGCCCTCCAGAAAGAAACAATGAAATCCTTGGCTGGGAGTTTGCAGCTAAAGACGGAACAAATGGAAATTGAGGGTGGGGAAAAGAACAATCCAGGATGTAATTAGTTGCAGTCCAGTATTTGCCGGATGTGAGACTTTGATCTCGTCAGATTTATGTGCGCTTTTTCCTGTGATAAGAAGGTCTCGAATGGATGTGAGATGGAATCTTAGGTGGTGTGGGTGTGAAGTCCTGTGGAGCTTGTTCAGACCCAGCAGAGACATCCTCCACATTCGACCAAGCAGCTCACAGCAATCTCCAGGCGCCACATTGCCACAGCAGTTCATGTGCATGTAGCATAGTGGCACATGGGACCGTTACTGTGCTGCCCGATACTGAGGGTGCACCAGGTCAAGCAGTACTCCCCTTCTGGATTCTTCCATGTAAAACAGAGGAGGCTGTTCACTGTGCCAAAGTGGAGCAGCGCACTGCCTGCCACAGCCCTCCAGCCAGAGCTCACACTCTTCTATCACCTAAGCTCCCACTACCATGAACCAGCAGAAGTTACTTGTACAGTGGTACCTCTGGTTGTGAACAGGATCTGTTCCGGAGGCCCGTTTGCAACGTCAAAGGAATGCAACCCGCAGCGGCACATTGGTGCATGCACGCATTGCAACTCGCCGCTTCTGCGCATGCGTGTGACATCATTTTGTGCGTCTGCGCATGCGCGAGTGGCGAAACTCGAAAGTAACCCTTTCTGGTACTTCCGGGTAGCCGCGGGACGTATCCTGAAAGAACGTAACATGAAGCAAACGTAACATGAAGTATGACTGTACAGTGGTACCGCTGGATGCGAACGGGATCCGTTCTGGAACCCCATTCGCATCCTGAAGCGAACGCAACCCACATCTGCATGTCTGCGCATGTGCGGGTCGCGATTCGCCACTTCCGTGCATGTGTGTGACATCATTTTGAGCGTCTGCGCAAGCAGCGAAACCTATAAGTAATGCGCTCTGTTACTTCTGGGTCACTGCGGAGCGCAACCCAAAAATATTCATCCCGAAGCATATTTAACCCGAGGTATGACTGTACTGGATTGAGCTGCATTCTTACCTTCTCCATTTCCTTCTTGCTGGCTGCTGAGATTTGATTTTTTAAAAAAATATTTAGTTTCTATACTGCTTAATGTATTGAAAATATCTCCCAGCCGTGTATAAAAAAGATGCAACAACAGACAAGAGTTCCTGGAAGCAACAGACATCGCCCTAGTCTCTCACTCTGGACTTGTTACTGATAATAAGAAAATCTAAGGGCCATTACATCAAAAGTGGGTATTGGAAAAATGGGTTTCAGAGCATGCTTCTGAAACCTCTGTTTCTAGTGGGTCTCTCCATTGCTTCTTAAATGCTGCAGGGTGCCTTTTTTTAGATGTATGGCTGGTCAATGTAGAAAAAGGCACGGGAATTTAAAAGTTAGAATTGGTTAGTATGCTGCAGTCTTTGACACAGTCATTCTCTGTAGGCAACATCAGACCATCCAAAAAACGACCTTGTGAGTTAAATTCTGCCTCTAAAACCTCCCAGTAAAAAAGAATGGCCTGAACTGACCAGCACATTCCTTTCTGCTCCCTCCCCCTTCAGATAAAAAAAAAATTGTTTAGTTTGAGGAAACAAGTAAAAAAACATGCTCTTTGCAAAGTTTGCCTAACCATATAAATAACTCCATTACATGGCTTAGCTGAAACATGGCAGAGGCCCAAGTTTATCTGCCCATTTCCCTATTTTCATAGTTTCCCAGTGATTTGCTGTTTAAAATCATCGCAGGACCACTGAACACAAAACAACTGCTGCGTTTTCTCTTTGCTGCTGCCTTTGGATGCAACAACAGTGATGGAATGAACAGAAAGTGCAAGATGCCGCTGGGTTGGTGCAAGATGCCGTTGGGGGGAGCATTCTGCTTTAGATGCCCCGCAGATTTGAAGAAATAAGAAGCAAGCAGCACTGTGTCTCCTCTCGCCCAGCACCAGTGTTTTCTCTGGGTTTTTAAACAATTCTCTTGCCTTCCGCATTATATTCATAATAGGAATAGCTACCAAAGTGAATTAGTGTCATTTTGTGCCAAATGTATGTGTGTCTGTTGATGACCATGCATTACGGGAATAAATGCCAGTGTGCAATTGTTAAATAAGTTGGAGTTCTTGTTACAGTGGTGCCTCGCAAGACGAAATTAATCCGTTCCGCGAGTCTCTTCGTCTAGCGGTTTCTTCATCTTGCGAAGCAACCCTATTAGCGGCTTAGTGGATTAGCGCTATTAGCGCTTTAGCGGCTATTAAAGGCTTAGCGGCTATTAAAGGATTAGCGGATTAGCGGCTAAAAGGCTATTAGCGGATTAGCGGCTTAGAAAAGGGGGGGGGAGCGGAAAAAAATCGGAACACTTGCAAGACGTTTTCATCTTGCAAAGCAAGCCCATAGGGAAAATCGTCTTGCGAAGCAGCTCAAAAATGGAAAACCCTTTCGTCTAGCGGGTTTTCCGTCTTGCGAGGCATTCGTCTTGCGGGGCACCACTGTATTTACCGTATTTTTCGCTCTATAAGACACACTTTTCCCCTCCTAAAAAGTAAGGGGAAATGTGTGTGCGTCTTATGGAGCGAATGTTGGCGGTAGGCTCTGCTCAGGGCTCCCTTTAAAGAGCCGTGTGGAGCGTGGGGGCTTTTCCCCGAGCAGAGGCTGCACGCTGCTATCCCATAAGCCAGGGCTGCGCAGTGTCCTGGCTTCTGGGATTCAGAATTTTTCTTTTCTTGTTTTCCTCTTCCAAAAACTAGGTGCGTCTTATGGTCTGGTGCGTCTTTTAGAGCAAAAAATACGGTAAATATATCAAGAAAAAAGCACACCAAGAACTCAGGCCAATGTAAGACCACTCCCACTATTGAAACTTACATTGGCCTGAGTTCTTGGTGTGCTTTTTTCTTAGTGTGCCATTGTTGGCACCCGTCTGTCTCCAGAAACAATGGAGTACACCTCCAGGGGCAAAGTCGAACTGTGCTGTAAGCAGCACCAAAGTGACCGTCCCGGGGGCAAGCCCGGGCAGTGTGCATGGAGGCTGCCCAGATGTGGTGCAAAGAAAAACAGAGCGATACATCTGGCACCAGCTTGGCTGCTGGAGTTGCGGGAAGGAGGTGTAGAAGGTGCCATCCAAACATCTTAGGAACTTGACTCCAGATTTGTGTAGGGTTTCCTCTTTAGCATTTTCTTCTTCTGAAGATAGCCTGCAAGGCAGCAGAGGTTTAGGATCCATTTTCCTTCTCCTAGATGGGATACCTTCCCAGGCTGACAAGTCTCATCTGCCCCTCACAGGATCACAAAAATACCCCCATATTTGAGGGGAGAAAGGGTTATCCGTGTGAGAAAGGGCCCTATGCACCTACTGAAGTAGATACACAGAATTTCTCACAAAGTGGAATCCTAGGATGAGCATGAGGCTCTTAATCTCAGGGTCACAAATTCAAGTCCTACACATTGGGCAAACTATTCCTGCATGCCAGGGGGTTGGACTAGATGACATTTCGTGGTCCCTTCCAACTCTACAAATCTAGGTTTCTGTGAAGGGGCTCTATGCAAATATGAACGCCCAGGTGTTCAGTGTGTGCATGTGGCTGCTGAGTGGCTCTCGTCATGCTTTCTTCTGTCGTGTTTCAGAGCTTTGGAAAGGGGGTTGGCTAAGATGGCCAATCCTTTCTCATTGTTTCTTGAACAATTGATCAGGATATGCCAGCCACATGCAAGAAATGCTCTTGCTTCAGGAGGTTGATTGCCTAGAATGAATGGGGCTTGCGTGCTCTTCCTGCTTCACTCAGAAGGCCCATTCTTCTTCTCGGTCATCTTTTCTATAGCTCTGTTTCTGCCTGCAACACAACACCTCCTTGTTCCTCCCTGCATTGTTTTTTCCTCACCCACACCTCAAATCTATTTCCCTTTTTCTCATGTGTAGATGAGAGTGGAGCCCTGATATTTTTGCTCTACGTGCCCTTTTCTTCATTTAGTCATTTTCATATTATACAGCAACGCGGAGTTTAAGAAATAACCCTTATTATATATACTCTTGATCAACCCATTTGGTTATTTCCATATTGCTGTTAGCTGTGACTGCAGCCCGCCTCATTCCTAATGATTAATGTCCAGTATCTGTTCAGGGAAATTCCCTGTCAGTGTACTTTGCATGGTTTGTCTTGGCAATATCTTAAACCAGCTTGCTTTGTTAATAGCTGCCTAATAATTGTGCTGCTCTGCCCCCCATCCCACATTTCAGGAAGTCTTTTATGAAATCTGTGACCATTTGGGCCCGTCTGCACTATACATTTAAAGCAGCATCATGACACTTTAAATAGTCATGGCCTCTCCCAGAGCATTATGGGAACTATAGTTTTCTGAGGGTGCTGGGTGCTGTTAGGAGACTGCTGTTCCCCACATCACCACAATTCCCAGATTTCTCTGGGAAAAGGGATTGCTTGTGAAGCCACTCTGGGAATTGTAGCTCTATGAGGGGGATAAGAGTCTCCTAACAACTCTCAGCAGCTGTAACACACTTCAGTTTCCAGGATTAGTTGGTGGGGGAGTGTTATGAATTAAAATGGTTTGATATAGTGCATATATGGCCTCGGACACTGGTTAGCTTTCTCAGTTTATTCTACCTCAGACCACTGTCTTATCAACATATTATTCATACTAATTTTTCTGTTTTGTTGGAATGAATGAAATCCTGACCCCGATGAAATGATCAGGAGTCTCCCCACTTGCTTTTTGCTGGAATTTACCTAGTACAAATGATCTTTATATTTGTTAAAAGTGGAAATAGTTGCTGGCCAGTCCAGTCAATATTCCCCTTTCTTTTAAACAGACTGTTTCTATGTTGAAGCTAAGAGTTCATTATGCAGTTCTTGTGGTCTGTCAAACCATGAGGAATACATTTGGTTCCAAAGAGACAATCTGCAAAGTACATTCCTTATAATTTAGCAATGAGTCGGTGGTTGGCTGTTTCAGAGTGTTACCAGGTTACATGGCGATTTTTTTAAGAAACTGAAGCACACTATGTTTTCCTTGAAACCCCAGTTATCACGGGGGAGCATGTCGCAAGAAACAGGAAGTGGGAATAAATGCTGTAATGATACTATGATTTTCTTGCCAGAGATTTGACTGTGAAGTTCAGAAGCTGTTCATATGAAGGACAGAAGTGCAAAATTCTTGTTAAAATTGTAGCCCTGAACACTTTGATTTTTAGGGCACAGCTACACCGCACATTTAAACCAGTTTCATGTTGTATTCACTTGTTTTCATTTGGCTCAGATAAATCTGGGAATTGTAGTTTGGTGAGTGGACAATTCTTTTAAGAGACCCTTTGTTAGTTCTTTCTCAATACTACAATTCCCAGGGTGCCTTGGTAGCAACAGCCTTTAAGCGGGTTTGCCATTTGGTTTAAATTTTCCAGAGCAAGTGGAAATGAGGTAGACAAGAAAACTTAAACACCATAGAAAAAATAATTGTCATGGAGGGCTTGGAGGACACACCAGTCAAGAAGCCAGACAAGAACTTTATTGTCTCTCTTTGACAAGAACAGACTAGACACAGAAAACTCCTTTTACCCAGGGTCAACTAAGTCCAGTGCTATCTAGTGATTAAACCATATAATGACACTATCCACATTTTGTCTGCTAAGTTAGCTATAAATTAGTACCCCACCAAGCATGGTTCTATGGAGCTCTCAGTGCGACTGGTTATCATGATTCATTTATTTTGCCCCAAATGGCTTCTTTTGGATGTGCAGTAGCTTTCAATTTTTCTTCAAAAACACCCTGTTAGTTCTGTGCTATTCTGAATTTTTCTACATTACAGAGATGATGTGTATAACTGGGATGGTCTTGCTTAAAGGTGGGTAAACAGGCAATCCTGGCTTATCTTGAAGAAAGCAGAGTAGTAATTCAGAGGTGCAAAACCTGGACCAGAGGAATATTCATGGTTGGCACTGGTGATGCCAAGTGCCAAGTATTCCCTGTGCCTCTGTTGTGTTGTGTTGTGTTGTGTTGTGTTGTGTGGAGAGCCAGTGAGGTGTAGTGGTTAAGAGCAGTGGACTTGTAATCTGGAGAATCGGGTTCGCTTCCCCGCTCCTCCACATGCGGCTGCTGGGTGACCTTGGGCTAGTCACACTTTTCTGAAGTCTCTCACCTCACAGAGTGTTTCTTGTGGGGAGGAAGGGAAAGGAGAATGTTAGCCGCTTTGAGATTCCTTAGGGTAGTGATAAAGCGGGATATCAAATCCAAACTCTTCTTCTTCTTCTTCTCCTCACAGGCTCTGGGCTGCTCTTGTTGTCCACGTGGTCTTATTGATATTGTTATAGCACCATCAATGTACATGCCACTTTATAGCCTAACATAAGCCCATGCAATAGGCCTCTGCCCCCAAGTGTTTACATTCCAAATTATCAGAGGGGAAGGAAAAAGAGTAAAGGGAAAGACATGGAAAGAAGGTCAAGAGAAGACCTGGGAGAGGCAGGGCATCAAGAATCAATGTGAGCAAACACTGTTCTGTGTTCTTCAGCTTCATTCTGGTTGGGGACCAAAGTCAGTCCGCCTCTGATTAATGCTTTCAACCTTAATTGTTGCAAGTTACAAGCTATCAGGCTGCCCCTCGCATGCAGGTCTCCCTCTCTCTCATTCTTGAGTCTCATGACTGGTCTCCCGTCCTAAATGGTCAGAGGCTTTTTCCTGGCCCCCGCCCTTTCAGATTTCGCAAACGGGGAAACGTTATCTGTTTATAGTGCTGTTCCTCCAAAGCTTGGCTTTGACAATACCCATGTACTGTGGCAAAGGAGCCTGGATTTCTGAGTTTTTTTGTGAATTTCAGAGATTTCCCAGTGCTGGCTCAGCCAAGGGCCTCCTGCAACTCAGCGCTGAGCAGCACATGTGGAATGAAGTGGACGGGACTGTGCAACTGCGAACCACACACATTTGGCAGGGACTGACGTGACTGTGTTTCTCTCCCCCCTCCCCTTTAATCCTTCTCCTTGCTAGAGTATAAGAAGAAATATGGCGAAGAGCATGGCTCATGTCAGGCTGGAATAGCAGGCTACTTCACAGAGGTGAGTGGTGGAACTTCGGCCAAAACCTCCTGGTTGCTACGGTGTAAAAAGTCTCCGAATCGAGAAACTTGCCTTCAGCTTTCAAGCTTTCTGTGCAGCAGTTTCCCAGCGTTTATGTTGTCCTTTTATTCTGCAGCTTTGCATATGACACTATGCAGGAACTATTAGATACATAGTGATTTTGCACACTCCCAGTTCACTTACGTAAAGGTAAAGGGACCCCTGACCATTAGCTCCAGTCATGACCGACTCTGGGGTTGCGGCGCTCATCTCGCTTTATTGGCCAGCATGACTAAGCCGCTTCTGGCGAACCAGAGCAGCGCGTGGAACGCTGTTTACCTTCCCACCGGAGCGGTACCTATTTATCTACTTGCACTTTGACGTGCTTTCGAACTGCTAGGTTGGCAGGAGCAGGGACTGAGCAATGGGAGCTCACCCCGTCGTGGGGATTTGAACTGCCGACCTTCCGATCGGCAAGTCCTGGGCTCTGTGGTTTAACCCGCAGCGCCACCCGTGTCCCTTTAGTTCACTTACTTAATAGGCACTTATTTTAACACCATGCATACATCCAGATGCAACATAGCCAGCTGGTCCATCTATGACTGGCACAGACTCTCCAAGGTTTCAGGCAGGACTCTAATGGGATTTGAACCTAATATCTTTTCTATGCAAAGGATTTGCTCTACAGCTGAGCTGTGGCCACTCCTTGCTGCGTGATATACTGCGAAGGCAAAAGTGTGGGAAGTAGCGCCCGCATCAAGAAAAGTTGTGAAAAAACCACTGCAGTTATCCCTTGTTTAGCCTCTGCCACCTATGCTGACCGTGACGAATCCTGTGCTTTGGGGCTCTCAGAAATCAGCCTGAATCCTATGTGGCTTGTGGGTCTCAATCTCAAGTGCACTGACTTAGTGTGACTTTGTCCCCCTCAAAATCTTTTATCTTTGAAAGAGGCATGGGCGCAGGTTTTGGGAGGCCCTGGACAAAGTGCTGTTGATGGGACCCCTCCCAGTCAGCCCCCTGGGTTACATGCCCAAATCAGTGGGCATACGTAAGGGGCAAGGCCAGCGTATTTAAGCTGATGCCTCCTGATGGCTGATGGCTCCTGGAGTGGCAGTCAAGCCAGCTGCCCTGACTCTGCAATGGGCATCAAGGAGCTGGCAGCAGAAATAGTCAAGGTGGAGGTTGGCCCAGGTGGCAGCAGTGGACTGCTGGGTCCCAGGATTCACCCCACCATGCTAGGCGCTGGAACCAGGCCTGTCCTGAACTCCCCAGAGCAAGCATAGGCAAACTCGGCCCTCCAGATGTTTTGGGACTACAGCTCCCATCATCCCTGACCTGTTAGCTAGGGACAATGGGAATTGTAGTCCCAAAACACCTGGAGGGCCGAGTTTGCCTGTGCCTGCCCCAGAGGACTGTTTCATGTATTACAGGTCAGTCCTCATAGGTAAATTCTTATTGCCAGGAATAAATTCCACAGTGCAAAACAAACGTGAAAAGCTGGGACCTCTTATTCCCGTATGCCTTTCCAGGTGGTAGCTGCTACAGTGGTACCTCGCAAGACGAATGCTTCGCAAGACGGAAAACTCGCTAGACGAAAGGGTTTTTGGTTTTTTGAGTTGCTTCGCAAGACGATTTTCCCTATGGGCTTGCTTCGCAAGACGGAAACGTCTTGCAAGTTTGTTTGCTTTTTCTTAACACTGTTAATACAGTTGCGACTTGACTTCGAAGAGCAACTCATAGCACGCGGTGTGGTAGCCTTTTTTGAGGTTTTTGAAGACTTTGGTGATTTTTGAAGCTTTTCCAAAACTTTCCCGACACCGTGCTTCGCAAGACGGAAAAAATCGCAAGAGGACAAAACTCGCGGAACGAATTAATTTCGTCTTGCGAGGCACCACTGTATTTGTTTCTGGTTGCATGGTTGAAAAATAATGCAATGTGGATATATCTTGTACTTGGAAATTGGACAGCAGGCAAGCTGCAACTCAACATCCCATAATGCTAACTCTGCAAACTTGGATGTGGTTAAAATTCAGTCCCTTTCTTTCTTGCTCCTCACTTTTTAGTTTTTTAAGCTACCAATTTTCTAACATTGTTCCTAGGTTCACATCAGTTGCTGCTGTAGGTAGGGAACAGGGAGGTGTCTTGATGGCATGGCGATGTCACACCACACATTTCATGACTGCATACTATTAGAGGAAGAACCGTCCCAGTTTCCCAAGGTTCCAGCATCCCAAGGGATATGTCAGACTTCTTTCTACCCGAGACCAACAGTGGTTGGCAGGGCAGTACAGACAGGCTGGCATTGTGCAGCTTGATGCTGAGTGTTGCTGCTGTTTACCTAGAGGGATGGTCAAGACTCAGGGAGCTCAGTGCAGTGTAGCTGCGCTGGCAGGAGTGCTCTGCTGGCTCCATCACTGCGCTTGCACTGCACTGAGCTCTCTGCACCTTTCCTTCTTGGAAAATGCTTGGTGCCAGGAAGCCAGATGCACAGCGCTGCCCTGCCTGTGCCACCCTGCTGACCTCTGCTGCCTGAGACCCTTCAGAGCTGCTGCAAGCCAGAGCACTGGGCTTAGATGATCAAAGAAGCTTATGAGAACAGGAAACAAGACACAAGGCCACTGTTTTTGGCAGCCGTCATGTGCTTTTGGTAATGTCTAGCCCTGCCTTGGGCAAATCTAGATTGGAAGGGAATGTGAGAGAGATTACTTTCCAAGGCATCTTTGCATTGGGCCCAAAGGATTTAATCACTCAGGATCATATAAACAAAGCATGTGCCACAGTGTTCAAAACAAGCCGGTGGGATTTTTTCAGGTTAATCTGGAAAGGGTGGCAACCTGTTTGATAACGCGCTTGATCACCAGAGCCGTGTCAGCAGCAGCTGTTTCCTGACTTGTCTGCAATATCAAGCCTGTTCCTTTCCCATGCTCTGAACTCCCTTTGCTTGCTCTGCATTCAAAAGGTGGCTTTGAACTTCTGGTGCACTGCCTCGGAGCTTCAGCCATTTCAGAGTGAGCAGGAAATGTAGATAAATGAGTTCTGGGTCAAACAGACAAGTGTCTAATGCACAAGAAGCATTCCGTCTTGCTAATGCATGCTGTTTTCTGCTGTGTGGTGGGTTGGTTGTCCCAAAAGAGCAGCCACTCAAAGTTATGGAGCCTGTCGTGTTTACATACATCGTATGTATAGAATTGTCTGCTATAGCTTCGGACCTTGTGTAGATAGAAGCAGCCAAGTTCTGATGGTCCAGGCCTAGTTTGTCGGTCTGGTGGAGAAGAGCTAGGCAGCCTAGGGGATCCCAAAGTTTCTGAGGCCAAAGCTGAATTCTTGTGAAGATTCGCTGTGACTACCCTATAAGAGAACTGAGCAAAGACTGGGGCGGTGCTGCTGGGTCCACCACACTGAGCGCCGACACTAGAAGACATTGCATGGCTTCCCAGCTATAACACAGTGAGCTGATCAGAACGGAAGGGGGGGGGGGCGGGCGGATGACAAATTTTGGGTTTGCACTGTGCACCACTGAAATTTCAAAGATCAAAGTCTGCCACTGAACTGAGGAGACGTGCTGGCGATAGATTCATAGCTAAAGGTAGGCCTTGAAAACATGACAGTTCCTCTGCTGCCATGCCTCAGTAAGTTCATTGCATGTTTTATGCAAACAAATATTGACTGGAAATGTAAAGAACAGGAAGGGACATTTTATCATGCTTGGTGGATGTGTAAAAAAGCCAAAAAATATTGGATACAAATATATATACATCGATACGGAGAATTTTGAAGGTTAACTTTCAACTGAAGCCTGAATTTTTCCTGCTGGGACTTATAGATATACAGTTAGAAAAGGTCTATGGGACTTTGTTTCAATTACGGCTGTGAGACTTTTATATGGTAGAGCATCATGCAGGACAGAAGGTTCCCAGTCTCCAGTATCTCCCGGTGGGGCTGGGACTGCCTGGCACCCTGGAGAGCTGTTGCTTCTCAGCGTTGGCAATATTGAGTTAGATGGACCAGTTAAATTGGTTTAATGTGAATGAGCTGCTCCATTTCTCCCTTGCTCCTTCTTCTGCTAGGAAACAAGCCATTGTCTAGCTTGATGCACTGTTACATCCCAGACATGTGGTTTGTTCCCCCTAAGCCACAGACACATATTGGCTTCTGCTCGTGGTTTGTTTGGAGAACCTGCAGCTGGATACGCAACAAACAAAACCATAGCTTGTTTCCCAGCAGTAGGAGGAGTTCCTCACCTGGGTAACAAACAAGGTGCTATAGTGGTGAATTCTTACTACAAGGGGAAGAGCAAAACATCTGGGATTTCAACAGTGTGCATCAGCATGTTGCTCATTCACATTAAACCACAGTTTATTTTAACTATGGTTTAATGTGACATGCAAACCAGGCTATTACATTCTAATTGCACAATACAATACATACTCTTAAAGTAATCCAGAAAATTTAGATTATGTTCAGTCTTCCCCAATTTATCAATCTTCTCTGCCCCCCAGCACCACAGAATTTCTGAAGATTACTTTTCTGTTCTTCATCATGCTTGAGGAGCTTCAAAGATTTGTTTTATTGACTGCTGAAACTCTTCTGTTGGTAGGAGCTGGTTGTCATGGGAGCCCCGGGATCTTATTATTGGACCGGGACCATCAAAGTGCTGAATCTCACTGACAATATTTATTTCAAGCTGAATGATGAATCTGTGATAGCCAAGCGCTATACATACCTAGGTAAGTGATGTGGAGCTGCCCATTGTTACTAGTCTCAAATCTTGGTTTCCTCCAGATGTTGGCACTACAACTCCCATGAATATCAGCCATCACAACCATGCTGGTTGGGAGGGCACCAGGTTGTGGGACACCGGTCTAAACTGTCTTGCACAAAGTTTTTTAGTGGTAGGTATGGGAAATCTGCATGAATATAAGCCTTCTAAATGGACATTTAAAAAAAAATCCTAGTTGGTATCTGCATCAGATTTGAATTGATTTTATGAATGTGCTCTGGTTGTCTTAAAGTGTTTGCTTATATCTTTATCTGTTTAGAAAAATGTTGTTATATATGCAGCTGTTTCATATAAGTTTTTATTATGTAAATTGCTTTGGGATGCCGCATGGGAAGTGGTAAAGAAAGAAAGAAAGAAAGAAAGAAAGAAAGAAAGAAAGAAAGAAAGAAAGAAAATACACAGAGAATGGGTTATTTTAGGCCTAATGGCCTGTCATGTATTTCAGGGACCCTTGTGTTCTATGAAAGCTTGTTAGGTCTTTTTCAGTGACACGTTTTGGACCTTTAAAGTCCTTAATTATTGGGGATGAGGTTACCTCGACTTTTTCTCCTTCTGTATATACTGAGTTACAGATAGGTAGCCGTGTTGGTCTGCCATAGTCAAAATAAAAAATTCCTTCCAGTAGCACCTTAAAGACCAACTAAGTTAGTTCTTGGTATGAGCTTTCATGTGCATGCACACAAAAGCTCATACCAAGAACTAACTTAGTTGGTCTTTAAGGTGCTACTGGAAGGAATTTTTTATTTTGTATATACTGACTTGGAGTAGTTGTCTTCTGAGGTCTTTCTCCAGGTGGCCTTACCTTTTGAGGTTCAGGAGATGACAAATAGGGAGAGTACCTTTTCAGCGGTGATATCCTGGCTGTAGAATGCCCTCCCTAGAGAGACTGTTGTTCCCCCAAGCAACAGGATCTTGAAACTTAAAGACTAACAAACGTATTATCTCACAAGCTTTTGTGGCCTACAGTCCACTTCCTTAGACGCACCATTATTATTTTCCCAGGTCAGTGTTAGGTGTGTCCTGCGTTGTATTCTTGGTTCACATGGGATGATGCTAGTAAGCTTCGTAAATGGACAGTAGGCCTCATAAGCAGGGCTCAAATACTAAACACCCCATAATCTTCTGTGAAGTAACATCTGCAGGGTTGTCTCAGTAGATGAGAATGTGGAAATGGCTTCCTGAAAGTCTGAAAATTGCCTGGCTAAACTATAGATTGGGATTTGTGAACTTTTTAATTCAACTCCCAGCCAGTTGCACTTGTTGTATAGTATATTAATTTTACCTCTTGGGTATGTCTAAACTATAAGCTCTAAATGTTCTCGTTTTCTTCTCCTGTACTCTGAGGATAGCAGTTCTTTGAGTAGGCACAGCTGTCTATTGCTCCAAAGAATATCTGCCAAGATAAGATAGGGACTAAAGACATTGCACATCAATAATACTTTGAATACTAAGATTTAAAACGCAGTGAGTGACAGAAGAGGAATACTGAACATCTAATGTCTTCTACCCAGTCCTCAGTGACCACTTGCTCTCCTTATGAAAGCATTTCCAGATTTCCACTTTCTTCTTTTGTTTGGTTTTAAATGCTTTTAAAAACTGGATAATCACCCCTTTTCTTCTGCCCACTATCATTATTAGTCTGCTTTTTGTTTTTAAAAAATACCACTTAGTGAAAGCTACTTTGAAATTCTTAGAGAAGAGATGGCTGGATATCCTGAAGACCTTGAGGTTTCTGCCTTTGAATAGATTTGAAAAGCTAGTCTTTTGCAGGCAGAAGGGACTATGAAATGACAGCCTTACAAGGAGCTGAATCACCATCCCTCCTCCTCCTCCTTTACTTACAGACTCCTCCTGTCCCATAATATATCATCTGTAGGATGGCAAATTGGGCCACATTCTTGATACCTCTTCCAAACAAACTCTTTTCCCTTAGTGTAGACCCTTAATTTTTGTTTTAATCCTTAGCCAAGCATCATCATCATCATTAATAATAATAATAATAATAATAATAATAGCATTTATAAACCGCTAGATCACAAAACTTATCACAGTAGTTGAAAGGATAAAACATTGAAAGGATAAAAGGCATACAACAAAAGCATTAAAAGATTAAAACAATTTTAAGCTCTTGTTGGTGCTGTGGGTTAAACCACAGAGCCTAGGACTTGCCAATCAGAAGGTCAGCGGTTCAAATCCCCGCGACGGGGTGAGCTCCCGTTGCTCGGTCCCTGCTCCTGCCCACCTAGCAGTTCGAAAGCACGTCAAAGTGCAAATAGATAAATAGGTACCGCTCCGGCGGGAAGGTAAAGGGCGTTTCCGTGCGCTGCTCTGGTTCGCCAGAAGCGGCTTAGTCATGCTGGCCACATGACCCGGAAGCTGTATGCCGACTCCCTCGGCCAATAAAGCGAGATGAGTGCCGCAACCCCAGAGTCGGTCACGACTGGTCCTAATGGTCAGGGGTCCCTTTACCTTTACTTTAAAGCATATACTTTATATCTCTTCCCTCACCCCACATCCCTTGGCATAGCAGTTTAAACTGAGGGAACCCCCATTTTTGGGTGCCAAATGGAAACTGTCACTAAACAGGCATGAAAGTTAGTTCCTTCAACATGAAGCAATCTGTCCGCTCCCCCCCCCCCCGGGGTGTTTCTCATCCCGCCGAACATCTGTACTCTTAATTTTTATTTCAGAAACCAGGCCCTTTACTGGCTGAAGCTCTTGTTCTTGTCACCCTCACAGCTTCTGTCGACACCTTTGCCATTGGGTCTCGGGGGGTGGGGAGAGACATTCAGTTGCTTATTGTCACTTCCAGTGCCGCATGGAGTGCCAACAAGTTCCTATACTGAAGAAGCAGACCTCGTTGGTTTTTGGGGGTTATTTGTAACAAGCCTAGCATATTTACACTCTATGAGAAGAAAGGAGGAGGGAGGGAACTTTGCTTTCATCCAGATGGCTGACCTTTTCCTTGGACCTGTTTCCTTTTCTGAATTCATTTGTCATTTCTCTCCTCCCATTCGTCCACCCTAAAAATGCCCTGCTTAGGATATGCGGTGACAGCGGGTCACTTCTCTCAGCTGACGACGACAGACGTTGTTGGAGGAGCTCCTCAGGATGGAGGCGTCGGAAAGGTGTGGCTCTCGATCAGACAATGGCTCATTTAACTAACGTGGCAGCATATTCACTGTTTTGACTGAGTTCCCGGAAAAAAGGATGAACAAGGCATTTGGGGCTACAGTAATTTGGAAAGGGTTTATTGACACTGGCTTGGATCATCAGATTAGTTGCCGTAAAAGTGGTTCCTGGGAGGAATATTTCTCATTCCCACCAGACCCACGAAAAGCCTCTTTGGGGATTGGGGGCTCTTATGAATAATATATGGTGGGAGTGTCCTAAAATTACGGTAGGTGTAGGTCTGCCGATTTTGGCTGGTTTTCCCTTTCCTCAGAGGCCCCTATACACACCCCATGTTGTTAAGGAGGGTGGTGGCGTTTGGGCAGGTAGGAAAGGGCAGTGTGGAGGAGGAAATGGAAAACATTCATTCTGTGAACTTCCTTAACTTATGTTAGGATCAATGCCACTGTTATGCATTGTTGTATTGTTTATGTAACATTCTTCAAAAAAATGTGCAAAGCATTTTTTGGCAGTGCTGATCTTCCTTGGTTTTGTAATGGTCTTTTGCAAAGGACTAGGGACTTGAGGGCTTGCTAATGCTGAGCTGAGCCAGTTCAGCACTGACTGTCTAACCAGATGTTCACATGTTGCTTTTGCAAAGAGGCAACAGATATACAACGGGGCTGTGGGGTTAAATCTTACTCTGAGGCCATGCAGATACTCCTTGTCTTACTGCGAAATGCCTTCTCCAAAGAGATTTGCCTGTCACCTACTTTGACTTCTTTTAGAGGCCACTTGAAAACAGCTTTACCTACAAAAGTCTTTGGTGGATTTTCATAGGAGATAGCTCACATTTCACTGCGGGTGGCTCTTGCTTTTTCTGTTTGCTTTTAAAAATAGTATCCATCTTTAATAAAACTTAGGTTTTATTCTTAGCTTTTTGTTGTATTTTGCTAATCTGCCTTCAATTTTGTGGAAAGGTGAGGCAAAAACTTTTCAGATTAATGGATGAAGTACCCACAAACATGCTGTATTTTGCTAATCAATAATGAGTGGATTCATATGCAATAGAATCAATTAATTTCTTCTTCTGTTTAAAACTTCACAGGTATATATATTTCGCACTGATAGGAGGTCTGGTTCTTTAATAAAGATCTTTCAGGCTTCTGGTAAAAAGGTGGGTAATCCTTTAAATAATTGGTTGTTTATTTTTTATGTGGAATATATTGTTTTTTCTTTTAATCCTGCAGATAAGTTCTGATTACAGCTGTATTGCTCACAATTTCTTATGGCCTGGGGCTGTAATTTTCTCTATTGTCCAATGCATAGACAGGCATAGGCAAACTCGGCCCTCCTGATGTTTTGGGACTACAACTCCCATAATCCCTAGCTAACAGGACCAGTTGTCAGGGATGATGTAGTCCCAAAACATCTGGAGGGCCAAGTTTGCCTATGCCTGGTCTAAGACATGTTGTTACTTGTTGTATAGCAGCAAATATCCCCCCTGCAAATCTTGGTACATAATACCTTAGGTTTGTCAAGATCTCATAAGTGCCTCTTCATTCCCTAACAGCAAAAAACAACAACAATAATCAATGAAGCAACTAATAATTTGTGGTGTTTTGCGCCACGCAAAATCAGTTGCCTGAGGTGGCTGCTCCACTCTGCCACCCGGTAGGGCCGGCCCTTCACATTTTACTTTTTCTCACTGCCCACGTGGATATCTTGATATATTCACACGTGACAAATTTGAGCATTTGTCAGAAGTGATGGTTTGATATGAGAGGCAATAGATGTGTGAGAAAATCTCAAATGTAAAATAGCCCTCAGAGATTTTGATACTGAGCTCTGTTCTGACAAAGCCTTTGAAATTTTTGAGGGGTGTTTGTGTGTGTGTGTGTGTGTGTGTGTGTGTGTGTGTGCGTGCGCGCAGGGGAAGGCTTTTTATTTGTGAAATGTATTTCTGAGGTACTAAAATCATGAGAAGGTCTAAAATTTCCATGATGTCAACAACAAGGGTGCACTCTTGTGCTTTTTTCCTTCATATTAACAACCTTTTCCTGTTTCTTTGGGGAGGGGAGGAAATGTTAGGGTTGTTAAGCAGGCAAGTGAATATCGGTCCAGCCAAGAGTAGTTCACTCTGCCACATTTCTGTGTTGCTTGGGTCAATGGAACCAGTAGGTTTATGGGACCACGTGGAATGCAGCTGTCCCTTTCTGTCACATGATCCTGTCATGTGATCCTTGCTGAGTTGGTAGCTGCAAGACCACTTGTGGGCATTTGTGATGCCGTAGCACATCAAAGATCAGGGCAGTGACTCTCGTATCTAGTGAGCTACTACAGTGGCGCAGAGCGCTTGAATCCTGCTGCTGGATTCTTCACTGCTAGAGACTCTTAGTTCCTTACAGGAAATTGGAAACCATGTGCCAGATGTGAATAGAAAAAAAGTTACCGTTCTCACAGTAACACCAGGTCACTAACTCTGCACAATAATGTTGCAGTTGGGCAAACAAAATCCCTTTCCAGATTGAAATTGCTTACATCCACTGTGACATATTGCTCAGGTATTCGCTGCCTAGATTTTTTATTAGTATAAAAACCGCCAATGCGTAATGAAAGCCTTGTAAACAAAGAACCCACAAAGGGAGCGAAATGCTAAATGCTTGACCTTAACCCTGCAAAAGCAAACAGATTGGAGATCTGAGCTGATGGCTTGCACTTTCTCTCATCTTTCTGCTGTGACTTGCAAACAGTTTTTTGCAATCTCTTCTGTATTTGAGAAGTCAGTGTCTACCCTGTAGTGATAGGTGTGGCTGTTGTTGCATGGCTGATATCATCATTGGCTTGAACTTTTGGCTCATCTTGGCCAAAGACGAGTTGAGTGACCAAATTAAGGAGTGTTGGGTGGTGGGTGGGAGGGAAAAACAACTTTTCATCCAATCAAGAGCATGTAATGAGGTGAGAGTAATAATGCTAGTGGTAAAATAAAGGTCAGCGGATGTGCTTGCAATTTGGCATGGGATGAATTACACACAGACCCAGATTCACAATGGGTGAATAAAGACAAAAGGTCAGGAAGTAAGGAAGAAATGGAACCATTTCAGGCAGAATCATATTAGGACTGCCACATGGAAACTCTACTGAATGTGTCAGTTCACCCTGTTTTGTAGAGCGCCTCTATACTGGTGCCAGCTGCCACCAAAAGATATGTGAGATTGGCATGGAAATTATCCATGTTCTGGCGCCATTCCGCATAGTGTGGAGTCTTCAGTCTTAGGGATGCAGCATGCAAACTTCATGACAGACGCCTTGCAAAAATTGGCCACCACCCCCTATTTGTCTGCCACCTCGATCCTTTTTCATTAAACATCCTGCAAAGACATTCCTTGACTGACCGGTTCTTGAGCTTGTTCGGATCATAGTTTTCAACCCTGCTTACCCAACACAGCAGCTAAATACTTCTAGGCTTGATATACATTCCTTAAAAATCACATTGAAGTTAACATGAGTTTACTTTTCAGTATTTATTTTTTTGTGTATCTGTTAAACTGATCTTGTGAATGCCTTGGCACATGCCTGACCTTTCCAGAAAGGATGATGTAAATGAGAATCTGCATGTTTGCTGGCATATTCACAAAACCATCACGGTCGCTGAAAGAGCCCGTGTGTATTTCAGGTAATGATTTTTGGCATGTGGCAGCAACTTGTTTTTAAGACACAGGAAAAAGTATAACTTTAATTCCAATAATAATAATAATAATAATAATAATAATAATAATAATAATAAAATAAAAAGAATTAAATAAATAAAGAATGAATGAATGAAAAGCTGGCAACCCAGTGACCCAGAGACTTCCTAGAGCTGCTGTGTTGTGAGAGATAAAGTAGCAAGTTGCTCTTTCAATTGCAAACAACGAAAAGCATAAATGATTTCCTCCTGTGTGTGGGCAGATACTGAATGCTTTGTTGTGACTCGGCTTGGTTGCAGATGGGCTCTTACTTTGGCTCCTCCTTATGTGCAGTTGATCTGAATTCTGACGGCCTTTCGGACCTCCTGGTGGGAGCGCCCATGTTCTCCGAGATCCGGGATGAGGGTCAAGTCACCGTCTACCTCAGTAGAGGAAATGTGAGTACGAAAAGGAGTGGAGCAAAATGTCCTGGGGAAATCCTTTAACACTAATCTCAGATCAGCTGCACCATATCATGCATGTTCTGCTTTGAGGAACTGAGCAGAGGTGGGTGCTGTTTTGGCTCCTGAATAGAAATGGCCAAACAGTCCTAGCAAAAAAGTCAGGATTCACTTGTTTTTCATAATTTGTTGGGATGTCCAAAATCCACTTGATATCTAATTCCATTCCTGAAGAACTGCCACATTGGCCTGATACAGTGGAAGCTCAGGTTGCGAACGTGATCTATGCGGGAGGCACGTTCACAACCTGCAGCATCCGCAACCTACAGCGCCGCATGTGCGCATGTGCAAAGCGCGGTTTAGTGCTTCTGTGCATGCACTAGCGCCGAAACCTGGAAGTAACCCGTTCCGGTACATCTGGGTTCCGGCACATCCGTAACCCGAAAACGCACAACCTGAAGTGTCTGTAACCCGAGGGATGACTATTTCAAAAAACAGTAAAGTCCTGTAACCCCTTAAAGGTGGATAAGAATAAATGCTTCTTCACAGGTTGCATAAATCATTATCAACATTGTGGTTTATTTTTCAGTATTTTTATCAGGCATTTTCATTGGCAAGTACCTAAAAGGAGCTTGTAAATGCAGCATAGCCCAGCATAAAAACCCAGCAATATAACAATTGCAAGGAGCACACTATGGCAATAGCATAAAAGCCACAGTCTGAAAACACCCTCGAAGCACAGGGAAATGCTTATGTGTTTACAGCTTGCAAAAAAGCTCTACACAGGCTGCCTCTGAGAGGGCATTCCATAATTTAGAAAGGCACCGTCCTTTGAGTTCACCAGCCAAGCCTCTAATGGTGGCGGCATATGGAGCTGTTTGGGGAGGCGGGTTCAGGTGGGCATCTAGAATTTAGATTGGGATAGAAGCATGGGGACTCCCTTAGTTTTATACAGAAGGACTCAAAGTCTAAGAATACACAAGAAACAGCAATGTCACAATTCTGTGCTCAGCTCTGATTAATGTAGAATCCTGTCAGAGTAGGCCTGTTCCTTTCCCACTGTCAGGGATTCTGCAACTTGGACCCACAAATTTATTACGGCACATGGACTGGGGTCCCCTTCATTAGATGGCATGCGATGAGAGCAAGGTTATTATTATTTTTATTATTATTTATTAAATTTGTATACCACCCTTCATCCATAGATCTCAGGGCAGTTTACAGCATAAACATGATTTGCCAACCTTCTTGTTAGGAGTCTTCTGCATTTGCTTGGTCAGCTGAGCAGTATGTTCTGCTTGCTGTATTCCAGGATCCAGTTTTTCTCCTCAATTCCCTAACTTCAGGGCCCTTGAATTGGGCATCATGTACTCCAGGTCTATAGCTGGTTGTGACCAAACCAGGACATGACACCCATTACAGCTGAGGTTTACAGAATGCACCCGAGTAGCAGCCACTGTTGATATATAGAACCTGCATAGTAGAAGAAATAGCATTCATTTCACTTCACTTTATATACTGAGAGAGCCACTTCCAGTGGTTATGAAACCAGTATCAAATTAAGCAACGGCTTCTAATTCACCTTCCCTTTCTGCTGAAGTATGGCGACTCTTAAGACCAGCCTTTGAATTATCTGGGAGAAAGAAGCATGATTTTGTTTTTAAATGTGTACTTGAAGGTAAGTTTTGAGAGTTGAACCCCTATGAAAAGCAGCTGCAAGAACTGACTTTCATTTTGATTGTGTTGAAAACCCTATACAGTGTTGGTGTTCCTAGGGAAAGAAATCACTGGACTCTTGCTTGCAAAATTGCCCATTGCGCAACCACCGTGACCCAACAGTAGCCTAGGGAAATAATCAACATAAGCTTCCTGTACTCTGAAATGACCGCGACTTGTTTGGAAGGAACACGAGCCACATGGGCTCTCTCAGAGACACTTTTGTTTATGAAAAATGTCTCCTTTCCCCCTAAATAAATGCTATTGGCGCTCTCCTTTCTCGCAGTTTGACTCACAAACCATGGCTCCTTAGGTCAGTTGAGGTCAAACAGTCACAATGGCATGATGTAACTTTGTGTCTTTCTTCAGATAGTTGAAGAGATATATTACAAACATGAAGATTTAGAATTAGAGCACCAGAAAAGCAACGTCCTCCAGAATGTCGTAAATGGAGAGACCCTTTTGGATTGGATAAAATAATCTTGACGAAAGTCCAACTAAAAGCATTGGGTTTTAGAGATTCTTGTTTCAATCACAATATTCCATTCCTGCTTGGATCACAAAATTCTAGTTGTCTGGAACTTCCAGACTTCACTCTCCCATCTACAAATTATCTACAAATTATACTCAATCTTAGTGTTCCCCCTTTTAAAAACTTATTATTAATTTCACTAGCATTCCACCTTTCCTCACAGGAGTTTAGGGTGTGGAGTCTCCTTTTCATCTTGACAACGACCTTCTGTAACAGGACTAGATGAGAGAGTGTCTGAGGCAATCAAGCACCCATCATGTTTGAGCAGGGATTTGAACCCCTATCTTCTCAGTAGTTGTGAGGCACATAGTCAGGAAGCAAGGTGACAGAGAACACTCGAGAAAATTGGGGTGCTCACAATAATGAATTGAAATATAATCTTCTGGGTTCTGTGAATCCTGAAAAATATTTTGCATTAATCGTCCCTAATGCCCGTCTCTAAACATGTATTTACTAGTAATTTCCTTGTGAGGCTTTATTGAAATTAATCTTATTAGAAAGTGTGTTCTAGATTTGCCAATGTGTTATGAATACAAGGGCCACTCGGGTTGATTCTGATTTGCCACAGTCCAAATTACTTTCACTCACTCCACATGTTCCATAGCAAAGTCACTTTGCACATAAGCATCATTGTACCACATGTGGAGCCTCAGGGCAAGCCTCATGAAACCGTACCTTGCGCTCAGTGCAGAAGAAAAGAAAAACACAATAAAACTTTACTTTCACCTCATTGTTTTTGTTACAGATTCATTATATGGGATTTTCTTTATGTCAGCAGCTTTCTGAAGACCTCCCAAAAGATTTGATTGCAATTTCCAGAAACCAGTCCCTACCTATTCACAAAAAAACATGGGAAAGACCCCTTGAGATAGACACAGAGCTGGGTTTAAACAACGGTGTTTGGTTTCCTTATGGAAATAACACTCCTGCACCTGAAGTCTAGGGTAGATGGCAGAAATGGACATAAAAGCATGAAAAACATATCAGCATTTTTGTGGGAGCTTTGGTAGGGTTTAAAAAAGAAAAAAAATATTTTTGCTCTTTTTGGTCACTCTCTTATATCTAACCCAACTACATTCTAATGTTGTCAATCTATTCCTATGTAAAGTGGTTTCTTCGTCTTTTAAGATTCTTTTGCTTTGCTCCATCCCAAAATAACAGACTCCAAAGCATGGCATTTTCCCCCCTATGAAAGTTGGAACTGAATGCTGCAGTAATGTGCTCATAGAGCGATGGCCAATGTTGTTGGTAAATGTACAAGTCAAGTCCGAAGAATCAGATAATTCCCCATGCAGTCCACACATGGTAGCTTTGCATCTCGTCTCTTTCATACAGGAGGGAAAGACCCTTCTAAAACAACACTTGCCAGCTCCATTTTTATAAGTACTTTGTTAAGAATGATTTAAAACCTGCTGGCTTATTACCTGGAGGCACTTTTTTTTAAGGCAATCGAAACGTTTTAACGAATTATTCCAACAGATTAATTTACTTAAGTGCTGCAGACCTCATTATTATCACATGGGAGTTTTGCTGCACAGACTTAGTTTATGCTATTACAATAGTTCTTCTCATAGCTGTCAACTTACAGATTTGAAAATAAGGGACCAGCAGCCTCGAAAATAAGGGATCAGCAGCCAAAATAAGGGATCAACAATTACTTTGATAAAATACATATTTTGTTGCGTGCAAATGGCTTTAGATACCTATTAGGTCCATTAATTACCATATAGCATATATTCAACACAAAAAACAGCAACAATTTGTTGTTGACCAAGGACAGCTGGACATAGAAAGGGCCCCATTACCTTCAGTAGCTTATTTAAGGGACATCATCAATAAGGGACAGCAGCGGGACATGGCACTGGGATAAGGGACTGTCCCGCCAAATAAGGGACGCTTGACAGCTATGGTTCTTCTTGGCGATTCTTTGGAACGGAACAGAATTAACCTCACCAGCTTAGTTGCTCAATTGTTTGGAACTTTTGCACTGTCTCGAGTGCACGATTTTACTTATCTGAGATTTCTTTTTGAAATATTGTAGTTGGCCACTAATCGGCCTTTGCTCCGTCATCCTGGCTAGCCGCTTCCTTTTCAGAAGCAATTAAGTGCCTTTTCAATTTACAGCATTTCCTTTATATCATGCCCGGGTTTAGTGTTGCCAACTTGAAATTTGGTTAGGACATGCTCCAGGTGCTTCCTGGGGAACATGTGCATGAGCAATGCTCTAGCAAAGAGGCCGTGCATCTCTCAACACTCGCTCTGTTTTTCTTAGCCTGTCCTATTTCCTGTTTGCTAGGGAGTCATGGAAGAGCAACTTGTTCTGAATGGTGACAATGCCTACAACGCACACTTTGGGGAAAGTATTGCCTCCCTGGGAGATATGGATGAAGATGGATTCCCAGGTCAGTCTGTTTTCTTTTGCACGTGGGCTCTGGGCTGGTGCTGGGTCTCTCTGAACTGAGTCAGGGACCTGCTATGGAGTGCTTCAGAAATGTGTATGCTTCAAACCCGTCCCACCCAGATAATTCTTCATCTTTGAAAACACACTTTCTCCCCCAGAGAGGTTTTTTTTGTGGCTGACAGATCTAGCTTCTAATCCATGGGTAGGCAAACTAAGACCCAGGGGTCGGATGCGGCCCAATCGCCATCTCAATCCGGCCCACGGGCGGTTCAGGAATCAGCGTGTTTTTACATGAGTAGAATGAGTCCTTTTATTTAAAATGCATCTCTGGGTTATTTGTGGGGCATAGGAATTCATTCATTCCCCCCCCCCAATATAGTCTGGCCCCCCACAAGGTCTGAGGGACAGTGGACCGGCCCCTGCTGAAAAAGTTTGCTGACCCCTGTTCTAATCCAAGCAAGGGATTTTACCAGGGCTCTCCAGTTATGGTGCTTCATAGAAGAAGAAGAGTTTGGATTTGATATCCCGCTTTATCACTACCCGAAGGAGTCTCAAAGCGGCTAACATTCTCCTTTCCCTTCCTCCCCCACAACAAACACTCTGTGAGGTGAGTGGGGCTGAGAGACTTCAGAGAAGTGTGACTAGCCCAAGGTCACCCAGCAGCTGCATGTGGAGGAGCGGGGAAGCGAACCCGGTTCACCAGATTACGAGTCTACCGCTCTTAACCACTACACCACACAGGCTGAAGCAGGAAGGGATGTTGAAGCAATGTATATTACCTTCTTCTTGTCAGTTCTCTGATCTTTCCTAGTCCTGCTAGGGGTGCCTGTCTGGGATCTGCAAGGAGGTGTGAGAAGTTACTATTTTAGGGTGCCATTGTATCTGTGGGACAAATTTATTCCAACAGGAAAACACTTTCCCTCTGTGTTATCCTCATGCCAATGCAATAGCCAGTAAACTACGTTTGTTTCACACTGGATTTTCCATACTGTGTTGCTGAAGGTTACTTGTTGTTCAGAGTGTTGCTGAAGTTACTGGCAGAGCAACTATTCCTGTTCAAAAGAATACCTACAAATCAGCCTTAATAAACAAAGGGCACTTGCTGTTGGAAAGAAAGGTCACTTGTCAACATTTTTATACTCCCAATTACAGTAACACACCAGAATGAAAACAGTCTAGAAAAATAACACTGAGCTTCACAAAATCCAGTTAAAATTTGCCCTTGCTAGTTTTAAGTTGGTTTCTGCTATCAATTAACTAAAACTAGTTGATTTATCTGTGGACTAAAGGTTGAAGCTCTAATTATAAGCAAATTTGGAAAGTGTTGATGTTCCAGCATTATTCTTATTCTTATTGTCTTTAATTTATTAGCTTCCCTTCATCCTGTGGTCTCAGGGTGGGTTACAAAAAATTAAAACCCAATTTTAAAAACAATTTGAAGCAACTTAAAACTTACTTAAAACAGCAGTGCTGTAATTCATCTCGATATAATGTCATTTTGGGCAGGCCTTGGCCTAGACACATTCCCTGCCACCCATCTTTGTTGCTTTCTTTCAAACTCCTCTCAGTGCCTTAGAGCTGAGCAGTCCATCCCAACTTGCATCATATCAAGGCTTTAGAAAGCTGGCATTATGAGTGGATTTTTCAATGGATCTGCCATGGCTTCGTGGTGGGTGGCTTGTGTTCTGTGTGCCAATGGTGGCTTCATGTACAATGCCAGATCTCTCCCTTGAGATACGTAAAGCATGTAAAGGCTTGCTGTGATTCCCCTTGCGCATGGCTGGCATTATTTGTGGAACCCAGACAGATGTTTCTCATTAGAAGCAATGTAAATATGCATTTTGAGGCTTTTATTTTAAAATCAGCTCATTAAATGGGGCAACTTTTTTCTTATAAGCCAGGCAGCTGCTGATTGAGTGGCTTTCATCTTTATGATGAAGATGATTTGTTGCGGCAAGAGTCTTAAAAAAATAAAAATTGAAAGGGGCTCTTTCCCATTTCCACTGTCTCACATTGTCTTGCCTAGATGTTGCCATTGGTGCTCCTAAAGAAGATGACTACGTTGGATCAGTCTATATCTACCATGGATCCATGGGGGGCATCATACCTCAATATTCTATGGTAAGCGTTGGGCATGTGACACTATAGGTTATGTAGAAACGTGGCAGGATATACAAGGGGACTTGGGGCAGATAGAAATGCCGCTGGATGTTGTTGTTGTTTAGTCTTTTATTCATGTCCGACTCTTCGTGACCCCATGGACCAGAGCACACCAGGCCCTCCTGTCTTTCTCTGCCTCCCACAGTTTGGTCAAACTCATGTTTGTATCTTTGAGAACACTGTCCAACCATCTCTTCCTCTGTCGCCCCTTCTCCTTGTGCCCTCCATCTTTCCCAACATCAGGGTCTTTTCCAGGGAGTCTTCTCTTCTCATGAGGTGGCCAAAGTATTGGAGTCTCAGCTTCAGGATCTGTCCTTCCAGTGAGCACTCAGGGCTGATTTCCTTCAGAATGGAGAGGTTGGATCTTCTTGCAGTCCATGGGACTCTCAAGAGTCTCCTCCAACACCATAATTCAAAAGCATCAATTCTTTGGTGATCAGCCACTGGATAGACAACAACTATATAATGTGGGGCTGTAATACATTGCGGGGAATTAGTCTATATCAAAGGTTTAGGTTCAGGGAATGTATCCAGCACAAATTTCAGTTGGCTTGAAACTAGTTAATGTAATGGGTCCCCCCCCCCCCAATGCTCCTTGGTAGTGTTTTGTTTTGGTGATAAGGATGCTTTGTTAGAGCTCTCTGGACCCTTGGATGAACTATATTTCCCTCTTCCTTGGTTGTTAGCCAGGGCAATTGTGCAGGTTTTAAAATTCATTAAGGTTACAGTTGTAGACGTGCTCTTAGAAAAGCTTTCTCAGGGATCAGGAGGACAGCTTTGGGTTTTGCTGCCTAAACAGCAGAACAAAATCAGGAAGGATGTTTCCCCTTAGAGTGTTTGTGGGACTGTATTCCAATAAGAAAAATATAAATGCTTCTTCAAATGCACCTAATCTGCAAGCTGCTTAACATCAGGCTTTTTCTAATATTCTTAAGAAAATTGTGTTGTTGTTTTTTAAATAAAAACGAACAAGTGCCAGGCACCTTCTATTGACTTCAGTGAAGTCAATCCGTGGAATTTGTTGGGTGGTCAACTCCCAAGAGACCGCAATCTACTTACAGAGTTAAAAACTGGCAGTGATCTACTCCCTTTTTGGGGGTTCAAGTCAAAGTTGTTGAGCTTTCGTGGGGAGGAGGAAGGCCTATTTTTTAGGCATTCAGATCAAAGTTGTTGCTAAGCTTTTTTTAGGGAGTTTTTTGGGGGTGCAGGGCAAAAATATTGAGCTATTTTTTAGGGGAGCCAAAGTTGTTGAGCTTCTTTTGGGGGAGGCAGTGATCTACCACAGACGTCCATCTATCTGTTGGATGTGCCTGGTGTGCAGTATTTCAAAGATTTTGTCAGTCCTACCTCCTGCAATGATTTTGGACACTTTAGTACAAATACATCAGTAGATCGCAGGCTGAGCTTTTTGTTCTAATCTGGATAGTGGCAAGTTTTTGCTTTTTCAAAGACAAAAAGAAATCAGGCCTGTTTTTCAACTTTCAGCTGTTTTAAAGTTCTGGTCTAAATATTTTGTTTTGTTGCTGGGCGGGAGCTCGTACAGGATGCTAAGTCAGAGTTTCAGTGGTTGCATTTGAGATGCTTAGAGCAGGCTGTGAGTGATTAGTTCTGCTGTTTGCTGACTTTTTAAAAAGTACGCATTAACTTTTTAATAAAGAAAATGCAAACGAAATCCTTTTTATGATAATTTTTATAAGTAATTTGTGGCATGTGAATGACTCTTCTCTGCACACTGAAATGATGGGAGATTACTGAACAAGACTGAAATGCAAAATGGCATTTTGGTTGAGGATGTCCAGATTTGGACGGCTAGATGTTATTTCTTAATTTTTACATATTTGAGGTAATATAGGCATTTCAGAAGGAGACAGCTTAATCATAGAAAACAGTGCAGTTGACACTGCTGTCTCTGAGCAGATTAGTCTTCAGCTTTTGCGATCTTCTTCAGGGTGTGCTCTTGCCAGCTAATTTCCATTACTTTTCCTTGTGTTCAGTCTCTCTCTCTCTCTCTCTCTCTCTCTCTCTCTCTCTCTCTCTCTGCCATGTTTTAGTGCTGTGCCTTGTCCTCAGGAAGAGGGCTGAAGGTCATTTGGCTACAAATCCATCAAGCTGTTTCATATGTTTAATTTGTAGTGTCTGTCTACCTGGCCTCTATTTGAACCAATAACCCTGGGGTGAAAGGCTTTGTGTCCCATTACTGGAACTCTGAACCATCCAGATGCTGTGTATTAAAAAACATACACACACGTATACAATCTATGTTAGAAGAAAGGATCATTTGTTTACAGTGAGATACTCCTACCCCTCCCATTTCATTTTGAATGCCTGATTTTTACCTCTGCTGCAGCGAGATTTGGATGCAGATGAAGCACTTTTAATTGGTTTGCAGATAAATGTGTATGCTAGATAAATATTATCAGGCTAGGTTTCAGGGCCTTTGGTTCTGTCTGCAGTTCTCAAAGCTGTGTAGCATTATACTGCAATCTTTATACCCTAATAGCCTGCAGATGTCTCTGGGATATGTGTAGCCCTGGTTTGCCACCCTAACAGGGACCCCCCGCAAAAACCTAGCCACATTCTCTTGTGTAAATGTAATTTGAGGAGTTCAGCTGCTTTCAGTTGCTTTAGTGTTATCAGGTCCAAGAGTGGGAAAGTTTTCTTCATTGCTTTTTTAAGAGAAGAAGTTTTAGAGTGCTTTCCTTTCCTTTAAGCTTTAGATATTCGTTGTTTTCTATTAATTTCCCAGCTGACAGTTGGTCAGTATTACCACCCATTGTATTTCTTTTTCTAATCCATTAAGAGCATGTCCACCTAGGAGCTTTGCATCCAACCAGATTGATGCTTTAGCACTAAACTGAAAGTGCAGGACAATAATTGCACCCCCTTCTCCAAAATGGAGGTGTCGTGTTCAGTATTTTACAACGTTTTTCTGCATGGTCTGTGCTAAGGGCTCTATGAACCCATCCATCTGTTAAATGGGCCAGCAGAGGGTCAGTCGACAACTGCCTTATGGGTATTGGACCAATAGTGCTGTTAGGGATTGGAGACCTTGCTTTGAGTTGAAATCTTATTAAGAGATCTCACAAATCACACACTCAAAGCAGGAATCAATATTACTCTGTTGAAACTGACTGAGAGAGTCACTAGTAGAATCACATATTATACTTTTGGGGGCAGATAGTGGTGAATTCTCACACAGGCGGTTCAGAAGAATGAACAATGTGCTAAGGAGCATGTAGATAGAGCCTCTTTTTCTTGCAAATAACCCAGTGCCATTGCTTACATGTTGCCTCAAACAAAATAGCCCCGAACAGAGGAGGTGTAATGTCGGTGAATTAGATCCAGTGTGTGACAATTCAGAAGAGCTGGAAAACCTTGCATGTCCCTTTTTATTTTATTTCCCTCTGTTAACAGTGAGACCTGAATGGACGTGTGGTTCCCAGCTCATGCATTCCAATTCCATGAAAACTATTGAGATTTGCCATTGAATCCAACGGATTGTAAGCAACTTCGGTGCTATGATTTTCCTGGTTCCATTGATTCCAGTTCTGTGTTGTCTATTGCAGAGGATACCTGGGAGGAGAGTAAGCCCAATGTTACAGATGTTTGGCCAGTCCATTTCTGGAGGAGTTGACATGGATGGAAATGGCTATCCAGGTAGGTTTGTAATACTGGTAAAGAAGAAGAATACAAACAAACAGATGAAATGGAATGGAAGAATGGATAATACGAATGAAAAGATCGTAGAAATAGAAAAAAATGAAGGGGAGAATGTACATATCACTGACTAAGCCTAACTTACCTCACAGGATTGTTGTGATATAATATGGAGATGTATACCATCTTGAGTAGCTTGGAGGAAAGTTGGGAAATAAAAGGAAAAAGGAAGGCAGGCAGGAAGGAAGGACCAATTTTGTGTATATACCCAATTCCCTTTTGTTTTCTTCTTTTTTAAAAAAAATGTCCACATGTTTCAGAGTATTTATTTATTTATTTATTTATTTATTTATTTGTAGTTGGACTGAATTATTTTCTTTGGAACAGATCTGAGCAGCAGTAAATAATCCTTTTCCCCCTGATCACGCAACTTTTTAGGAAGAGGACTATAAATCTCAACTAATGTGAAATGAAAAAGACCAACGACTATGATACCTTCACAAACCATGAAATTGGTCTCAGATTAGCCCAAGGGCAACTGTCAATGACCAGTTTTGGGGGAAAGCAGTAGATAACTGCAAGTTGATAATTGGATGGTGGTCAGGCAACTCGGCTTGCTGTGGTGAATCTGGGTACCTTGATTATGTCTGTTTCTTTTGGACGTGTGGACCAAGCTGAGATGCATGTTATGGTATGCAAGATATTAATGGAAGAATATATTAACTGAGAATATTACATTGCAAGAGGGGAGAGATTTGTTTTTAACAACTATAGTATGTTTTGGATGTGGATGCTGGGCACCTGTGCAAATTTCTCTAAACGTTTTCTCTTATTTTCAGATGTGACGATAGGAGCCTTTATGTCAAACAATGTGATTCTTCTAAGGTAAGGTCAATTTACCACTTTCCCTTTAATAAGGTTAATCTCTGTGCATCTTGCAGTTTCTTGCTGTTCCTCTTCCAAGTTATTTTGGGAAGAAATTGCCACTGAGTCTTGCATGTGCAACCATTTTTACTTTCTAGACATTGGCTATAAAGAGTATTTATACCAGTTAGCAAAACAGCCAAGCACTAATAGCAGCAACTGCAGGTTAATATTTCTACAGTATGCTCAAGTGTTTGTACGCCAACAACACTGTATGCACAGCAGCTACAAATGGTGTTAAACTGTTCTTTTCATGATCACTCCAGTTGAAGCAGCGCTGTACTGTTGAGCATTGGATCATATATGCTACATTGCTACATTTCATACACGGTCATAGCTCCCCTTGTTTACACCTCTGGCTGACAGAGAATCAGTACAGCCAGTGGCGTAGCGTGGGGGGTGCAGGGGGCCCGGCCGCACCGGGCGCAACATCTGGGGGTTAGGGTTAGGGGGCACAAATCCACGGGTTAGGGGGCGCAAATTACTTGCCTTGCCCCGGGTGCTGACAACCCATGCTACGCCACTGAGTACAGCTAATGCTCTTTCATTGATTTGTTTAAGCTCTCGGAGCACCATAGTACTGATTTATTTGAGCTCCTAAAGAGCATCGTAGAATTGAATGAACGATAGTCAGAATTGTAGGTGTTGTTCACTTAGATGCAGCAAAGTCAGCAGTTGTCAATAAATAGTGGCAAAGTGTTGAAGGAGCATAGCAGGTTCTTCTTTTTGTGATCACTCGTAGCCGAGTAAGATTGCCTTCCATAAACACGGTTTTAACAATGAGTCCCTAAGTGACTGTGGAGGCCAATTCTGGATCCACACGTCCTTCCATAGTGGGGACATTGGTTTCTGGGAGGGAGTTGATGACGGTGGATTTGCCAAGCGTGCCTTCCTCTTAGCATGTTTCTCTCTTGCGCCCTGAGTTCGAGTGTCTTCAAAGCCCATGACACCTTTGGTAAAGGCTGTTCTCCAACTGGAGCGCTCGCAGGCCAGTGTTTCCCAATTGTTGGTGTTTATACTACATTTTTTTAGATTTGCCTTGAGACAGAGCAACAGGAGATGCATGTGCAACTGTTTGGGCAATCGTATGATATTGTTTAGTTAAATTGCTAGTTTGTGACTGCAAAATTAGGGAAGATAGCAATGGTGTTTTGTTTTGTGACTGTGATCTGCTCAAAAGGCTTGAGAGAGAGAGGTGGTGTGTAGATGATCTGATTAGAGGAAACAGCTGGAGTAACATGCCCATGAAACGAACAAAGAAGTCTGATAATAAATGGTGGAAAAATGAGAAGCTCTGGGTTTTTCTTTTGCTGTTTTATAGGGCCGCTCATTAGTGTATCGGCACCAATCAGAAGGCAACTTAGAACAAACACAATTATGGGCATCCTTCGTTCAATTAGGCACCCCTTTGTACTTGTTTTACGGTTTCCCGTTTTTTGGATACCTTTCTATTGCAAACAGATGTCATGTTTTTGGAGGCACGTAGAAATGGTTTCTGCTATATAGCTGCGCCATGAACAATATTTCAAGGCAGTTTCCCATTTCCTCTCCTTGCCTAGCCACAATAGCTAAAATTGAACCTCCATATTCTGGGGTAGGATACCTCTGTTTCGGCAGATGCTGGAGAAAAGAAACAAGGAGTGGCTGTCTCTACCATGCTCTTCTTGTGTGCTTCCCACGAGAAGCATCACTGGCTAACAACTGTATTTTCCAAAGTGCTGGAAAAGGGCCTTTTACACCTGAATTGTTGCTCTGCTCCACCACATTCCTCCTCCAGCTAATTCCTTTCATGGCCATGGAGGTAGCTAAGAGTTGTTTCTCTCTTTCCCTCTTCCTCTCCTCCTTCTCTCTCTCTCTCTCTCTCTCTCTCTCTCTCTCTCTCTCTCTCTCTGGTATTATAGGGCATGGAGAGTGCTAGTATATTTTTCCAGTTGTGTGTTTCATTGTGTTGTGAGACAGCCCTGCCTTTCTCTCTCCATGCCTTCTTGAGCAGAACCTGTGAAGCTGCCTTGTACAAGCAATTGGACCTTTGGTCTGTCTAGCCCAAGCACTGGCAGCTCTTGAGTGGCAGTGGCTCTCCAGTCGGGTCTCCAGCATCACCTGCTACCCGATTCTGCTTCAGCACTGCCCTTCTTTACCTGCCAGTGCATGTAGCTAACGCAGATGATGAAGATGGTTCCAACAAGGGCAACTAGTCTGCACAATTGGCTTCCTGTGTTGTGCTTGGGAGAGTACATTATGGGAAAGGACACTTGCATTTCCTGGATATTTCCCATATACAGTGGTACCTTGGTTTACTAACTTAATCCGTTCCAGAAGTCCATTCTTAAACCAAAGCGTGCTTTCCCATAGCAGCAGGGGACTCAATTTACAAATGGAACACACTCAGCATGTTCTGCTTCCAAGGCAAAGTTCACAAACCAAAACACCTACTTCTGGGTTTGCAGCGTTCTTAATCCAAATTGTTCATAAACTAAGCTGTTCTTAAACCAAGGTACCACTGTACCAAGATTGTGTTGCAACATTCGGGCGGGGGAACATAAGCATTGCCACCTTGATGCGCCATGATAAGTTCATAAAACGCAAGCAACGTGGATCTCCATGTACTGCTGCTCTAAGGAAAAAACAGAAGTAACAAAAACCTTAACTTTATAGGCATCTATGCTGCTGTATCCATTTCTCGGTGTCTTACTGCATTTCTGTGAAGGGCAGATCTGGTAGGCTTTGCAGGTTCCCGCATCAACCAGTATCCACCCACCACAACAGCCTCTGTTTATTTCTTTAGAGATCTGTGCATTACAAGCGACACATGTGGTGTGGCTGATGAGTTGCAGCTACCGGCTGTCAGGGAGTGTGCTGCATTTGTTGTTTGGATTAAGATTAGGGTAAAGTTGCAAGTCGGCCTCTGCCTCTTCCCCAGCCCACACTCCCCCCCCCAAAAAAAAAGTTCTGCAAAGTTTCTTTGCCAAAAGCAGCACACATTCTGCCAAGTGATATTAAAAGCTTTTGGTGAAGCTGCTTTGATTTGGGGGGATTGATGGGGACTCTCAAAGGATGCACATACTCATTTATACCCAGGCAGCAGATGGATGGTACAATTATTATTATTATTATTATTATTATTATTATTATTATTATTATTCCAGATTGATGTGAGCAACTATCACCCTGGTAAACCATGGGCAGTTTATTGTGCTTAGTATATGGGTCAATAGGGACGTGGGTGGCGCTGTGGGTTAAACCACAGAGCCTAGGGCTTGCCGATCAGTAGGTTGGCGGTTTGAATCCCGGCGACGTGGTGAGCTCCTGTTGCTCGGTCCCTGCTCCTGCCAACCTAGCAGTTTGAAAGCACGAAGTGCAAGTAGATAAATAGGTACCGCTCTGGTGGGAAGGTAAACAGCGTTTCCGTGTGCTGCTCTGGTTCGCCAGAAGCGGCTTAGTCATGCTGGCCACAGGACCCAGAAGCTGTACGCCAGCTCCCTCAGCCACTAAAGTGAGATGAGCGCCACAACCCCAGAGTCAGTCATGGCTGGACCTAATGGTCAGGGGTCCCTTTACCTTTACCTTTATATGGGTCAATAAGCAGCCGAAGAAAAATAATTGTTCCATTCCCTGTCTGCAGACAAAAGGGCACGTCACAGAACCACACTGCATATGGTTTGGGGAGGGTTTTAGAGAATTCAATAAGTTGCTCTAAATTGTGCACTTTATCATTATTGCACAGCAATAAGTTATGGATGCATGCCTTCTGCGGTTCTGGTGTTGTGGTATTACACTGGCTAGATGAAACGAACACTGGCTTGAGAGAACTAGCCCCTCTCATAATGTTGTAGCAGGTGTCAAGCTGCTGACCAGTTACAATAATGGTTAACACGTGTCAAGCCAGGCAATAAGAAAGCCACAAGTGGAATCTGCAACAAAATGCTGCAGTGTATTCTTCCTCCTAAAAGGTGACTGATGCCCATTTGGACTGGTAGGGCAGGAGACCCAACAGTTGGTGGAGCCAGAGGCAATGACAGGCCGAGCCTTCTCTGACTTATTTTAAGTAAGATGGCAGGCAGGCACGATCTGACTGAAGGCAGACAGGTTGGCCTTAATGCATGGGTCCGCAAACTAAGGTCCGCGGCAGGATCAGGCCCAATCGCCTTCTGGATCCAGCCCACGGACCGTCCGGGAACTGCCGCGTGGATCGCCGGCACACACATTCTTTCCCTCTCCTTCCCTCTCCCTCACATGGCAGCACCGCCTCCTCCCTCCCTCCTCCTGGCTTCTCCCTGCCCTGCCTAGAGGAGGAAGAGGACTGGGCTTTGTTGGTGCCAGCAGCAGCAGCAGCGCTCGAGCGGCCGCCATTTAAAGCAGCCCCTCTCTAGAGCCCTTTAGTGCACTGCTCATCGTCCCTTTGCCGCTGCTGCCGCCAGCCCCTGCCGCTCGCAAGACACAGGTAAGCAGCCAATGGGGCTCGTGGTGCTCTTGCATCATCCCCCCCCAAATATAGTCCGGCCCCCCACAATGTCTGAGGGACAGTGGACTGAAAAAGTTTGCTGACCCCCTGACTTAATGGATCTGCCTCCCCTGTTCAGGGTCCTGCCCGCCATTTCCAAGGAGGAGAGATAACTGGCCGCCTTTTCCAGCTGGCACTCATCATTCCGTAGTTACTGAGGATGCAACGGACAGTTTTTCACCCTCTTAGGCACTTTTTAAAATACCAAACTGCCCTTTTGGAAACCTCAAGGTTCCCACAAATATGCTAATCCCTTCCCCTTGCTTCATCGCGGCCACATTTTGGTTTTGATTCTGTGTTTACTATCGGAGGAACCAGTATTATGGCTCTTGGTTAAGAATAAGATTCTTCTGCAGGAACTTCAGGCTTGGAACAATAACCTTGTGAAAATTGATAATTGTCTTTTCTAGAAATCTTTAAAGGCAAGGAAGGTATCTGAAGGCAACCCTGTTTAGGGAAGTTTGTAATGTTTGATGTTTTATCGTGTTTTTAATATTCTGTTGGGAGCCACCCAGAGTGGCTGGGGAAAGTCAGCCAGATGGGTGGGGTATGTATAAATAAATAAATAAATAAATAAATAAAATATTAAAGTATGGGGCAACTGCTGCAGGAACTAATGTAATGCAGACCACTTCTGCACTTGGGTGCAATAGTCCACTGTATTTCCCAGAAATTATTTTAGAGCAAATATAGGAAACTTTTGGCCCTTCAGATGGTACTGGACTACATTTCCCATCAGCAGCAGCAAGCATGGCCAATGGCTAGGGATGATGGCAGTTGCAGTCCAGCAGTTTCTGGAAAGTCGGATGTTTCCCATACTTGGCTGCAACTTTCTGATTTCACAGATGGCTTTATTGGCATGCAGCAGATATGCTTGGATGGTATTTGTTTATATATAAATTTTGCACCCTGCCCTTCATTGTAGGGTGTTGTCACAGCCTAATAAAGCAATTTAAATACATTGTTTGTAAAATCAATCAGCAAAACATTAGAACAATTTGGTGTGATAGCATAGAAAACAAACAAAACAAAACAATTTCTGCCATTTTTTATCCCTGGTCACTGGACTGAGGATGTTTTAGGGAAACATGAAGCTGTCGCTCAGACTCTGAATTTGGGCAGCTCTTAATACATGAATAGGCTCTTTGATCCCATAACCAATCCCCAGCGTCATGTGGCACAGAAAACCAGTGCAAGGCCATAAAAGCCATATGATTGAACTCTTTTTCAACTTGAAACAGCCCTAGCAACAAGTCAGGCCTGTGTTGCAGAAATGCAAAGCTTTTGGTCATAATTTGCAAGAGGGTAGCCAGGAGACAATCATTTGGTTCTCAAAGGAAGCCTGTAAGTCTTAAGTTCATGATGCTAGGAATTAGCCACGCATGTCTCTGTAGACAACCATGGGTGCATAATATGCTTGTGGCATCTTACAACTCAGTGGGAGATCAGCTAGGTTGATTCCCCCCCCCCCGCAGGTTCTTTCCCCCTTTCAGGAGGAAGGGGGGTTCTTCTGGGGGCAGGACCCTGGGATTACGAAGGCAGAGCTACAGCCATTTCCTGAAGTGGCAGAACCTCTCCCCAAATCCCAAGTCAACTGCTTGGCCTCCAACAGGAAGGCAAGGCTCCCTTGGTGCTCTGTGAAAGAGCTGGGGGGTGGAATGAGGAGCTGGAGAGGGAAGGAAGGAACCAGAAAGGCTTTAAGCCCCATCAGGAAAAACAGCTGCCTGGTCTTCCCTCCTTCCCTTGCCGAGGCACTGTGTCATCTTGGGCTATTTTTTTAATGGCTCTCTCAGATGTTAAAGACATCTCCTGGGGGGAGAGCAGCAGTGAGCCTCACTGAACCCGTTCCTTTTCACCATACCGTAGAAGAATCTGTTATGTACTGAGTTGAATAGGATCCATAAGGCAGCAGTCTGATTGGTCCTAGAACAATAGGATTCAGAATGCAGCAGTCTGATTGCTCCACAGGAGCCACTGCAATGCGCTCTATGTGGGGCTACCTTTGAAGGTGACTCGGAAACTACAGCTAATCCAGAATGCGGCAGCTAGACTGGTGACTGGGGGCGGCCGCCGAGACCACATAACACCGGTCTTGAAAGACCTACATTGGCTCCCAGTATGTTTCCGAGCACAATTCAAAGTGCTGGTGTTGACCTTTAAAGCCCTAAATGGCCTCGGCCCAGTATACCTGAAGGAGCGTCTCCACCCCCATCGTTCTGCCCGGACACTGAGATCCAGCGCTGAGGGCCTTCTGGCGGTTCCCTCATTGCGAGAAGCAAAGCTACAGGGAACCAGGCAGAGGGCCTTCTCAGTAGTGGCGCCCGCCCTGTGGAACGCCCTCCCATCAGATGTCAAAACGATAAACAACTACCTGACATTCAGAAGACATCTTAAGGCAGCCCTGTTCAGGGAAGTTTTTAAAGTATGATATTTTAGTGTTTTTTGGTTTCTATGGAAGCCGCCCAGAGTGGCTGGGGAAACCCAGCCAGATGGGCGGGGTACAACTAATAAATTATTATTATTATTATTATTATTACTCAATCCAGCTCCAGGTGGAAGTGAATCTGCAACCTGATTGGCCTACAGGTGAATCCCGGAATTAGCCAATCACGTGGGTCCATTGTGTAAATAATGTATATAAAGCAGACATTCTGGGGGAACTTCCATTCCTCCTCATTACTATGAGCTGAATAAAGAGCATGAAATCCACACTCAACTCCGAGTATATTTCAAACCTCTCCCTTCTGTTTACACAACTTGGGCAAAGGATTCTCTGAACAGGGATGGGAAACCTTAGTAAGTCCAAGGGATGCATTTCTGTTCGGAGGGCCACAGGCCAGTGCTGGGCAAAGGCCAGAGGCAAAAGTGAGCAGGAAAATGGTAGGCTAGTTTCTGTGCACTCTCTTATGCCCCTCTCTGTCCATCTAGGCAAGTAAGAGCCATTGCCAGAGTTCCACGGAAGCCCATTCTAGGAGTGTGGGAAGCAAGGCTACTGAAAGGTGTGGCCTGGGGAAAAGAGGTGTGACTGTGACTTGAGGAGGGTCGCAGGAGCCAGACAGAGTGCCCCCCCCCCACATTTGGGCGCTACGTCTGAGGCTCCTCACCCCTGCTATCAAAGATACTATTTTGAAATTTTTTTTGAAATACTTTATTGGGTGTAGTCTTCGACACCTCCCTTTCCATGGAGGCGCAGATTGCAGCTATAACAAAGGCGGCATTTTTTCATCTCCGCCAAGCTAAGCAGTTGGCTCCTTATCTCTCTCGCCCTGACCTAGCCACTGTGATCCATGCGACGGTCACCTCCAGACTGGATTATTGTAACTCCTCTACTTGGGGCTGCCCTTGAGACTGACCCAGAAACTCCAGCGGGTGCAGAATGCCTCAGCAAGACTCCCTATGGGGTCCTCGCTGCGAGATCACATTCACCCGGTGCTATACCAGCTGCACTGGCTCCCGGTGGAGTACAGGATCAGGTTTAAGGTGCTGGTTTTAACCTTTAAAGCCCTATACAGGGCTCGTACCTATGGGACTGCCTCTCCTGGTATGTCCCACGGAGGACCTTACGGTCTTCAAACAAAAACATCTTGGAGGTCCCGGGCCACAGAGAGGTTAGGCTGGCCTCGACCAGAGCCAGGGCTTTTTTGGCTGTTGCTCCAATCTGGTGGAACGCTCTGTCACAAGAGACTAGGGCCGTGTGGGACTTGACATCTTAACGCAGGGCCTGCAAGACGGAGCTGTTCTGCCAGGCCTTTGGCCAGGGCACAACCTGACCCCCTCCTTTGGCAATCCTCACAGAACTCTAGCTCAATGGTTGCCATTAATCTGATTTGAACTGATTTTATAATGAATTGATTTTATAATGTTGTATCATTTTACTGTTGTTAGCTGCTCTGAGCCTGGCTTCGGCGGGGGAGGGCGGGATATAAATAAATTAATAATAATAATAATAATAATAGTCACTTGTACAACTTGTATACAGTGAGATTACACGAGCACCCCCCACTCAGCCATCTTAGTCTTAATTCCCCTCGTTTACTGACGCACACCTATCAAACCCAAAAGTCAGTTGCCCTGTTGTTATCTTTTCATTCAGCAGCCTAACAGCCCATGGATAGAAGCTGTTCTTTACCCTGTTGGTGCGACTAATCATGCTTCTATATCTTCTGCCTGAGGGCAGGAGATCAAGAAAGTGCTGGCCAGGGTGTGAATCATCCCTGAGAATTTTTCTCACTCTCCTGAGGCAACGTTCTTCCGCTATTTCATCCAGCAGATTCATGGGACAGCCCATAATAACTTGTGCTGTATTCACCACCCTCTGTAGGCACTTCCTATCAGATGATGTCAAACTAGCGTCCCACACCGTGATGCAGTATGAAAGGACACTTTCTATTGTTGACCGGTAGAAGGAGATCATCAAATGTTGATTGACATCGTTCTTCTGCAATACTCTGAGGAGATGGAGTCTCTGAATACTACTACTTTCTGAACGAGCCATTATAAATTAACCAATGCTTTCATGTCAACTCGCTTTGCGTCAAGCTTTGAAATTTTCAAGTTCACACATTCACCTACAAGTTGTCAAGCGATGAGAGAAATTGACATACATGCATTGCATCTACAAGTATTTTGAGGGGCTTTGAAAAAATAAGCAGAAGAACATAAATAGAAGCCTGCTGGAACAGAACCGAAACCCATCTAGTCTGGTATCCTGTTCCCTTCCTACCCAACCACATGCCCATGCCTGCAAGCGGGGCCTAAGTGCAGCAGTTCTCTCCCTGCTTGTGTGTCCCAGTCGCTAGTATTCGGATGAATACAGAATTGCTTTTTTGGCAATTCTGTCCTAACCTGGAACGGGGGGGGGGGATTACTGGACGTGTGTTCTTCAGGAAATGACTGTGTCCTGTTGTGGATGGCTAGGCCTCCTGGGTGTTGAGTGAAGTTATCAGCAGATTGGCTGGAACCACGAGGAAGGAAAGGTGGTGGCAGCAGGTGGTGGCAGTCAGTCACAGAGACTCAGGAGCAGGTGCTGGTTTTATTGGCAGCAGGGATCAGGCAGAGTCTGGGTCAAAGTTAGGTTAGGCAGATATTCTCCATTCCATTTGGTAAACCTTACACAGATCTTACACCACACACATGTTACTTGTGTGTGTGTACACACATGTATGTGTGTGTACACACATGTATGTGTGTGTGTACACACGCACACACGCGCACGCGTGCGCACACACACACAGTTTCTATTCATTCCATTTATTTCCTCCCCTTTTTTCTGGCAATATACATATTTCAGTCAGCATTAAACTGCTCATCTTGGCTCTGTTTAAAAGAAAGAGATCTTGATTTCAGCTTACACACACAATCATTTTCTAAAAGTAATCTTGTGAGATTTTAAGGATGGTAAAGGACTTTTTTTTAAACACACACACACAGTTAAATTGTGTACACTGCCTTAAGAGCAATCTTTGCAAGTTTCAGAAATGCAGCTCAGAAAGATGGCACAAAGCATATGCACTGGTGCTGCTCCTCAACAAGTACTAAGCAAATGCCGAATTGCCACATTATGTTTGAAATGTCTAAAGAGTGTTATTTGTAAGATTACCCAGTTAAAATTTGTTTGTTTGTTTGTTAAAATCTGGGTATGGCAGAACCACGGACAGCTCCAAGTCAGCAAAACAAGTTGCTCTGAAGAGCTCAGTTGATGCTGTTATATTTTGATACCCACCTTGATTGTTGTTATTTAGTCCTTTTGCGAAGGCATGGCTATTTCTTGACACAGATGTTCATACCATCTTGATGTACAAAAAAAGTGTGAGGTTTTGGGGCAGCTGGTTTGATGGTTTTCTCACAAGGCTCAAGATGCCTACTGGGATATCTGAGCTACTGGTTATTTTATTTATTTACCTTATTTATGTCCTGTTTTTCAGCCTCACAGCAGGCCACCAAGAGGGCTGACAATTAGAAAATATTAGTAAACATAATGTGATTTTTTCAAATGGCAGTGGTGACTGCTAAATGCTCTGGAGGGACAATGGTGTCAAATGATGTCAAACTCATCCCTGGATAATTACAAGGTCTGGGTACTAATGGGGCTATCATTTTCCCCGAGGACTGTTTCCCATAAACAAATTAGGTCTTCATTGAATTTTGTGGACTTCCAGATCTAGTTGTTGCTTGGCAGGAATCAAATTAACCAAGGCTGTTCATATGAATATTGTGTATCTTGAAATACAATTGTTAACAATTCTGTGTATTTTGGACTGCTCTTATTTTGTATCATACTTTTGAAGACTTGATTCCAGCTTTGCCTATGAGGTTGGGGGGTTTCAGTTCTTATGGGGCAATCTCCTTTTTTGCGTTTTGTTGACTACTTCCTCTGGTTTGGTGGCTGTGACTGATGGCTCTACAGGGCCACTTCTAAGAATGCAATCCTAAAACATAGTACGAAGGAGCACGACCTGCTCTTTTCTCTGACTTTGCAAAAGCTTGAGCAGTTGAGGAAGGAGAACACCAAACAAGTTAGTATTTAGAGTACAGAAACTAGAAATCTAGAAAACAGAACTTTGCAGGGACTATTCTGCATGGGAGGCTGTGTGAAGAGGCTCATACATGGTTGCAGATATTTAATCATGCCGGCACAATAGACTTCTTCCAAACAGTCAGGATACTTATAAGGTCAAGTTTGCTGCAACCACTTGTGGAGACACTCCACACTGATAGTTCTTCATACAGAACAGCACCCAGCAGAACACTACAATTATTGCGTGTAAATCATGCCATATCTTCAAAAAAAGAATAGGGGCAATCTGAGACAAAATAAGAGGCACAGAGAAGCTTTTGTGAATAGGGACATTCCAGAGGAGCTTTGTGCAAGCTTGTTAGCATTTATATAGTGCTTTTGAGTGTTTGTACATTATCTCAGTCATTGTTTCAACCGGTCTGCAATGTAGCTCTGTAGTTTTATTCTTGTGTTGCAAATGGGGAGCTGGGGCAGAAAGGCTTGCCTAAGATGACTTGAGGTAGATAGACTTCTATAGACTTCTCACCCATAGGTCAGTTTCTTAAGCCATTTCACTCCACTAACTATTCCGAAAGTAATGCTTTTGTTGTTGTTGTTGTTTTAAGATCCAGGCCTGTCATTACTATGGACATCTCCATTTTCCTGCCAGCTTCCATTGACATCACAGCTCCCCGGTGCCACGATGACTTGCAGCCGGTGAACTGCCTAAACGTCACGGCCTGCTTTAGTTTCAGAGGCAAACACGTTCCAGGAACGATAGGTAAACTATTATCTTGGCATCCATTGCTGTTTATAATTTCTAAACCGATGTTTGTAAAATGTTATTTGTGTTGTTTTTGTCCTCATAAGTTTACAAACTAGACCTGTCATTCCCGTTGTAGCTCTCCCTCCATGTTTCTCCACCCTCTGGTGTTCCCTCGCTCTCCCTTCTTCCTTCATCTAGTCTTCATGTAACCATGTTATTGTAAATGTAGACATTAATTTTGCTTTCAGCAGACACGCGTGCACGGTATTTTCTTTATTGTATTTAGTGCCGTGGTGCCACAAAGCACTTCACAGACTCCACTTCAACTCATGTCAACTTGTAAACACTCTGCTTTTCCCTAAATACCTTCCAGGCTTCCTGTTTCACCTCAGGATTCTTCCAAATCCAATGCACAGCCCTAGCATACACTGCAACTTTTTGTTGTAGGGTCCACTTGTTGCTTTATATAGCATGTTCTAAGTCAGGGGTCTGCAACCTTTAAGACAAAAAGAGCCACTTGGACCCGTTTCCGAAGAAAAAACAACAACTGGGAGCCGCAAAACCATTGCGACATTTAAAACAAATTTATCTCGGGAGCCACGATCTGACAGCGGGCGGGAAGGTGACGTCGGGACGGTGCGTGACTAACGCACGCACCGCCCCCATGAGACGTCACAGCCAGTACAGCGCCCGCCACAGTGAGGAGTGTCGGGGCGCACAATGCGCCTCCTCCCCTCGCTAGTATCCGCCCCGGAGCCGCAGCAAAGATGTAAAAGAGCCGCATGCAGCTCCGGAGCCGCAGGTTGCAGACCCCTGGTCTAAGTATTTCACATACGTTATGTCAGTAATCCTTACAGCAACTTTGAGAGGTCAGTATAATTACAAAACTGCAGGTGCAAGAGTGAGACTCAATGGCTTACCTAAGGCAGCATACTGAGTTCACGGAAAAGATGAGATTGGAACTGAGGATTTCATGGCCGCCAGTTTATTCTCTTAGCCGCTATGCTACAATAGCTCTCAGTTAATGCAAAGACTAAGATCAACATGGATCAAGGTTTTTGTGGGGTTTTAAAGTAGCTAGAGCCTCCCCTCCCCATGTTACCAAGAGCTTTTTCTGGTAAATATCTGAGGAATTACTTGCGTGTGATGATTTTTTTTTGTATTGAAAACCGGAAGACCAGTAGATATATTCCAGCTCTTCTTAAGAGACCCCATAAAACCAAAGGCACTCTTGGAACAAGCCTGGATTTATGCCTTGTGTTTTTTAATGTTCGCCTGAAATCTTCCTTTAAGGTTGTGTGAAAATGGCATATCTTCCTCTTAACTGGTTAGTTTAAACATAGATCGTTCTATTTAAAAGTTGTTTTTTTATAGTGCTGCAAGTATCTTGAATGTTTTAGTGGCTGCTTTTATCTGTTTAGTTCTGCAGCATATTTTGTGAATTACGGTACAAATTCCATGTGTTTTATGGGAACATGTTGAAGGCTAAAATCTTAGCCAGTCTATTTATAGCTGAGATGGGCGTACATTAACAAGCAGTCCGGCAAACAATAGCACGTTGCTATGCAGTGTGTCCTATTGACTTCTCTTTCAGAGAGAATCAGATACAGTGACTTTCTAGCATTGCTGGCTCTATATAACAGGTGGGCTAAAATTGGATATAGATATCAGTGAGGCTGAATGAATGTGGGGATGCTTGAGGAACTCATTCTTCACGCTTTCTGGTTTGAACTGATCTGATCTTCACCTGCCAGCGTAACATAAAAGTTTAGTCATATTTTAGGCCAGGTTTTTCAATAAAGTCTAGGTACAGTGGAACCTTGGGTTACTTTACCTTCGGGTAATGTAATTTCGAGTTTTGAATGCAGCAAACCCGGAAGTGTATATTTCTGGGTTTCGCCATGCACGCATGCGCAGAAGCGGCAGCTTCGGATACCGACTTTTCAGGGTAAGTACGTGTAGTGGTTTGGAGTTACTTGTGCGTAAACTGTCCCCTTTTGGAGCTTGGCTGCCTGGGTTAAACCGTCCTGACTGCACAGCCCATCTCAGCGTGGCTGCCTCAGTCGCTAGCAGAATCTGTCTGTGGGCGTTTCTTAAACCTTTGCCAGCATAAGAGTTGTTTGACTCCCAATCGTCTCTGCCTCTCATAGCGCGGGAGTCTGCTGCGCAAGGAGGGCGTGGGTAGTGGAGGACCAGGGCTCTCCTCACTGACTTCCAAGGAAGACTCCCGGAGCCCTTCCACCTCTTCTCCCATTTGCTCTCCTGGATCTTTGGTGTTACGCTGATTTCCTTCCCCCTCCATCAAGCTGCGTCTCCCCCTAGTGCTTGTACCTTCCCCTGCAGAATCGGAGAGCCTCTCCTTCACCTATTGCTCTGATGTCAGTTTCCTGACAGTACGGATCCCCGGGACAAATTAAGTTCCTACCCCGAGGGTCCACTGTACTTGTTTGACATCCATTTTACCAATATGACAGGGCAGCTGAGCTTGAAGTATAGAAAAGTCATATTGCCCGTGTGATTATTCTTGAGGGGATGCTCCACATCACCAGCTGCATCCCTGAGCCACATGAACATATTTTCATTTGTGTGCCACCTTCCATAGTCCAAACCATACTCAAGGTGGCTTAAAACATGAAAGAAATACATTGTTAGCATCCGTCTGTCTCGAGAGACAATGGAGTGCGCTTCCGGGGGTGAAGTCAAACTGCTGTGTTAGCAGCACCAAAGTGACCTTCCTGTATGGAGGTCCTGGGCTGTCCAGAAAACAAGAGCCCACCTCTCAGCCTCACTGATGCGGACCAAGGAAGCGTACAAGGTGCCACCCAACAACCTTACGGATCTCACTCCTGATTTGTGTAGGGTTCACTCCTTACCCTTTTCTTCTCCTGAAGACATCCTTCAAGAAAACGGAGATTTAGGATCAGAGTTTTCCTTCTCTTAGATGGGCCACCTTCCCAGGTTGATGAGCCCCATCTACCCCTCACTTCCCTCTACATGGAAACCACCATCTTGATCATCGGACCAGCTATTGGTCTCGTCTGCTCAGTCTGCCGGAGCTTGTCTTTGCATGCAGGGGAATGGAAAAAGTAAAAATAAAATGAAATAGTATAATGCAGGAAGAAAAAGGGAGTGGAAGGGAGGAGAGGGAAAGCAAGCTGATGCACTAGTTCTACTAGAATAGTTACGTAGTTCTGTCTTCGCAGATTCTGGCTGTCTTGGAGAGCAACCCTCTCCTAAAAGTACACCCCTTGTCTTCCATTGCACAGTTCTTCCCACAGACAGCTGATACGATGGCAATTGGAATCCTCCTGTTTATTTATGTGCTGTGAACCAAATTTGTAGACGGTCTTTCAGCCTTGACAGCTCTCATGGCTGTTTATAATGAACATGAATGAAAACAACTCAAAACTAAAACAGAATCACCGTATTTTTCGCTATATAATACACACTTTTTCCCTCCTGAAAAGTAAGGGAAAATGTGTGTGCGTCTCAGGGAGCGAATGCAGGCTGCGCAGCTATCCCAGAAGCCAGAACAGCAAGAGGGATCTCTGCACAGCGATCCCTGTCGCTGTTCTAGCTTCTGGCTTAGCCGTGCGAAGCCTCTTCAGGGCAGCGGGATGAAGGTTCCCCCTGCCCTGAAGAGGCTTTGTGTGGCTTTATGTGTGTGTCTGTATTCCACTTACTTATACTTACACACACACACACACACACACACAGTCAGCATATGCAACAGAACATGTCTCTGGGATTCAGAATATTTTTTTTCTTGCTTTCCTCCTCCAAAAACTAGATGCGTCTTATGGTCTGGTGCGTCTTATAGAGCGAAAAATATGGTACTTGCAGCAGCAGTACGTGGAACTATGTGTGTGTTGTTGCGACATCCTTCTCCCCTCACCCTAGAAGTTCCACCTTCTGCTGCTCCCCTGCACTTCAAGGCACTTTGGTTCAGTCTCTGGCTGGCCCCCATAGTCCATATTAAAGTGTTGCTTGGGAAGCCAAGCAGAGAGTGGCAATTAATGATCTCAGAGCAGGTTAGACTTTGAAACACAATAAAACAATGAAATGATGCAGCGCATTAAGCAAACATTTCAAAGCTACAATGAAAACCACATACATTTAATAGCACAGCAGATAAACACTTGGTTAATTTGCGGTTGGCCTCAACTGTATCAGCCCTCCGAGAAGGCCTGAGCAGAGAGGTGTATCTTCAGTTGATACCAGAAATAAGCAGTGTTGGCACCAGTTGTACCTCAGAAGAGAGGGTATTCTACAGCCAGGGTGGGGTGGCCAACACAGAAAATGCAATCAGTGTCATGCCAAGGAGTGTGATGGAGTCTCCTTCCTTGGAGGTCTTTAAGCAGAGGCTTGACAACCATATGTCAGGAGTGCTCTGATGGTGTTTCCTGCTTGGCAGGGGGTTGGACTCGATGGCCCTTGTGGTCTCTTCCAACTCTATGATTCTATGATTCTATGGATTTTAGTCTCTAAACAAGAAGATCAGGTGAGCTTGCATGTGTCTGTTGCTCGCATGTTCTGCTGCTTGCGTGAACAGCAGTCTCTAAAGGACTTCTGCTTACAGCATTAGATGAAGCGACTCTATTTTTACCATTCTGAAAAAGAGCTATTTATGAGCTGAAACTCACTTAGACACAAGCCCCTCAGAGAGCAGCACACAAAAGGGGTGATCTGAGTCAGCTGCTAACTACCAATCTAGTGACATCTGCAAGCTGGGTTTTTTTGTTTTTTTAAAAAAGTTAGGCTTGCTGTTTCAGTTTTCCACTTCTGACATCATTGGTTGTGTCTGCCAAAAGGCAAAGTGGAGAAAGATGTGAAATATACTACTCGAGATTGTAAAATGTCAGCTGTTGCCGAGAGGTGGCACGGTCACAGCTGGATGTAGATTGCTCATGGACAGTTTTCTGTTACGTCTGAGAGTCAGTGTGCTCAATGCGACTATGATGTGCAAGGCGCTTTAAATTGCTCCGTCGGCTGGCTGTTGCCACAACTCAGTGAGACGTTTGGTGTATAGACGCTCCCCCTGCAGGCTGGATGGTTTATATATTTGAATAATTTTTACATCACGCCTCAGTTGAAAAAGGCTGTCGGTTTGCAATGATCAGTAGTCAAACAGCCCCTTCCCTAAAATACGTGACACACAAGGAGAAAGGGATGGGGATGGAGGAGGAAAGAAGCAATCTCAGGCACTAGTTCTTCAAGCAGGGATGGGGATCATGTGACCCTTCAGGTGTGCTTGAACTCCAGTTCCCATCAGCCCCTGGCAGGGATGATGGAAGCTTGAGTTCAACAACATTCGGAAGTCATCCCTGGTCGAAACAGGAGCAGCTATCGGGGTAGTGGTGTTTTCCTGGTTTCCCGGCATAGGTGTCACTGCAGTTTACTGGGAAGAAGAAGAGGCAGGGTGTGGAGGTTGGTGTGGGCACCCCTTGCAGAGCCATTCTTGTAGGAGTAACGGAGATGACAGGAGGTTGAATGCAGGTGAGCTGTGCAGAAGCACACTGGCAAGCATGCTCCAAGCAAGCTGCCGACTAGCTCTGCTGAGGCTCCTTTTATTAGCAGAAGTCAACAACTGGAAACAGTAGTGAAACCAGCCTGAACTCAACATATTTCCATCTAAGCACATTTCCAGCATTAGCAAATACATGTGTCAGCAGGTGTTTCGCCAGAGTGGAGCATGCTCTGGTTATCTCTCTCTTGGACTACTGCAATGCGCTCTATGTGGGGCTACCTTTGAAGGTGACCCGGAAACTACAACTAATCCAGAATGCGGCAGCTAGACTGGTGACTGTGAGCGGCCGCCGAGACCACATAACACCAGTCTTGAAAGACCTACACTGGCTCCCAGTACGTTTCTGAGCACAATTCAAAGTGTTGGTGCCTAAACGGCCTCGGCCCAGTATACCTGAAGGAGTATACCTGAAGGAGCGTCTCCACCCCCATCGTTCTGCCTGGGCACTGAGGTCCAGCACCGAGGGCCTTCTGGCGGTTCCCTTGCTGCGAGAAGCCAAGTTACAGGGAACCAGGCAGAGGGCCTTCTCGGTAGTGGCACCCGCCCTGTGGAACACCCTCCCACCAGATATCAAAAAGAAAAATAACTACCAAACTTTTAGAAGACATCTGAAGGCAGCCCTGCTTAGGGAAGCTTTTAATGTTTAATAGGTTATTGTATTTTGGTGTTTTGTTGGAAGCCACCCAGAGTGGCTGGGGAAACCCAGCCAGATGGGCGGGGTATAAATAATAAATTATTATTATTATTATTTCCCTGAAAGTTTTCCCCGATACTTGATTACGTCTGCGTCCCCGGTCCTGCTTCAGCCAAGCGTTATGTCTAGCGAACAAATTGTGAGAGGACAAAAAGTCAGGGGGGAAACCCTGTTTTCTAACCAAGAAGGTCAGGGAAAGCCGGTGTAACGCTCCTGGACATACAGTTGCATGCCTGGTGCGAGGTTTGCCTTCACAAAGCGGAGCGTTACCTCCACACATTCTGGCACTCTGAACCATGCATTTGCAACACAGCGACCTTCCCACCTCCTCACGCCTCTCCCTCTTTCCAAGCTTCAGTTACTTCCATGCTCAGAAGGCCTTCTCTACTGGCTGCTTCTAGGTCTAAAGGGTCTCAGCTGATTATTTCTGCAATTCTTGATCTTGGTCTCTTAATAGCTGCTTCAGTTTTCCTCTTGATAGAATATTTTTTTCATACTTTGCTTTGATTGGAAACAAAGCAGATGTGTGGCACACTTAATTCTCATGCCTCTAAATAATCTAATATGCAGCCAAAATATGTAATCAGCCATTTAAAAGGCACAGGAGTCGGCTTTTACTGTCGCATGCACAATATGCAATGTGGTTGTGCGGCTCTTAGTAGTCTGCAACATCTGTACTTTCCATTTTTATATCAACGTTCTTATCTTGATGGGATGTGCCACCAAAGTGCCAGATTGTACACTGTTAAGTGCAGTTATCATAAAGGCAGGGAATGCTGGTTTGCAGCAGAGGAAGTTTCCTATTGGAGCGAGGCTCATGGATATTAATGAACATGATGCAATAATGGTGTTAACTTTAGCTTATCACTTCAGCAAGGCGACCTTGGCAGATGACTTACTGTGCTAACCTTTGATGACAGCCCTGATTGTAAACGTTTAGGGTACCGGTTAGCAAAATGATGAGTAACTAGTGTTGAAATTCGAGGGAACCGGTTGTGTCGAAACTATACTGTTAACGCACAGTAGTTTACCAAAGTTAAAAGATGCACTTCTTTCCCTTAACAGACCTTTCACTAGAGCAGGCTGGCAGAATTTGAGATCCAGCAACTTGAATGTAGCCCTCTACCAAGTATTGCAGAATGCCAAGTGCTTGACACACTCTTTTATCCTTAAGTGGGCTGCAAAATCAGGTTTATGACACGGTTGCTTACGTAGGCTGGTGGCTTGCATTTAAGTCATTGGGTCACAAGTAGCATAAACTTGCCCTCAAGCAGTGTTTTCCAAACTTGAGCCTCCAGCTCTTTTTGGACTACAACTCCTACCATCCTTAGCTAGCAGGACCAGTGGTCAGGGATGATGGGAATTGTAGTCCAAAAAACATCAGGAGGGCCGAGTTTGCCTATGCCTGTCCTAGACTGACTGTGTGATGGGTATTGAAGGCACTTTACTTCAATGGCTGCATTCGTATTTGCCCAGTTGTCCAGAGAGTAACGTTATGGGAGTGTTCTTTGATTCCCTGTCATCTGTTCTATGGGCTTCTGCAGGGCACTAGTCTGTCCCCAATGCTCTGGAGCCTTTTTGTCTTTATTTCAACATGCACTTGTTAAGAACCCGTAAGAGCCTGCTGGATTAGACCAATGGCTTATCAGCGTCCGGCATCCTGTTCTCACAGAGGCCAACCTAATGCCTGTGAAGAACCTGCAAGCAGGACTCGAGTGCGAGAGCCCCCTTCCCTACTGTGGTTTCCAGCAAGTGGTGTTCAGAAGCATTCCTGCCCCTGACCCCAGAGACAGAGCATGGCCATCATGTCTGGTAGTATTGCTAGTCTTATCCTCCATGGAATCCGTTCAATTGTCTTTAAAAGCCACCCAGTGCTGTTGCAGTTATGGACCTGTTGCTGAATGGCAGAGGTCAGCGTGGTGCAATCCTAAAACAAACCAAAAGACCTATACCTCTGGATATGTAAAGGCTGCCCTCATGTTAATTTTTCTTTTTTTCTTTTAAAATATTTTTATTACATTTTCCATTCCCCCCAATTACATCATAACATATATCATAATTCACTAATCCCAAATTGTCCCTTCCCTTCCCTCCCCCACCTGGACTTCCCTCAACCTCCTTTTCTAGTTTGTTTTCACACATTATCAAATCCTGCTTATTTGCTTTCAATTCATTTTTTTATATTTAATCTTATAATTTATTTCGTTATTTGTAAATGTTTACTCAGAACCTACTAAAGAGTCCAATTCTTTGCATTGTTTCTGTAGATCAGCCGAAAATGGTTCCCAATCTTCTTTAAATGATTTTTTTGTGTCCTTATTTCGTTGTCTGTCAGTTAGTTTTGCCATTCCGGCATATTCTGTAAGTTTTTCTTGGCATTCTTTCGTTGGTATTTTATTGCTTTTCCATTTTTCTTTTTTAGGATTGAACTGTAACCTGACGGCAGATGTGGCAAAGAAGGAAAAGGGTCATCCCATCAGGCTTTACTTTGTTTCTTCCGGAGAAGCAGTGGGCCAGATCACCGAGCAGTTCCAGCTGTCCTATATGCAGCAGAAGTGCAAACAGTACCTAGCCTATGTGAAGGTCAGTCCGTTTCCCCTATATTATTTATCAGTTGAACCTTCTTGTCTTTGCAGTTGTTGGATCAAGTTAGTCTGCGTGTGGTAATTCAGTTAACCAGGGCCGGCCCTGCCGTTGGGGAATGGCAGAAAAGCGATGGAGGGCAGAACTGTTTATGACACAAAGCTTGCCCCATCACTCCTAAGCTAGCCTGCAATGAAGGAGGCTGTCAATGTCGCCAGTATTGGAAATAAGATTCAACCCTGGTCAGCATGGAATATGTGAGGGGGAGAGTTAATGCAGGCAGCAAAATGTCCTTGGCCCTCATCTCTAAAATGTTTCCGGTTACCTGGGAGTAAGCCCTACTAAACTTGCTGGACACGCTTCCAAGTAGGATTGACTGTGTTGCAAAAGGGCCTCTTTTTTAATGGAAAGACTTGGGGCATTTTATATACAGTTATTGAATGCATACAACAAATGTTGGAAAGAAAGAGTGTCTCCAACTGATGCTCCACCCTGAGGAAAGACGTCCAGATCTCCCCTGAAAATGTAGAATTAGCAGAAGAAAAAAAGTCTGGGTTTCCTGCAACAACCAAGTAACAATTGGTTCATTTCCGTATAGCAAATGCATTATCTCAAAAGACCCTGAACTAGTCCCTTTTCCCATGTCTGTAAATAGATACTTGTCTCTGCCGTGGCGTTGGTTATTCTTGTTGCTTTCCTTTCTCAAGTACACTGGCTTTAATTTGCTTAGCTTTATTTGTAATAAGACTCCAACGCACAATTGTTTGACTCCAGTAAGGAGTTGATGATGACATTGCAAAACAGCTAATTCTGTCAGGAAGCTGCTCTTGTCCCTAGAGGAGAATCCATCTCCTCACTTATCAGCTTTCCCCCCACGATTTTGGTAGAGACCACCCACGTCTGTCCTAATAAGCTTCTTTGCATACGGAACATTACTGTTCCAGAAAACTTTAAGCAGGCCTGCAAATATGCATGACTCGGTATTCCTCTTTGGTATTGTTATGAGTTTGAGGAGTGGCATTAAGCCGTGTGCCAGATCCCTCTAATCCCCGGATCCAGCAAGTGTTAAAAGCTAATCAAGCCTTATAATTCCTAGCCTAGCCAAGCTAGTTTCCTGGGGGATTAAGGAGCTCGGTGGGAGACAGCAAAGGGTTGGAGCCCCCTCCCTCAAAGCCAGAGTTGAAGGCAGAGTTTGCAATGATGGTGAGCTGGAGAGTCAGAGCAACGTTTGATTTCTCTTTGGGAGAAACAAGACCCTTTTGGGTTGTTGATGCTCTGAAGCCCTCCATCGTAGGCTCAGGTTGTATATATGTGTAACTAAACTGTACATCGCGAAGACAGCACAATCCCCCCTTGCCTCATTCCCAAAGGAAACACAAACTCTGAGTAAGCGCTTGGAACCTGTGGAATTTTGCACTGCTCGCAGATCGGGGTGATGTGTAACTGCAACAATATTGTTTTCAATTATAGTTCCTTGCTCAGCTACTATGTGCATCAATGGAGTTTGCTTTGATCTAAAGCATTCCTGGAGTGTAGGTCAGTTCATCTAAACGTCTTAACAAAACGTATTTCCTGCTTGTTCTTGTTGTAGACGTATTTCCTTGTTAGGAAAACTCTCAATAGGATGAGCATGTCCCTCATAAAACAACCCCCACCTTTTTGTACCATGACCATTTCCCCCTAGATAATTATTTTGAGTTTGATATGCTTCAAGGAGATGAACAATTGCCTGCTGAAGTCTGTTGGGAATTGCAGCTGCTTAGATAATTGAAGGCAAAAAGGGCAATGTTCAATGTTATTTTGGAGAAGTGAGAGAGATGGGAAGCGGTACAGTAGAAGTGCAGCTTTCTAGATATTGTGGGACTCCAACTCCCATCAGCCCTAGCCAGCATGGCCAATGGCCAGGAATGATGGGAATTGTAGTCCAGGTTCCCTACCCTGGCCATTCAGAGTGCTGATTTTAATTTCCTAGCTCCACAAATTGCAGGAATGTTCATTTGCTTGTACAGTGAAGGATGGGAAGTGATAGGAACGAAGGTCCTGGACAGCCTGTGCTCCAGTGGGAGGAAGCAGTATTGACTGTTTAATGTCTGAAATATGAAAGAGCCTTGAAAACTGAAGAAGGCTGGGTGAAGGGGTCATGATTACTTAGGAGATATATATGGTAAAGAGGTCAGGGAGAGAAACATTGCTCAATTAACTGCCACAAGCAGTTCAGTGTCCTGTAACGTGTTGTAAGAGATTGCCTTCATAATTTTACATGTGTTCCAAAACCTCATCTACTCTCTTTGTTGTAACACAGTCAACATGAAACAGCCTTCTTTTAAAAATAGCCTTTTATTTTCTTTCTGCTGTGACTTCTAATATACGTACCTTACTTTCCCTTTCTAAAAATATGCATTTGGACCACATACAGCCAACAGGGTAGATCATAATGGAAAAGATTATGCGGATTGTGCTCTTAAAACAATAGACTGGGCCCAAAGGGCCGTGAATGAGCTTCTGGTCATTCACTGTGAATTTTTCAGGCCTAGGCCACTTTACTCTTTGGGGAGATAGCTTCCTGTTTTGGTAAGACTGTTTACACTGAGGAGAAGGGGTTGAAAAGCTGGCTTGTGTGCTTTGGCTTGCATGGGAGTCAGCAAGTAAGTGGAGTTAATGTTATCAGTCCCCAGTCCTGGCTTAGTGTGAAAAGGCCCCTGCCAAAATGTACTCATTTCCTTGAAGCATTTTGCCCCCTCTCTTAAGAAAGAAATGCTTCTGGAGTAGGGTTTAGAAACAATGCCCTCAGGCTTAAAATCCAAGAGACATGGCACAAAATGGGGAAGAGAGGCAGGGGGAAATGTAAAATCTTATAGCAACCAGCTGAAGTGGATACATTCAGAGCTCAGTACAGCTTATTGCTCAAGAGAGCTGATGCTTCTTTCTCTGTTCCCTGTACCCTGACGGAATGGAAAAATTAGTTGCTGACCAGGGCAATAGGAAATTGAACTAGTAGATTTTAGGCAGTTAGAAACAATATATATATATATGTTGAAGCCTATCGCTACCTTTCTTAAGTTAACATTTGCCACCAATGTTGTTCTGTTAGCATCTGCTGGACAGTTCCTCATGCAATTGAGTTATCACTGGGAGAGAAGTTTCAAGCGGTATTCCACAACCACTAACTGTCTTAGCAAACAAACACTCCATCGAGTTTTCCCATTGCTTCTCCACAGTTTCCGCAGTAAAAACTCTGTTTTCTCAGCTTCCAGCTAAAGCCAGATGTTAGAGATGAGTGAGCAATATTACAAATGCATTGCAGTTTCAAAATACACCATGTTTCATTTCTTAAATATACAATGTGCTAATACATTCTGATGAAACAGGATATTGTTAAATTAAATGGGCCATGTATATTTTATAATGCAAGATCCTTTAATGTTTATTGGCTTAATTCTTTTCCTAGTTAATGGGATTTTGCAATCTGCAACAGCACTCCCAAGCCACAGAGCTTTTGTAATATTTCTGCTTTAGGGTGGCTGCAGGAATTTCACTTCCAGAAAGACCCTTGATCATGAGCTTTCCATTTCCTAATGTTTTTATTATTCGGGTGTGCCACTGCTTGGTCTATTAAAAGGGACGCACCTCTTATCTATCTATGCATGTTTATTTTTTTTTATTGGAGAATATCAAACATCAATTTAAATTTTTGGGAGAAAAACAGGGATCAGTTTTAGAAAACAGGAATTGAGTCATTTGTTTTAATATCTGATACTGCTTCTTTTTAGTAGTAGCCCTGCCTTTGTTGATTCACTTGTTTATTACTAAAGGAAATTAGAAAAAAATATAGTTCTGATTCCTATGTGTTCGGAATCTTGGCCATTCACAGAAGATCACAGGATTTCTGTTGGGATAGCCGCTGCTTGAGCAGATGTGTCTGGAAGTAATAGAGGAATGGAGAACTGTGGCCAGCCTGATGTTTAATTCCAGTTCCCATCAGTCCCAGCTAGCATAGCCAGTTGTCAGGGATGATGGAATCTGTAGTCCAGCAACACCTGAAAGGGGACACAGACTCTCAGTTCCTGAGATAGATCACATGGTACTTTGTTGGGAAGAGGTTGCACACTGTACGTTTGTGGTGCCGAAAACATGAGCATCTCAGCACGGAGATTATAATCTGAGCCTAGAGTTTGGCTTAGTGAGCTACTATCAGCAGTAGGAGCTTTGACCTCAGAACTCTCTTCAGAATTGGGGTATATAGCACCAACCCCTGGAGTTGGCAGATAATATGAAGCCTGGGGATTGGCTAGGTCTGATATAAATGCTGGGAGCTTGGCCAACAGAGTAGTACCTTCTGCACGCTGCTGTTTAGATTCCAGCGTCCTCATTGCTAGCTGCTGGAATTCATGATGTCCAGGTCGAGAGTCAGGTACAGCTGCCATTCATCCTGGGCTGGTGCTGGCACAAAGCTCTGTCCAGGGCAAATAAATAGGTGGCTGTCCTTTTCGAACAGTCATTCTGAGAGTACAGTTGTTCTCTTTTGGCATGGTATCTGTTGCATAGTAGAACCCCCAGCCATGATCCCACAAATGTTTATTGGGGCAAGCTAGCTGTACTGGTGTGCTAGGCTAGTTGTGCATGTAACTGGCACCACTCCTTTGAACCTCCTTTGAACCTCTGACTTTGGCCAGCATCTGTTGGTAGTTGCAGGCGAAGACAAAGGATTAACTGCAACACACACAGATGTGTTTATGATTTTTCATGCCCAGTTGGCTTTGAGGGACACTTTGCCTTGTGCAGCCAACAAACTGGGTTGCGGGTACACAGAAAAGTTCTTGTGCATTTTGGGTAGAGGTGTTAAGTAATACAGGGATTGCCCAGATTCACTGCTCGACAGCATCTTGCAATGTGTTTGCCCAGCATGTGGATTCAAATGTGTCTGGTAAGATGGGGATACGTCCCCACTTAAAAGGAATGGGCTCCTTCAAGAGGCTTCCCCTATTTGGGTATACAGTATCTACACCATGGAAGCTCTTGTCCACACAGATTAGAGTCCACTGCAGACTCTGCACCGCAAGCGGTCATGCCACAATACATTTGTTAGTTTTTAAGGTGTTGCGGGACTCTTTCATGTGTCACATTTCAGCAAATGTTCCTGGTAGCCATGCCTGATAAAGCTCTTGCGGCATTTGATGCCCAGTTGTTAACTTTTGAAGATAAAAAAAGCCATGGCACGCTGCTGGTCATTGAGAGAGAGAGAAGGAATAGATAATATTATCTCTGCACAGGGGCCATGTTGTGGCATGGTTATGTGTACATTTCACTAAAAACAATAGGAATTGTATCTTTGGGTTTGTGTTCCTGTCTCTATCTGGGCACTGTATATTTTCCAAGCACTAATGCCTTTTTAAATATATGCAGCTAACCTTCCCCTACCAGACTGTTGCCCTTCTGCATTCTTGTCTTCAAACGCTAGAGCCTTCTTGTTAGCCCAAAGTGTTTAAAAATCATTTCACAAAACATTTTTCTAAGTTATTGTATTATTTTAAGTTGGCACTAATATCTCTCCTCCTTCCAAGGCATCCAGCTCAGTAGCAAGATACAACAGCTGCTTCTTTCTTTCCCTGCTTGCCCCGGAGAGTTAACTTCAGAGGGATTTGGAAATTATTTTGAAAAGCGTTCGGCTTTCTTCCAACAATTGCATTGTTTCATGCACGTGCTTCCCCCCACTTCCCCATGCGGTTAGGAGCAGCAGTTACAAGGCCTGTTTTCTTAGGAGGGAAAGCACAGGAGGCTTATTGTGATATCGGCTTACTTACAAATGTCTACGTTGAGTATGGGGGAGCAGGCAAACCCCCAGACATGGTGAAAGTCTGGAATGCAGCATCAGTTTCTCCTGCAAAGCAAACAACATTGACCTGGAGGGTGCCCGTCCCTCATTATTTCCAGCAAGCTCAGGCTTGTTTCTCCTTTTGCTAGCTACATTGCAATGGCAATGTGTTCTCCAAAGTCCTGCTCAAGGATCTAAGGCAGAGAACTGGAACTTGTGGCCCTTCAGATGATGTTGGACTACAGCTCCCATCAGCCAGCATGGTCAATGATCAGTGATGATGGGAGTTGTAGCCTAGCAACAGCTGGAGGACTAGCAAGTTCTCCATCCCTGATCTGTCTTCATTAATATCCACCTAGCCTTCTCATGCTCATGGGAGGAGCCACCATCTTCTGGCTGTTCAAAGCCTTCTTCTGTGAGCTCTAGAATTGTCAACTGACCACTAGCAGTTTATTAGAAGCAAATCACATTAAGCAAAAGATCCGCATGACACACTGCAGTAGCATTTCTTTTAGCAGGTATTTAGCAAAGCGTGCTAAAAATTAGGGGGAAATGAATTCAGCAGAATATATGGAAATGGAGCAGAATAATTATTGTGGTTTCAGAAGTTGGGGACAAAGGAGCCTTTATGTCTGTCAGTGTTTGTGTGTCTGTGGCTTGACTCTTATTTTTCTGTGGCTTGGCTTCAGGCATGTGAGATAAAGTTGCTCAGCCCTGGTGAAACCCAAATGTGAAAACAATTGAAAGCAGTGGAGAAAGCTGAACTGGGTCTTAATATTTTTATTTTAAGTGTTGTATTTGAGACAGATTCTACCCATAACCCTAAAAATTGTGCACTGAAGCCATTGGGAGTGGATCAGAATTGTTTCACAGTGACTCTGGATTGAAAGAGGAAAATGGTGCTCTCCTTTGTGCAGTCATAAATATCCTTCCTCCTTCTCATCCTTTAGCAATCGCAAGGCTAACGTAGTGATGATAAACTTCTCGTTTGATCCCTGTGTTTATTATAGATGACGTATTGTTAGGGATTGATTAGCTGCTTGTGCGTAAAAACGTGCTCCCTCAGAGTTTGTGCGACCCCACAAACCTCCGTGTGTGACGGAGCTCCTCAGACATGTCTGCTCTAGTCACTAGTAGAGTCCGACAGTGGCTGTCTGCGGAAGCGTTTCCAGCAAAGGAGCTCCTTAACGGAAACGCGTCTCCTGGACTCACGGCGTGACAGTTTCCGGCGAGGTGTGGGTCTCCCTATGGGAGACTCAGATACCTCCCCACTGTTCTCGCTGGAAGCTTCCCTGAGCCCTCCCTCCTGCTCGCATTCCCTCAGAGACCCACTCCTCCCCCTGCTGGTCCCTGCTTCAGCTGTTGAGTCTCTTTCTTCCTCCCTGAGTCCCTCCACCACCTGATGCTCCGATGGCAGTTCCCTGACATCCACCTCCCCTCCAGGGCCCCCCTCACCCCCTCCCATTTCCTCTCCCCTGGGAGGTGAAGGGCTAAAACCCCGAAACGAATCTTCCTCATCTTCCGACGTCTCGAACAATTCCCTCCATCGATCGTCGTCCTGGCTCGCTGAATCCTCTTCCTCTTCAGAATCTGGGAACCCCTCCAACTCCTCTTCCTCATCGGTGGTGGCAAAGTATTCCCTTCGGAACCTCGCTACAGGCTGAGGTTTACGTGGGAACCTCTGATGAAAAGTCTCTATTAAAACTTCGTCATTGACATCCTCTGCCCTAACCCAGGTGTTTTCCGACTCCGGTTCCCCTTCCCACATTACCAAATACTCTACTTGATCTCCCTTCCACCTGGAATCGAGGATCTCCGCTACATGGTAGCTGTGTTCCTTCTCCTCCATTGCTGGTCCCCTAGTGACCCTCCCTTCACTGTCTCCTCTATACGGTGACAGCAACGACCTGTGAAAAACTGGGTGCAGCTTCATGTGGTTCGGTAACCGGAGCCTGAAAGCCACTGGATTGACCTGCTGCATGACTTCAAACGGACCCAGCCTTTTGGGTCTTAATTTCTTACAACCTCCTTTGAACGGCAACCCTTGGGTTGACAGCCACACCTGGTCCCCCACCCTGATGCTTTCACCTTCCCTTCGGTTTTTGTCTGCCTGCCTCTTATATTCCTCCTTAGCCCTGTTTAAGTTGAGTTGGAGCTGGCGATGGATCGCTTCCATTTCTTCAACGAACTGTTCTGCAGCTGGAACGCTCCAGTTCTCCCCCTCCCCCCCTGGGAAGGCTCTGGGATGGCACCCGTGATTAGCCAAAAAGGGGCTCATCCCCGTGGACACGTTCTCTGCATTGTTGTAGGCAAATTCTGCCAACGCCAGCTTCTCCACCCAATCATTCTCTCTGTCATTAACATAACACCTCAAATATTGTTGGAGAACCCCATTTGCTCTTTCCGCCTGCCCGTTGGTTTCTGGATGACGGGCCGTTGAAAAATTAACCTCTACATGCAGTAAGCTCATGAGCTTCCTCCAGAACCTGGAAGTAAATTGTTTCCCTCCGTCTGAAACCACCCTCAAGGGGGCGCCATGCAACCGAAACACATTCTCTACAAACAATTTGGCTGTTTCTTCTGCTGTGACCGCATGTGAGCAGGCTATAAAGTGGGCCATTTTAGTTAACAGGTCTACTACAACCATGATGGCTGTTTTCCCTCTAGACCTTGGCAGATCAGTCATGAAATCTATTGCCACTGCTTCCCACGGTCTTTCAGGTGTGGGCAGTGGTTCTAATAAACCAGCCGGCGCCCGCCTCTCCCCCTTGGCTCTTTGGCATTGTTCACACCCTCTCACATACTCCCGCACATCTTCCCTGACCTTGGGCCACCAAAATTCCCTGGTAACCAGCCACATGGTCTTGTGTTGCCCAAAATGCCCTGCTGTGGGGCTATCGTGCAGCTGCTTGAGTACCTTCTCCCTCAATTCCCCTTCAGGTATATATAACGCTCCCTTATAATACAATGCCCCGTTTCTCTCCTCAAAACCACCGGATTTGTCTTCCTCCCTCCTGAGATCCCTGAGTTTGTCCTGGGCGTATGCATCCTGCACCGTACCCTCTACCAATTCCCTTTGCCCCACCAAAGTCGCCCCACACACCCAGCGGTCCTCTGGAATGATATGGGTTTCTTCGGGTGCTCCCTCCCCCTCCAAATATTCAGGTTTGCGTGAGAGAGCGTCCGCCCTAACATTCTCTGGGCCTGGCACGTAACAAATCTCAAAGTTAAATTTGGAGAACTCCTGGGCCCATCTCAACTGCCTTTGGTTGAGCACTCGCGCAGTTCTCCAATACTCTAGATTTTTATGGTCCGTGCACACTTGCACCTTATGTTGTGCACCAACTAGCAGATGCCTCCATCTCCGGAACGCCTCATGAATAGCAAGAAGTTCTCGGTCGTACACCGTGTAGTTCCTCTCGGATTTGTTCAGCTTTCGCGAAAAGAAGGCACACGGTCGCCACTCTGACTCCTCCTTCCCCGGCTGCAGAAGAAGCACCGCCCCTATGGCTCTGTCAGATGCGTCTGTTTCAACCCTTAGCTTCTTTCGTAAATCCACATGCAGAAGTTGTTCTTCAGAGGCGAAGGCCCTTTTCAGCTCCTCAAACGCTCGCTCCGCCTCCGCCGTCCATACAAACTTCTTTTTACTGCTGAGACAGTCAGTGATGGGCGCCGTCAGATGGGCGAAGTTGCGGATGAACTTACGATAAAAGTTTCCAAACCCTAGGAACCTCTGCACATCCTTCTTGGTTTTGGGTGTTTTCCATTCCAGCACTGCCTGTACCTTGCCGGGATCCATGGCCAATCCCTTGTCTGACAGGCGGTACCCCAGGAATTCCACCTCCTTGGTATGGAACCGACACTTCTCCAGTTTGACCCACAGCCTGTTGGCTTGCAGTCTGCTCAACACTTCTCTGACGTCTCTCACATGTTGCTCCTCATTCTCCGAATACACCAACACATCATCTAGGAAAGCAACGCAATTCTTGTAGAGCAAAGGGCCCAGTACGTGGTTCATAAAAGATTGAAAACACGCTGAGCCTGCTTGTAATCCAAATGGCATAACGAGGTATTCAAATGCCCCCAAAGGGGTAAACATGGTGGTTTTCCATTCATCCCCTTTCCTTATGCGTATCAGGTTGTACGCCCCCCTTAGATCCAGCTTTGTAAAAATCTTTCCCTTCCTCACCCTGGTCAAAATATCATCAATTCTGGGCATAGGGAAAGCCACCGGTTCAGTCACTGCATTTAACCTCCTAAAATCGCATACAAGTCTCGGCTTGTCCGCTTTTTTTTGTCCACAAAGAACACTGGGCTACCCCCTGCTGCTTTGGACTCTCTGATGAAGCCTCTCTTCAGGTTCTTGTCAATAAACCCTCGCAACTCCTGCATTTCTCTGTCTGACATGGCATACAACTTGCCCACGGGAAGCTGTGCTCCAGGGAGTAAATTGATCTGGCAATCAAAGGGTCTATGAGGTGGTAGTTGGTCAGCTTCCTTCTCGCTGAACACGTCGCTGAGATCTGCATACTGTGGTGGTACCTTCACCTTCTCCATTACTTCAGTCCCTGCTAGGGTGGCTTGGGCCCCTGCTGAACCCTTTTCCCCTTTGCAGTGTTCTAAGCAATGTGCTGAACCAAAGGACACCACTCTTTGATGCCAGCCAACCAGCGGATCATGTAGAGCTAGCCAGCTCATTCCCAAAATAATGGGAGCGCCTCCCAGGGTGGCCACATTAAACGCTATCAGTTCTGTGTGCCTTGCCACCCTCATTATCATTGGGACAGTCTGCAAGCTGACTCCTCCTCCCAACAACTCCCTGCCATCAATCGTGGTCACCTGCAGGGGGTTGCTTAAAGGGATAGTCTGTATCTGGTGTTCAGCCGCAAACTCCTTGCTCATAAAATTGCAGGAGCTGCCTGAGTCCAATAGCGCCTTTATTTTTAGGGGGTGCCCATTTTGCAGCTCTAGCGACACTTCAATCACTAGAGCAGGTCGAGGAGCTTCTGGCATGGGCACTTTCACTGCTCTTTGGCCTGGCTGCAGTGCCCCGATTGTGGCAACCAGGCGTTGGCTTTTACCTGCTCCGTTCCCCCCTGTTCTCCCCCCTCAACAGCTCCCACCATCCCTTGCCATTCCTTCCTCTGGGGGCAGACTCTGGCAAAGTGGCCTGGCTGTTGGCAGAGATAGCATTTCCGGGGGCCCTTTCCCTCCTTCTTAGCCCCCTTGCTGGTTTTTGAAAATGCGCGCGCGCGCGCTGTTCCGATTTCCATCGGCTCTGCCGGCGGGAAAGCTGGCTCAGGAATGTCTGGAATGCGGAACTCCTTCCAACGTTCCCCTCTCCCTTCCCGCCTCTCCAAGGCTCTTGCCTCCTGCCGCGCTCCTATGGTCAGCGCAGATTTGGTCAGCTGATCCATAGACTCCGCCCTGGGGCTCCGTGACAGCTCGTCTTTCACCGCCGAAGAAAGACCTTCTTCAAATAGCATTTGAATGGGTGCCGCCGATAAATCCCAACTCAGTCTGTGAATCAGCATGGTAAACTCAGTCCAGTACTCACGGACAGATCGACTTCCCTGCTTACAAGCCATTAGCTGTCTGCGCACCGCCCCTTCCTCAATATCGCTGGAAAACATGATATCCATTGCACGAAAGAACTTCCTCGTGTCCTTTAGTATGTCATTGTGCGTTGCCATTAGGGGTCGAACCCAGTCTCTCGCCCCTTTCTCAAGATGCCCAATTACAAAAGCAACTCGCGATTCCTCATCAGGGAACTCATCGAACTGCACATTAATGGCATATTGCATCTCTGTCCTAAAGGCATGGTAATCCTTGGGGTCCCCCCCAAATTTTTGCACCAATCCTGGTACCTTTCTGGGGAATTGAGTGGCTCTCCCCTTCTTGTCTGCATCCTGAGCCCTTCTCTCCTCCAGCCTCGCCGTCTGCAGCGCCAGTTGGACCTCCAACGCTCGGTATCTATCTTCCAAGCTTGGACCAGCTCCAGCCCCCGCTCCTCCGGTTCCGGTTGGTTCGCTCATGATGCTTTCTCTTGCACAGGCAGCGTACAGAGACTGTCGGACTGCTGTTAGGGATTGATTAGCTGCTTGTGCGTAAAAACGTGCTCCCTCAGAGTTTGTGCGACCCCACAAACCTCCGTGTGTGACGGAGCTCCTCAGACATGTCTGCTCTAGTCACTAGTAGAGTCCGACAGTGGCTGTCTGCGGAAGCGTTTCCAGCAAAGGAGCTCCTTAACGGAAACGCGTCTCCTGGACTCACGGCGTGACAGTTTCCGGCGAGGTGTGGGTCTCCCTATGGGAGACTCAGATACCTCCTCACTGTTCTCGCTGGAAGCTTCCCTGAGCCCTCCCTCCTGCTCGCATTCCCTCAGAGACCCACTCCTCCCCCTGCTGGTCCCTGCTTCAGCTGTTGAGTCTCTTTCTTCCTCCCTGAGTCCCTCCACCACCTGATGCTCCGATGGCAGTTCCCTGACACGTATGCAGCTTGTGTCCAGCCAAAGGGGGAGCCAGCAGAGCTAGTAACTGCTATCAATCATTTCTTGTTGCTGCTCAAAAGCCAGGCCCCCGGAACAGCTTCTGCTTAACGCAGTCTGCAATTAAATCAGACACAGCGTTTATGTCTTCCAGGTACTTTTATCTTTATGGTTTGGCAGGATGTCTTAAACAGGCCCATGATGCCTTAACATTAACTGCCTACTTGAGGTGATGGATATATGTTGCTGCTAAACTCAACCCAAACATAGTCCTAAATATTGGCACCATGTGACAGGCATCTAGAATGGCTTGATCATCTGTGGTCGCCTCCTAACATTCCCTAGGTGGATCTGCAGCAGCATATTGTTGTTCTTTAGTCGTTTAGTCATGTCCAACTCTTCTTGACCCCCTGGACCAGAGCATGCCAGGCACTCCTGTCTTCCACTGCCTCCCGCAGTTTGGTCAAACTCATGCTGGTAGCTTCGAAAACACTGTCCAACCATCTTGTCCTCTGTCGTCCCCTTCTCCTTGTGCCCTCCATCTTTCCCAACACCAGGGTCTTTTCCAGGGAGTTTTCTCTTCTCATGAGGTATTGGAGCCTCAGCTTCAGGATCTGTCCTTCCAGTGAGCACTCAGGGCTGATTTCCTTCAGAATGGAGAGGTTTGATCTTCTTGCAGTCCATGGGACTCTCAAGAGTCTCCTCCAGCACCATAATTCAAAAGCATCAATTCTTCGGCGATCAGCCTTCTTTATGGTCCAGCTCTCACTTCCATACATCACTACTGGGAAAACCATAGCTTTAACTATACGGACCTTAGTTGGCAAGGTGATGTCTCTGCTTTTTAAGATGCTGTCTAGGTTTGTCATTGCTTTCCTCCCAAGAAGCAGGCGTCTTTTAATTTTGTGACTGCTGTCACCATCTGCAGTGATCATGGAGCCCAAGAAAGTAAAATCTTTCACTGCCTCCATTTCTTCCCCTTCTATTTGCCAGGAGGTGATGTGCCCAGTGGCCATGATCATAGCTCTTGCCTTTTCTTAGCTCTGCTTCTGATGGTGCAAGTGGCCATAAGCGGTCTGAAGTGGTGGACAAGTACCCTTCGAATGGTAATAAGCCGACCATGTTCTTGTGGCATTCACAGAGCAAAACAGTTCACAAGTAGGGGTGTCTCCTCTTTGAAGAGGGATTGGTACACCTGCTCCTTCCTCACACCAATTCTTCTTTTGGTCTTAGTAATGCAGGAGTGCAGAAGCGGATGTGTGTTGCTTGGGGTTTATTAAACTCGTTTCTCCCCACGCAAATCTGCCCAAATTTCTAACTGGAAATATACATGTTGCTGACAATCGTAGGAGGCAACCTGAACATACTGTTGCATCCCAGTACTAATGAACACAAAGACTAAATCTCACCATCTAAAACCACCTGGTGAAATCACTTTAGAACAGCGCAGCTAATTAACTTGCTGAGGCACCTGGCAGTGACTGCTGTGGGTGAAGTTGTTAGGAAGGATTTGCTTCCAAGTGCAGGGTTGCAAACTGACCAGGAAAATTAAAACTTTTGCGTGTGTTTTTTTGCCAGCTTGATCTGCTGAAATGGGCAGTAGTGTAAAAATAAGCCTTAGCACCTGGCTGATGCTTGCATATTAAAGACAGAGCTACAGAGATCAGTTTAAAAGTTGACAGCCCTTACAACTGTGGGAAAGGATTTGTGACCTTGTAGGGCAATGCCTTCAGAAGCACTGTTGGGTGCTTTCTGTAAAATAAATGCCCTATTGGATCAGTTAAGTCAGAAGACGGATTTTATGACTAATGCGGCCAGAACCTTTGAACAGGTAGTGGGAAACTATATGGAGCCCACTCAGGAAGCAAAACAGGAGTGTGCCATGACAGAACAACTGAAAGAAGAGGACCTTGCTGAATCTTGAGCGCCAGGGATGGAGGGACTTTTGGCCTAGCAGGAAAATGAGCCTTTGGATTTGACAAATGAACTTGGAAAAAACCAGATTTGGAAAGACAAAGTTTGGATTGATTTGGAAATGGTGGGTTGGACTGATCCCCCTATGCAGGTATGTTTGGACTTTCCGAGTCTGGCAATGGGCCGTCAGAGGTTTGGAGCTGTTGGGACTCCCAGTCTTGGAGGGAATTTGAAACATGTTTTAAAATACCACATGGAGTCTAGTCTGGACTATGAGAAAGAGGCTGATTTGTTGAAATGGGTCAAAAACACTACCAAGCTGGAGTTCCCATGAGTGAAAGGAAAATATGAAGAAGAGCTGCGGAAGGGACATGGAAGAGATTTGAAGGCCTCGGATATAAGATCACCAGGTTAATGTGCCAGACTAATGGGATTAAAAAAAAGGACTGACAATCCCGGGACCGGGGAGAGGGGACGATGGAAGAAGATTGGATTGTTTTTATTCTTTTTTTCTTCTTTTTATTATCAGAAATGTTTTATGAACGTTGGAAAAATGTTGAAATGAAATTACTTGGCTCTTGTAAAGATGTTTAAAGAATCAGGTAAAAAGGTTATGGTTATGAGAAGCTGGTAAAAATAAGACTTAAGTCTTAAGTTTTAAGGTTTTTTATAAGGTAAGATGAAAATAGAGTAAGGTAATGCAATGACAGAATACTATGAATTATGGAAAGGATTTGCTGTGACAAATATTAATCAAGATACAAGAGATGGGAGGAGGAGGAAGTCATGGAAAGAAGGTAATGAAATTGGAGAATTTGAAAATGATGGTTTTATTTTTTCTTTTTCTTTTTCTGTTTTTGACTTTTTTCTTTGTAATTTTGTCTTTATTTCTTTGTAATTTTTAAAAAAATTCTTTTTTCAATAAATATCATTTAAAAAAAAAAGTTGGCAGCCCTCAGCATGCCATGTTTGCTTCTAGTGGTCTGGTTCATCTAGGTCAGGGAGGTCCAACGTATGGCCTGAGGGCTGCATGTGGCCTTTGAAGCCCTTTTGGGGGGTCCCTCATGAAAAGGCATTGTGTAGCCTGTGGATTCCATGTCAAAGTACTATTGCGTCCCACTTGCTATGAAAAGCTGGACCGCCCTGATCTAGGTTATTCCTGAGCATAGCCATGTCATTGTAAGTTGACCCTGTTAAATGGGCACATATTTGGTCCTAGAAATAATATTTGACATAAACTTTGCGTTGTGTCAATGTTGTGTGTCTCTTCCATTCACAGAGAAGTAAGAATACTTGGTGGCCTCATAAAAGTTAGCCCTGAACTGAAATTCTCTGGTTAGAACTTTCACCGCAAAGCGTGGGAGAAATGGGGGAATTAAATGGACAAAGGAGGACAGAGCTGTTGGAACAAGAGAGAAGTTGCCCTTGAACCTTCATATTGATTTTGCCCCTTCCCTCTCATGCCTCTCTTGTGAATGAGATGTTAAACCGTTGGAGGACATTTTCGTTGCATTTTGCCTTTACCCCCTTCTGCCACTAGTCTTCGCAAATAGCTTGGACTTAAAAGGCAATTATTTTGTTAGGCAATCAGTCTTATCTCCAAGGAATACAAATGTAAGGAGCTTTGCATGCTGTCTGCCAGGTTTGGTTATTCTGGAATTGGGATGCAGGCTACATGCCCGGTAAAGGGCAAGGTCCATTTGGCTGGCATTGCACATTTGGAAACTATGTGCGTGCACGCGTGAGGGAGAGAGGGGAAAGTATTTAGTGGCAGTGACAGATCTACAATTTAGCAAGCATCTGTTCTTCCGACCCAGTTGGCTTGTGATGTCCTTATCAGTTTCCTCAAGGTAAAGGGTGTCACGGGCTGCATTGAGGCTGGGATTCAAATTGTCGCTGAAACTGAAAATGGTCTGCAAAATGATGCGTGGCAGCATTTTTCAATTTTCTGACTTTGCTAGAAGAACTTCCTAGAAGAACTCTGAGTAAAAGACACCCATTTCCATTTTACTTTGGGAATTTATATATTTATTTACCTTTAAAACATTTCTTATTCATGCTTTGTTGCAAATGCAATTCCAGGATGGGTTACAGATCTCAATGCATTCATTTAAAAAACCAGGCAGATAAATGACAACCAGGCAAAAATATAATCAGTGCTTTTTTCCTTTTAAAAAAAAAAAAGTTTAGGGGTACTCTCATTTTCCAACTTATATTGAAATACTGCCCCTCAATGAGGCCAAACTTAGATTCACAAAATGTTTAGGGGTATGCGTCCCCCTGCATCCCCCCAGAAAAAAAGATATAAAATCTGGCTGCCAGTTTCTACCAAATCTTAGCTGCATGTAAATGCATTCATTATCACTTAGTGGATGTGTGCTTCTCTTAGAATTGCACTTCTGCATTTAGACATTCAGCATTGACAGAGCTGAGCTGATGGTATTGTGATTTTGGTGAGCAGTTCTTTTAGCAAACGATTCTTGGCAGATTTGCAGAAGGGGGGGGGGAGGGTTTAAAGTTACCAGTGTTCTGGTGTCCATTTGTGCATTCATGCACAGTCACCAATACCAAGACCACTGCAGTGTTTCAGATCATGGAGATCCCAGAGGCGAGTGGGGGAAGCTGATCTGTTGCATTCTTCCCCTGGAATCTTACAAATGCAGTATGTAAGACCAAAGACCCGGAGCTGCTTTGCCAAAAATGACGACTGTAGCAAGGATCAGCCCAGTGATTTGGGGCTAAGGCTTATATCCTTTGAATTTGTTTATTTCGTTCTCCCGGAAATACATCATGTTTTTGCTCTGCTTCAAAAAATGGATAGGGGTGATCTTCCTTTCTTCTTCTTTTTTTGAGATTTATTTAGACAAATGTGCTATTTTGGGGAATCGTGTACGGCTTTGCTATCCGGATCCGTGTGAAGAACGTGCTGGGAGTCCATTGTACCGAATGTCCCTCCTAGATGAGGCTGAGCGGCTGTAAAACTGTTAACTAAACAAACACAGCATTTTCCATCTCCTCACTCGGGTGTGAAGAGTTCATCTCTCCCCCTGGATGCCGGCTAGCCAAGAATGACTGTGCAGTCAGAGACTGTGAAGCTGGACTCCTTCCCTCTATCAGTGTTTCAGAAAAAGGGGGGGGAGCTGTTTTTCTGTGTTAGAATATTTTAATTTGTGCAAATTGCATAAACACGAGAACCTTGGAATTTACACAAATGGAGAATGACATCTTAACTACATAGGTTTTGGGCTGCTTAAGTTAGGCGTTTCTTCAGTCTCTTTAGCTTGTCTTCATGGTAAATATTGTCCCATTTTACTCTGAGTAAAACTTCGGTGAATACCACCCATATGGTGGCAGAACATGTTGATTTTTGAACGGGACATGTGAGGGAACAATATTGGCTTCCCCATGTGCCAAACGTGTCTTGGCTCCATTTTTTTAAATGTGCCATTTTGTTTTTGTGAATTGGCTCACAAATTTCTAGATAGATCACTTTTTGTGCTATATAACACAAATGTTTCTCAGCTTACTTGCCCTGTTCTCTTGGCAGCCAAATTACAGTGGACGCTTGGGTTGTGAACGTGATCAGTGCGGGATGCACGTTCGCAACACGCAGAGGCGCATCTGCGCACGCACAGGTTGTGATTCGGTGCTTCTGTGCATGTGCAAAGCACGATTTAGCTCTTCTGCGCATGCACGACTGCCAAAAGCCGGAAGTAACCCATTCTGGTACTTCCGGGTTTCGGCGGTCCGTAACCCGAAAAAACGCAACCTGAAGCGCCTGTAACCCGAGGTATGACTGTACTCCTTTAGAGCTCACTGAATTTCGGTTGACTAGGCCCAATTGTAAGGTTTTTCTCCCTCCCTCCCTTATATATCTATAGACTATGCAGGGGGAGCAAACATGGTGCCTCACAGGTGGTTATTGGACTAAAATTTCCATTAGCCCCAGCCAGTATTGCCAGTGGTCAGGGATAATGGTAGTTGTTGTCTAGCAGCACCTGAAGGGTACTAAATTGGTTGTTCTTAGACTAAACAGTCTTATATAACCTCTGAGACTAAAGGATCCATGGGAGAGGTTGGGTGGCCATCTGCCATGGATGCTTCAGGTGAGATTCTGCAATGCAGGAGGTTGGGACCCCTTCCAACTCTACATTTCTATGATTCCATGTTTCTGTGACTTTCAATGTTCCTTAAGAAAACCAATGACATTCCCGTCTTTCTGAAATCTTTGTAAAATACTAAACGGCAGAAATTAGAGCGTCATTTGGGGGGTGGGGAAGTCAGCACTCCTGTCAGTCTTTCTAGTTTTTGGAGGCGATTCTAAGTTATTTCCTTGCAAATTTATGACTTGGCTCGAGAAGTTTAGAACTTGTAACTCTGGTGGAGATTTCATGGTGATTGCCTCATAGCATAACAGTGCAGTAAAGTTATTTTTATGAATAGTGGGAAGTTTAGGATTGGGCTTTATAACATTAATATGACACCTTTGAGTGCGCATTTTTATTTCCTGGCCTCGATACTTATAAGTGGCTCAACATTCAAGCATGGTCCATATATAGAGTAGGATTTATCGAGTTCATCCTGCAGCCTGTGTTCATTTTTTCAATGTATTTAATAAAGTTGATGTGTTGAATGCTAAATACTCCAAAGACTGACCCTCCACATTTATATTTAAAAGTTTTACAAAGAAAACTATGAGTGAAGAAGAAGAATAAAATTACATACAGGTCTAAAACACGAGAACATACTGTTTTCTCCCCAAACAAGTCAATATTGATTTAGGAATTCACCTTGCTGGAAGTGTACCCATTGGTCTGTGGTCCTGTGGTTGCTTCCATAATAGTACCTTACCTACTATGTTTGAAAAGAAACATTTTCCTTTCTTTAGGCCATTCATGTCACATCATGTAAATTACAGGTTTGGCAACAATCGTCGTATGTGGTTCTCCTCATTGTGGGCAGTAGTTTCTGCCTATATCTTGTAATGCTTGTGGGATTGAAGCTTTGCCAAAAACAATGCATACATGTATGGTAGGAAGACATGAGAGAGAAATTTTTATGAATATTTCTCTCTCCCCCCCGCCCGCCTTCTAGGGTTAGCTAGGTGGTGGTCATTGAGAAGAATTGTCTGTGTTGGAATTTACAAGCAAAACTAGCCAATGTTTAGCAGACATGTTGCATTGGTGCTGTTTTAGGGAGGTATTTATGGAGGCATGTTTATTTAGAAAACATTAATCCCTCCTTCTCAAGATGTCTTACCATCATCTTATAAAGCACAGCAATAAATAATGAAAACAAACTAAAATAGATGTAATTGTCTTCTGAGTAGAAAGTTTGATATAACTTGATTACGACTTGCTTGTTTTGAAAGAAAAACACACGGGTCTTTTGGGGTAAAACAAACATCAAGAACATCAAGTTATGTTTGTTTTGAGCCAGTCCAGATATTTTCCTTTTCATCTGCAAAAGTATTCTGGCATCTCAGAGTCATTCCCAATACATGATGAACAGACTGTGTGCGTGTGTGTCTCTCCTGAAGGATATAAACTTCCTTTATTAGGCAAATTTTTGTCCAACAGGCAAGCTGGCCTGTGTCTGGAGGGCCAGTGCCAGTTATAAGGCAGAGACCACAGGATTAGCTTTTAAGTGTCAATTATGTTCTCTTCAAGCCAATGCAATCCCATTTCTTGGGACAACAAAATAGAGTTATAAAAGCAGATTCAAAACAATATGAGTCTTTTTAAAGCGGAAGCTGCATCTGGGTCCATATCATTCCTTGTCAGTTTTGATATGCCCACCTACCCACTCACTTTCTTGATTCAATGGGCTTTCTTGATTCAATGATTAAACCCAGTATTCAACTCGGAAAGAATCGACCGGCTTTAAGCCTCAGGGACAGCCTCACCACCTGAAACTAGGGCAGTGTTTCTCAAACTTGGGTTTGTTGCTGTTGGACTACAATTTCCATCATCCCTAGGGAGCAGGACCAGTGGTCAGGGATGATGGGAGTTGTAGTCCAACAAGTGCCAGAGACCCAAGTTTGAGAGACATTGCTCTAGGGGATAAACTGAACGTTGTGCTGTTGTGATAGTTCCATCAGTGCTTGCCAGATGGAACAGTTTTTCATCTCCTTTCCCCTGCACACTGTTCTGGGGCTTCTTCGGACAATCCCAAAACTGTGAGGGACTGGGGGGGTGGGGGAAGGAAGCCCCAGTGGGGCATGTTGCATTGACTGGTGGCCAAAGGAAAAATTCAATGTCTCTCTCAGTGGCTTTTAGACTGTCTGTGAGGAGCTTTGTGGTTCATCAAGAGAGTCATTGCTCCTCACTGAAAAGATCAGCAATTGCAGAAAAAAACTCCATGCAAGAGAGCATGTCTTCCATTTCTGAGTATTCTTTGACTAAATGATGTATTCTGGGTCCTCCTATTAGTTCACATTGGCCAGGGGTCTGCCCCCTTGAGCCTGGGCTGTGCCCTGCAAGATAGGAGCGTACATTACAATGTGCAGACCCGCAACAGTCTCTTGCTGAGTTAATGTTTCCCTGAAGTTAAAATGTTTGAAGTGCACTAGTCTGGCTAAATATCGCAGTTGTCTCATGGTTGCCAATTTCATATTCATTCATTCATTCATTTATTCATTCATGTCATCTTTATAATTATCATGATAAATAGCGAAAGAAGCAAACGCCGGCTATTTTAGAAAAGCACTGTCACCTTTTCTGTGTTACTACCTGACTACTTTACTCTTGACTTTGATTGCTGAAATGAATGTTCCACTCCCTCATTCTTCGATCTCTGTGGAAAAAATAAAAATACCAGAGTTGAGAGACTGTTAAACATATGTAGGGTGGCTTCTCTCTGCAGCTTGGTTTTAGTGGTTTTCCTGTTTATAATAGTGTGAGAATACAACGGGGTCTGGTGATCCCAGGCACCAGTGCACACATGCAAACAGCCTGCTTTTCCTGTCCAAAACTGCCTTTAATGATATTTTTCCTTTTTTTCTGTGTATGTTTGAGAGAGAGAGCAGAGTATATAAGCAGGAAATGCTAGGGGCACCTCCCGCAGGGAAAAAAAGGTTTACTTTTCTATTATTAAATAGAAAACAATTGGTTCGTAAAAGGATGTGGTCACTGGTAGTATTTCAAGCAGTGACTTCTTAGCAGTCTGCCAAGTCTATAGGGAACTGTGCATTTTATGCTTGTGGTTTGTTTTGGACAATGAGCAGGTGAACTCCAGGTTAGGGCTGCTTTTATTTCTTTTGTCCCACTGCCAAAAAAGGAGAGTAGGGAGAGGGCAACACCCATAATAAAACCTTAAATGAGGATGCTGGGCTCCAGCTCTCACCAGCATCAGCTAGCAAGGTCAGAGATCATGGGAGTTCGAGTCCAGCAACAACGTTTGGGCCTCAGGTGCTTCACAGCAATTGCATAGCATAGATTGAAAGACCTGGGGAAATAAGGGCTTCACATTATGCATATACACCAGTCAAGAGCACCCCTGCAGTGGGGAGAGCATCTGGCAGTTGATATGCCACTACTGAGGGACGCAGGTGGCGCTGTGGGCTAAACCACAGAGCCTAGGGCTTGCTGATCAGAAGGTCGGTGGTTCGAATCCCCGCAATGGGGTGAGCTCCCATTGCTCGGTCCCTACTCCTGCCAACCTAGCAGTTCGAAAGCACGTCAAAGTGCAAGTAGATAAATAGGTACCACTCTGGCGGAAAGGTAAACGGCATTTCCGTGCGCTGCTCTGGTTCGCCAGAAGCAGCTTAGGCATGCTGGCCACATGAGTTGGAAGCCGTACGCCGGCTCCCTCTGCCAATAAAGCGAGATGAGCGCTGCGACCCCAGAGTCATCCGCGACTGGACCTAATGGTCAGGGTCCCCTTTACCTTTATGCCACTACTGAGTAAATGGCTCATCAAAGACAGTGTCCTCTGGCAACTGGAGGACATGGGTCCACTCCCTGACACATCCTGTGTGGGGCCACAGGCACTGGAGTCAGCCTCCCCTGGCCCCCAAGCAGACACATCTGCTGCCAGACTCTGCTGGTTGCTCCACAGACATCTTGAGTGATCTAGAGAGCCCTGGCGAGGGATTCCTGCAGCTGGAAACTTCATTACCTGGAATGAGCCAATGGTTGTGGAGGGGAAGGCACCAACCCTTTCACTAGGCAGGAGATGGGGCCTCCAGTCATTCTCTACCTAGCTTGCCTATAAAATTCAGCCCATCGCTCCAGGCCCTCACTGAGACAATGTGGATGTTAGGTGTCCTCTGCAGGGGCACTATCCATGGTCCTGAACCCAGACTTTGACCTCCCTCCCAGGTGCTGACCCTTACCTAGGGAGCCAAGAATTTCTGACCTGCCCTTGCTTGAGCCTTCATTACTCCTTGGTGGTTTGGCATTCCTGCAGATCGTGACAGAGTGGAAGGGATCATGAATGTTGCTGCTGTTCTCCACCTGTTTGGCGCACAGGGTTGGTGTGTGTAGGCTGAAACGGCGCAGTCAGTTCTCTGGGTAAAAAGTAGGGAAACACCTGTATATTTTCAGCTATGCCTTTAAGCTATATTCTGACCCTGTATAGAACTGTGGGGTAATAGATCCATGCATGTTCTCTTTTGCACACAATGGGTTGAATTGGGGGAGCATCATCTGACCCGGCCCACGTTTAATCCTACTGTAGCACATAGGGGCTAGAAACTTGGCTTTTAAAACTATTTCCTTTTTTTATGTATATAAAAAGCTCCTTTTTAATAGGCTTGAACTCTGTTCCAAGTGTAATGTTTGCAGATGTCGTAGATGCACAACTACTTGTCTTTGGGTTTATCTCTCATTTTCGTAGCATATGAGGAACACTGAGTAAATGTAACACTTCCATGCTGCCTTTCATGAAGAAATATCCAACTGATCCGAGCAAAACATTACAAGGCTATAAAGGTTTACATGTGTTCCCCCCACTCCTTAAAAGGAATGGTGTTTAAACTGAGTGAAAACAGGTGCTTTCCAGCTGTGGCAAACTAGTCCATTACGAGCCATGTTTAGTAGGTCATTGGACAGTGTTCTGGATTATCCTTTTGGGAAAATGCCGCTGAAGGAAACCTAATTTCACGTCTTGGAACATGGCAGCCTGATAAATGGAAAGTTGGTTACATGGCTTTTGTCACCCATGAAATTCCATGCTTGACATTCTGCCTGAATGAATGCAGCTCCTGCAGATGAAAGCATCACTCTGACTTTCCTCGTCATGTAGGAATTGCCTCACTGGATCACAAAAAGGGATCTTTCTCCAGGAGGGGCAGCCAAAAGTAACATTAACACTTGATGCAGCCTAAGGTTTGGAGTGGAATTGAAAAGTTGGCATGTCATTCGTTAAACTGAGCTTGAACTCTCCTTTCAGATGCAGTGAATGTCTCCTCTGTGATTCCCGTTGCTTTGACTGCCTCCTCTTTGAACAGCACTGTCTAGGCTAGTCAGCTCCAAGCCTTTGGCCAGAGCTGATGCCTGTCTCTTTAAAATCCACATGCGACTAACACAGGAAGACTGATAAACGTGCAGGCACTGAGTCAGGAAAATAAAAAGGGCGGGAAGCCCATTTCATATGGACCAGGCTCGTGAGGGAGTGGGATTCCTCTGGGATGGAGAAGTATAAACTTGTGGGATGTGGAGTGCTTTGTCGGAAAAGGGCAGTGGGTGGCTATTGGAAAAATGTTGTGTAATTTATGGAACTTCTGTAGCCTCTGACGCGCCGCGCATTATGTAACAGGATATAATTCCAGTGCCCCTGTTTCTTTTGCTTCCCTGCCTAGCCCTGCCCAAATGCCCTGGAACGTATTCCAGAGCTGTGGATGCCTAACGTTTAAAAGCCGCCTTGATACCTCAGCCATGGCAAGCAATGCAAATGCTTTTTTCTTTTTTCTCTGAAGGCGGGTGAGGGAGAGGGGAAAGCGACTGTTTTGCATTTGCTCTTTCAAGATCCTGGAGGAATGCCGAGTTTTATTTTTATATTTTACATAACCAATTTAAATATTTGTGATGGCTCATGTTGCTTTTCCTGGTATTTGGGGAACACTCGCTTCCCCATCCCAGGACCCACCCCTACACACGGCTTTTCGTGTTTTCAACAGAGCATTTGAGCTGTTTTCTCTTTGTCATACGATACGAAATGACATGCAGTATGCTGTCCAGGGCTCCTGGATTACCAGCAACACACACACACACACACACACACACACACACAACTGTATGTCAGACTCGCTCTCTGTAGTCCAATACTTTTTTTTTAGAATACATAATTCAAATTCCCACCCGCTCCTTACTGTTAGAAAGGCCCTTAGGAGTGCTGTGTTTATGACGTTTTCTCTTTAAAGGATTGAGCTGGCTTAGCGGCAGCTGTGTTTATCCAGGGTTGTGTATTTGTAAGCTTATTTACTCGTGCCTCTGTTATACTTATCCATTCTCAGTTTTCAAGAGCCAGCCACCTAACTCATTACTGAGAGGGGGAAAGGTGCATTTGAATCCAGAGCTCAGCCAAAGCCATCTTTTAAATGTTGTTGTCACTTACACAAGTTTCAGAAAGTACCTCTTCGCCATGACTCTCCCCTTAGACTTTTTTTATCCAGGCTGTGGACACTTGAAAGAACCATGCAAAAGGACTCAAGGCTAGTTTTTACAGCTCCAGCGACCTGTCCTGTCCCTGGGGATACAGCATGGCAAAAGGTCCAAAGCCGTGGGAGCCAAACACAGCAGCTGCTTTTCAACTTCCCTGAGCTAAGTCTCAGGTGGAGGCCCTTCTCTGTACACCTCACCCACATGACAGTTAAAAGTCCCATTCTTTCTTTATAAAAGGTAAAGGTACCCCTGACTGTTAGGTCCAGTCGCGAACGACTCTGGGGTTGCGGCGTTCATCTCGCTCTATAGGTCGAGGGAGCCGGCGTTTGTCCGCAGACAGCTTCCGGGTCATGTGGCCAGCATGACTAAGCCGCTTCTGGTGAAACCAGAGCAATGCATGGAAACGTTGTTTACCTTCCCGCTGGAGTGGTACCTATTTATCTACTTGCACTTTGATGTGCTTTCGAAGTGCTAGGTGGGCAGGAGCTGGGACCAAGCAACTGGAGCTCACCCCGTCACGGGGATTTGAACTGCCGACCTTCTGATTTGCAAGCCCAAGGCTCAGTGGTTTAGACCACAGCACCACCCGTGTCCCTTCTTTCTTTATAGAATCATGGAATTGCAGAGTTAGAAGGTACCCAAGGGTTATCCAGTCCAACCCACTAATATTTTATTAGAAGAATATCATTTATAAGAAGATAAAAGAGAGAGAGAGAAGTGAGTGTGAGAGAAAGATAAAAAAACAAAGGTGTGGGGAATATGTTACAATACAATAAATATAATCAGTTACATTTCCATACATTTCCATACATTACTATGTATAGCCTTGGGAGTGTGAAACTGGGTTAGGTAGCTAACTGGAGCATGCTTTCGGATGGATTTGTTGTACTTCCTTCTTTTGGCCTAGTGGTTAAAACAGTAAAAACAGACTTTTTGCCCTTTCGCACTTGGGTAGCAGGACTGTCTTATTATCTCTTCTTCCTTTTCTGTTTCTGAGAACACACTAATGAGGCGAGACTGTGTTTCATACATAATTGAGACATAATCATAATTTTCTTCCTTCCTTCGGCCAAGATAATTTTGTCTCTTTCTCCACCCTGTCCAGATTTTTCTGCACTTCTCTGCAATTCCTTTGAGTGAAATCTTCGAGTAATTTTTTTAAAGTACCTTGTTTTACCGTGGTATATTGTGTCAGACTAATACTTAGATTAATGGTTTCTGGGTAATGCTTCTGGGCATGAAACATTTTCCTGAATAGGCAGAGAATATGCTGCCAAACCTTTCACTCTCTCAGAGGAGCTCTTTCGTTTGTTGCTGTAAGTAGGTGTTGTCAGAACTTGGTTAACTTCCATATTAATTCTCCATCCACTCAGCCTAATAGCACCCTTCAAAATGTCTTTGTGCAATACATGTTGCAGTTGCATTGTTGCAAGCACAGGTGGATCCATATGACTATTAATATACAGAATAGGCATTGAATAATCTGAGCTTGCAGCTGATCTTGTGCTTTCAAACGCAACTTTTGACATTTTTTGCTTGACTAATGCTGGACCAGTAAGAAAGGCAGGAGAGATTCCAAAGGTCAACATTCTCTTTCCAACATTTTATTTACATTTCTGTTGGCACTTCATAATTTCCCCATCTTAATAACGTAGTTTATTTAACATCCTGAAGGTTTGGTGTAGCTGTCCCTAGTTTCCAACTTTGCATGGTATACAGAGTGCATAAACTGAACGATCAAATAGCTGCAACTTTTCCTGATTGGTTCAGGAGGCCATACTCTATGTTAGAATTGCAGTGATCCATGTCTACTTCCCTGACTGATTAGCAACTATATCGCAAGTAGGGGCTGACAAAGAGCAGTGCCTGCCATGAAAATGCACAGTTTGCCTGCTAAATGGAAGTGTTTCAAAAGGGCCTTTTTATGATGCGGCTATAAATTCAAGAATGAGAAGTGATGTGCATTTCATTCTGGGGAATGTGGCATGAAAAATGATAGCGTTGAATGTCCTGAATGACCCAGTGAGATTGATATATATGGGACTGGTCACGATAATCATGAGCGATTCGGTGTCGTTTTTTAAAGAACAGTTTTGCTTTTCGTTGTATTTTGTAATCTTAGTGGATTAGCCAGTCAGTTTCCAAAACTCAATCTTCGAATCAACAATATATACAGCCGTTGCTTTTCACTACCTCAATGTAGTAGGGCAGACAAGTGTTGGGGTTACAGTTAAGATCCTACTCAAGAATGAGCCTAATTTTTTTTTTAATAAATTTTTTTATTAGTTTTACAATTTTTTTTAAAACAATACAAACATATAAAAAGACATACAAACACGTATAGTTTCATAGCCTCTTTTTCGTAAACCTTGTTTCTCAGACTCCCCCATACCTCCCCTTTCTGCATCCCAGTGTCCAAAATTTTTTTAGCAACTTCTAAATATTTCTGTCAAGCCTCTGTCCTCTTAATCTTTCCTTCAGTCTAATCTTATGTCACTGTAACCCTTTCTTTCTCAAAACCTCAACATTCTAACATTCATCGAGGTTATAGTAGTCCTTAAGATAGATTTTAAATTTCTTCCATTCTTCTTCCGCCGTCTCCTTCCCCTGATCGCGGATTCTGCCAGTCATCTCAGCCAGTGTCATGTAGTCCATCACTTTCATCTGCCATTCTTCCAGAGTGGGTAGATCTTGTGTCTTCCAGTACTTTGCAATAAGTATTCTTGCTGCTGTCGTAGCATACATAAAGAAAATTCTATCTCTCTTTGACACCAACTGGCCGACAATGCCCAAGAGAAAGGCCTCTGGTTTTTTAGAGAAAGTACATTTAAGTACAGAATGAGCCTAATTTTACTCAGTCGGATTTGACTTCTGAGTTGCACCGTGAGTCTCTGTTCTCCTCTTAGAATGAGCACAGCAGATTCTGGTTAGTTGCCGACCAACACAGTGAATCTGAAAATAGTAAGATCGTTTTTCAATCCATCATTTGCTTTATCCTGTAGAAAAGACATATCACTGTGTTCATAGGGTCAGTTCACACAACCCAGTCCTAGCTTTGTAGTGAATCCAGTGTGACTTGCAGCTGCAGAAGCAGAACGGCATGAATTACCTTTGAAAGCAAACATATATGTCTCGAGGGAAATTACTCTGGCTACATTCATGGTATGTCTGTGCTAAATTTCAAATTCCTGCTGCTGCTGTGGATTTCAGGGGGTGGTAATTTGAATCCATGAGATGTGCTGTATTTTGAGATTTTCATTTTGTCCTTTTGTGAAATCACAGGACCTACCAAGGATTTAGAAGTGACCTGAGCAAAATTGCCATGGGCATCTTATGCGTCTACGTCGCTTTCCTGTTTCTAAGAGTCAAGCAACAACTGTGCCTGACTTCTCATTGTCCCGCCACTTCCCTCTATTCAGCACAACACTAAGCCAAACTATGGCTTCCAGATGAATCATGAGCTGTAACCAAGGTTTGTTCTTGGCATATTGCTCATGGTTTGTTTGGGGGAGACATACCATGAGTCTGGGTTATATAATAATAATTTATTATTTATATCCCACCCATCTGGCTGGGTTTCCCCAGCCACTGTGGGCGGCTTCCAACAGAATATTAAAATACAATAGTCTATTAAACATTAAAAGAAACTTCCCTAAACAGGGCTGCCTTCAGATGTCTTCTAAAAGTCTGGCAGTTGTTTTTCTCTTTGACATCTGGTGGGAGGGCGTTCCACAGGGCAGGTGCCACTACCGAGAAGGCCCTCTGCCTGGTTCCCTGTAGCTTTACTTCTCACAGGGAGGGAACCGCCAGAAGGCCTTCGGCGCTGGACCTCAGTGTCCGGGCAGAATGATGGGGGTGGAGATGCTCCTTCAGGTTCACATGTATCAGTAAGCCATTATAACTTTCAGCTCCTGGTGGCACAGTAGCAGTGGCACCAAGGGAGGAGTGAAGTGGCCTTGATTTTCTAAATGAGCACCAGCATCTTTGCTTGTTCATGCTAAGCCATAGTTTAACTTAAGTAGATGATCAGTGAGAGGAACTCCTAGATTCTATATGTTTCTAGGAAATCCTCTCACTGGCCATCTATATAAGCTTATCTCCCAGATGCAAGGGTAACTGTGCACATATACTGGCACCATACTGGTTGCTACGAGGGACGTGGGTGGCGCTGTGGGTTAAACCACAGAACCTAGGACTTGCTGATCAGAAGGTTGGCGGTTCGAATCCCTGCGATGGGGTGAGCTCCTGTTGCTCGGTCCCTGCTCCTGCCAACCTAGAAGTTCGAAAGCACATCAAAGTGCAAGTAGATAAATAGGTACCTCTCCGGCGGGAAGGTAAACGGTGTTTCCATGCGCTGCTCTGGTTCGCCAGAAGTGACTTAGTCATGCTGGCCACATGACCTGGAAGCTGTACACTGGCTCCCTCTGCCAATAAAGCGATATGAACGCCGCAACCCCAGAGTCGGTCATGGCTGAACCTAATGGTCAGGGGTACTTTACCTTTTTACTGGTTGCTACATTAAGCATTAGTAGCACAGGTAGCTGCCTTCTACCAAGTGAGACAATTGGTCTATCTGGTATATGTCTCAGTACTGACTGCACTGACTTACTGTGACTCTTCGGGGTTTCAGACAGGAATATTTCCCAGACAGGAGGTTCTTGGGACTGAACCTAAGACCTTCTGCATGAAAAGCATTTTCTCCACCGCTGGATTACCGTGTGTTTTTTCTTGAGGTATCTCCACCTTTATCCTTTTTGACAATCTGTTTGCCATTTGATCAGATGACATGGGTAGGAACAGAACAACAAAGTTAGTGGTTTCACGTGTAAAGGTAGTTTTGGAATCATGGCGCCGGTTATCTTCTTAGCTGTCTTTGCCCTAGGATTGCCTGCAGGTTAAACAATGCTGATGCCTTTGCAAGTAACAGCACAGCCCGATGTGTGCCGCACACACTTTATCACTCTTTCATTGCTGAATGAAACCAGACCTCCAGATTTCCAACAATTTCATTTGCTTCCATGCTCAAAACACAGCCATCTGCCGTTCGCTTAATTCTGAACTTCCTGCGGCAAGGAAGTTGTTAAAGCATACTCTTTGGGGCTCCCTCTTCCTCCTAAACAATCCTGCCCTTAAAAGCTTTAAAAGAGAAAGAGAGACTCTCCAGACACAGAGAAAAGTATCTAGTTTCTTGTCAGTTTCTGACACACAAGGTTGTTGCGATAATAATAGATACCCAGCTATAAATCAGTGTTTCAGCACAACGCAATGGCACTATTGGCGTTCCTGCGTTGTAATGCTTTGGCCACAATAGTGAAATGTAAAACCTTCCACTTAATCCTACAGCATAATTTTCACCAAGATCATATAGCTCATCCCCATTGTACAAATGGTAAAGGAGAGAGATCAAAGGAGATGTGAAACTGCCGTGGCAATTAAAAAAACAAAACAAAAGACCAGTCTCAATAGCTTGCCAGGACTGGAAGTGAGATATTAATCTGAATTTCCACTATTGTGGAGATTTCAGACTGGGAAAAGCAGCATACTTTCCAGGAGAGAAGACTTGTGAATGGCATAATAATAATGCTCAGAGTCTTAATGTTCACAAGCTTTCCCTCTGAACTAGCAGCGTTTAACAGACTTCTCATTTGAGTTTTGCACATATTAAGAGAATGGAACTCCTGGGAATCTTTTAAAGAGCATTCCATTCCACCAAATTCTGCTTTTTATTGGGCAAATGTCCATTATGTTCTTTATATATAGATATTAGGGCATCAAGCAAATGGGAGAATAGCAGAATGCAACAGCCATTTCCTGAGATCTAGTTGCATGCCTTAGATTTGAGAGCTTGGTCCTGTTCATTAGAGTAGCCTTTGAAGTCCCCCTGCCCCCAACCATAGCTAATTGCTTTGCCTAAAATACTGTGAGGATCAGCAGTGCTGCACATACCGGGGCCTCAGGAACAGGGGAATGCCAGGAAAGCATGTAACTTCAAGGAAATCAATCCCAAACCTTAGAATAGAGCTGCAAGAGCGAGTTTGAGCACACGAAGGGAATTAATTCCAAAGAGGGGTGGGAAAGAGCCTGGAGGCGGCTGCCCCATATTCCTCCAGCCCATGCCCAGTCTCTAAACCATAGCCAAGGGAGCTTCCATCATTATGTCTGCCTTGGCCCCTAACGAATTCATGGCTGAGGTGAAACTTCAACTTGAACTGGAAATCGTAACTTAGTCTCCTAACTGCAGCACTAAGGTAAAGGTAAAGGGACGCCTGACCATTAGGTCCAGTCGTGGCCGACTCTGGGGTTGCAGCGCTCATCTCGCTTTATTGGCCAAGGGAGCCGGTGCACAGCTTCCGGGTCATGTGGTCAGCATGACTAAGCCGCTTCTGGCGAACCAGAGCAGCGCCCGGAAACACCGTTTACCTTCCCGCCGGAGCGGTACCTATTTATCTACTTGCACTTTGATGTGCTTTCGAACTGCTAGGTGGGCAGGAGCTGGGACCGAACAATGGGAGCTCACCCCGTCGCAGGGATTCGAACCGCTGACCTTCTGATCGGCAAGTCCTAGGCTCTGTGGTTTAACACACAGCGCCACCCGCGTCCCTAACTGCAGCACTAGCTCTGTATAAAGTACTTGTGTGGCTTCCCTGTGGAGGAAAACCAGGACCTACAAAAATGTGGCCCTGTTGCTTTAGCTTTCCCTAGAGGGTGGGGTTTTGTTTTTTGTTTTTGGTGGAATTGGTATCCCAGCATAAATCATATGCAAGGCCCTTGTTGTTTCAAATGTGAGAGGAAACTAAAGAATTGTTTCCCGAGAAATTAATATACATATATATTTTCGGACTGCTTTGACATGGTTCATGCTGTTGCCATATGTGTTGTAAATCAGCTATCATTTTACTCCCCAAATATGGCTCAGTTTTAAGTGTTGGCTGAAACTGTTCCTGTATAAGTCATGGTGTATGCAGAGTTCTTTGGGATGCTTCCAGAGAAACATGAAGGCGCTGAGTTTTAAAACTCATTTCAGACCATTTTGTTGCTAGTGGAGTGCGGGTGTGAAGGAGATAACTGAGCAGAAGAAAATAGATGATTATCTTCTGATAAAGAAAGCTGATTGTTGGAAACTTCTAAGCAGCAGATTACATGCCTAAAAGGAGTCGCAGTTAGAGAATACTTGTATGTGGCTAAAAAGTTCATCTTGATGAATTTGAACTAGTTGGTTTCATAAAGGATGAATTCGGACCTGAACTAATTCCTTTTAGAATCTACTGGAAAACTTAGTAGTAGTAGTAGTAGTAGTAAGGATGGTTGTATTCATAGCCCAAATACTGGAAAAGTCAAGGTGTCAAAATTCTCCTATCTCAGATTGTCATTATTATTAATGTTTCCCCCTAAAGGCAGATTAGCAAAGCACATTAGAAAATAGCCCCTGCTATTTTTAAAAACTGGAGCACACTTCTTGGACTAAGGACATGTTTGTGTCTGCTCGGTAGGTCTCTTGACAAGCTAAACAGATTATTTTATTTCATTGGCTCTCGAGGCGCACGTCTGCTTTAATAAAAGGGGAAAATCATTTCCAAATAGGGTCTGAATGAGATCTGGAATCTGGGCTATATTTGAAGCATGCAGCACATTTTTAAAAATGAGGGAAAAACCTGAACTTTGGGGAATGAGGGGGGTCACATTGCAGACTTCCAGAGCATATGCTGAAGCTTGCCGCAGCTATTACATTCACAGTATTTCAGGCTGTTCCAGAATTTGCAAGGAAATGAATTTGTTCTGGGTATCACAAAGCATAACACAGCTGCTAATGACTGAATCTGTTTCTCAGGAGGAAAGGCAGCAAGTGGTGATAGCATTTTAGGTGTCTGAAATTTTGTATCTGGTATTTTGGAGCTTGCTGGTTCCATAGTAGAGAAGAGACCCAATTGCTGTTTTGTGACACCAATCCTTCATTGGTGTTAAGAGCATGTGAGCTTTGTTCAGTTGCACACACAAACAAAAATGTCATTGGAAACAAAAAATGGGATTCCACATGAAGCGGCCTTTTAAATTCATTTCCCATATTAGTTTTTCTAGATCAACATATTGAGGAGAAACAACACGAATTGGCACAAACACCTAACTTGTCAATGGGTGACAAGATGATGTCTGTGCAGCTCCTCTGATCACAGACATCAGGATAAATGTTGCTCATTTTAGTTGGAAGCATTTAATTATTACACATTTTAGTTCTCAGTTTTTGTCGCCTAGGCCACCTTCCAGTGGAACCATGACAGAGGCTGATTCAAATCAAATCAAATATCCTTTATTAGGCATAGCAAACCAAACATTATCAAACAGACACCATATGCAAATTGTGCAAAAAAGGAGCTCAGCATAACAAGGTTTGTACCAGTCAGATCTTTAACTCCAGAGGAAATCAGTTTGCTTAAGTAATACCGTACAACACTACCACATGACTGATCAATTAAGAACCACTAAATCTCCTTATAATGGCCCAGTCTTTCTACATGGACAGCACTCAAAAATTCAGCCACTATTAAAGTGATTTGATCATTCCTGTCCGAAAGCAGGTCCTGAACCGTTGGTAGCATAGAATTCTAGAGGCTGATTCACAGGCTTCCTGGTTTTCCTCAAGTCAACCAGAAGTGCCATGGACAGGAGCGGAGGAAGGGGGGTGGTTCGCGCCAGATGTCACCACTGAGGGGGGTGACAAAATGCCTTGTGGCACCCACCGCGGGGCCTGCAACATGCCCGAGCCATGCGTCTCTCCTGGGAGTGACGCAGTGTCTTGGGAACCTACAGGCTCCGCCTGCCCCAAACTGTCCGCCCACCGCCTTCCCCTCAGCTATAGGGTGGCTGAGTGGGAGGAGGCAGGCAGACTCCTTGGAGGCCCCATGGAGCTTCCTGCCCCATCTCTCCCCGCCCCACGGGTGGCTGGCCCACGGGTGGCTTGCACCGCCGCTGGCCATGGAGATGTGTGTTTGTTTGTTTTCCTCCCAGGTTTTGGGTATACAAAATTACCTAATGGAGATTCAGTCAATTTTTTTTATTGTTTGTGGCCAATGGCCATTACAATACAATGTGAACACAAATCGCACAGCTGCAAAACAGAAAAAAAGCATTGCATACACCAGAACAAGGCAAATCTACAATGTCAGCACCCCTAGGATTTAGCACTTGCACCATTCAGAAAAGTTGCTCTTATCTTTCCTGCCACTAGTGCAAATAGTGCCACCCTACAACTGATGCACTTATCAAAATATGCCAACCACCATTTAATTTTCAAATCATCTGGCTGACCTCCTAAGGTGATCTGAAAATGGGAGATAAATTTAACTCTGGGTAAATCATACAATGGGAAATATAAAATATAATGTACCAGATCCTCAATAGACCCTGATCCACAAATGCAAAGCCGCTCTTTTATCGATTTGTTAGTTTCAAATCAAATACCTTTATTGGCATCACAGTATAAAACATTTCAAGTCACTGGGATATTTAAAAGGACAAGGGTGAAGCTGTCAAAGGTAATACGGTCACACTGTGATCGTGTGCACTTAGATATTCTGCTTCGCCCTGTCTGTTCCCCGAAAGGATGGTTTGTTGGGAACCCTTTCTGGTAAAATTGTGGCTTAAAAAGAAGCTACTAAGGTAGTGATATCTGCCAGGAGAAACCTCATTTGACTTCTTCTTGGATTTATAGGCTGGAGGTCCAACATTTTGCTCAGCATCAGTTGGCGAGGTCTGATGATTTGTTAGTATATCTTCCAGCCAGGTATTCAGTTGGCATTGTTTGGAATCTGAGCTGGGTCAAAACACGTCTAACGGGGGCAAAGTTAATTCTCGCAGGTGCATAACCCTTTTGTGGTCTGTTTTAATTTGATTGTACCAAATAGCAGATTTGCAGTTGTTTATATATTCAAGGTCCTTTTTTTGCATCTTCGCTAAACACAATATCTCGTATCTTGTGACCAGAATCATCTGACAGTATCACTGTTGGAGAGATCAAATCACTCTGCATCAGACCTCTACAAGATTTTACCCAGTCTTCCCTTTTCTGCAACTCCAAAAGACATCTTTTGGCTAAATGGAAATTCGAAATCTCAAAACAGAGACTTTTCTGGTGCAGAAAACAGAGGAAATGGTCACCCATCGCTGGCTCAGTAAGGGAAGCATTGTTGGGTCTCTGAACTTGGGGGAGTCATGGGGCGATATAAGATACAGATGCAAACTATGTGAAACTTGAGATATGGAGGATTTAATTGGCTTTCAGAATGTTAAGCAAGATGCCAGGATTGAAATGCTTCCTGTGTGTTAAAATGCTGAAGGATCATTAAAGACTTGAAGGCAGCACTCCCAGCAGTGTTTTACCCCTGCAGAATCCTCTATGGGTGTTTATTCACTTAATGGCTCAAGGAAATATTGCCTTCTAACAAAACTCTCTTTGGAAGTCTTTTGGCCTTACCTTAGCCAGTGTAGCTTGTGAGATCTGATAAGTTAGTAAGAAAAATTGCTTTGGCATGTTCTGGGGTGATTTCTTTTTAAACTAGAGTGTGTTGTGTTTTGTGTCCTCTATGAAGATTTTGAAGTATAAATAAATCCCAGGTTAGTTGTTGGCTTCTTGGCAAAAGATAAGTATGCCTGAGAAAGGGAAATAAAGAATCACATCCGGCTATTTTGTATAATGACAGCAGAGCATTCTGTTGACTTTACAGGCATGAAATATGATTGTTTTGGCAGTGGAATTCAGAGTCGAGTCTTTCCTTTTATCCATAGGGGGTGGGAAGTGGTCAGGCTCTTGTTGCAAAAGTTATAAATATTAACCATGTTAAAACAACATTCAAATGCTCCAGCAATGCACATGGTACCAGACAGTGTGGCTTAAGGAATTGTTTGCATGTTACTTTCTTTAAAAGGGTTTGGGAGTGAGCATGTCATTCCCCAGCCAGAACCAGAGGTTTCCCAAAGACTGTCACTAGACTGAGCCAGTGGACTATTGATCACTCTTACAGCCTTGTTTTATTATTTGTAACCCACCCATCTGACTGGGCACTCTGGGCGGCTTCCAGAATATCTAAAAACATAATCAAACATTAAACATTAAAAACCTCCCTATAAAGGGCTGCCTTCAGATGTCTTCTAGAGGTTGTACAGTTACTTATCTCCTTGGCATCTGATGGGAGGGCACCACTACCGAGAAGGCCCTCTGCCTGGTTCCTTATAACCTCACATCTCACAGTGAGGGAACCACCAGAAGGCTCTTGGAGCTGGACCTCAGCGTCTGGGCTGAATGACGGGGTGGAAACGCTCCTTCAGATATACAGGGCCTTATTTAGGGTTTTAGTCAAATACAACCCAGAGAGAATGATATAATAGTAATATCAAATGATTCATGTCCAATGAAGGAAGAGCCTTCTTAGGTCAATGATGAATAAAAGACTTTTGTTCTTTGTTATTTAAAGGAATAGCCTTTGTATTATATTTATTCATTGTCTCTCCTCATTCTGATAATAGTAGGAATAGACAATTTCTTCCACAACATAACAAAACCTTGCCACTACAGTTCTACAGTATATGCTATCATCGCTCTCCTCCTGTTGCTGTTTTCTCAAGTTTTTGACAATAAGAATAACAGCCAGTGCCAATTCCTTCTTTGCCATCTTGCAAGTTACAGTGCGCACTTTCTCTCAGCTGCCTGCTTATTGTTCCCTTGCTCTTGGGACTTGGTTTCTCTCCAGGCAGGAAGCTGGCCTTTATTGAAATGGTTGAACCTGGCGGTTTCAGGCAGGGAATTTAGCATATCCTGTCAGTGATGCAATTAGATAATTTTAGACGCTCAGTGTCAAAATCTTATGGAAGTCACACTCAAGACTTCATGGTCACATGGGGAGCGCCTCTTGGGAAAGTTGGCACATTTCAGTCATAGTCAGACTCTCCTCTAGAGATTGGAACAGACGCTCCCTCTAAACAAGGACTTGCTACTCAGATACCTCCAGAAACTCCAGCACTTGAATCATAGTCTTGATATTCAATAAATATGTTCTCCTGACATGTTCATTGCTTGTATACAAAAGGGCTGTGTGGCTGCTGTCACATGCTGACAGCTTCTGGGAGCCACAGGCTAAACCAGGTGAGGGTAGCCAATGGGCTTCAAAGCCTTGGTGAATTAGAGACTTCCCCTGCATGTGAAGACAGGCTCTGGTGGGTTGAGCGGATGAGGCCAATACTGGGCCCAAGGTGGTTTCTGCACATGCTGTAGAGGGCAGATGGGGCTCATCAACCAGGGAAGGGAGTCCATCTAGGACAAGGAAAACTCTGATCCTAAGTCTCCGCTGCCTTGTGGGATATCTTCAGGAGAAGAAAAGGCTCAGGAGTGAACCATACACAAATCCAGAGTGGAGCCCCTAAGATAGTTGGATGGTGTCTTGTATTCAACTCCTGCAGCCAAGCTGGTGCTGAACATATTGTTCTGCTTTCCTTTGGACCACACCAGGGAGGTTCTTGCTAACGCAGTGCTTTGACTTCACTCACAGAAGCACATTCCCTTGTCTCTCAAGACAGGCAGATGCCAACAGTGATCTACAGAAGGGCATGGCTGATTAAATTGTTTCCAAAGCTGCAATGGGGGAAAAACTGCTGTTGAAAAGCATGTCCCTTGAGGGATTTCAAAGGTATAGCATGTCTGCTTTGCTGACAGTTTTCTACACCACTGTTGGTACCTCCTGTTGCTGCAGTGCAGGGATGCTTTCAGCTTGTTTTAACAAGGATTGCACAGTGGTGAAGATTTAACTGATTCAAAATTGGTAATTGCTCAGCACTGTGTCACAGGTGAGACCCTCCCAGGCATCCATTAGGCAAAGCTTTGAGGTTTCATTATGACGTTTAAGTGGGATTTATTGTAACACTATCACTTAAATGCTTAAGAAAGCAACAGCATTTTTAATCACTGTGTCTTAGGAACTCAATCATTCTGCTGCTATTGATGCTCCTAATTATGTAGGGTGGTTACACATCAGATTGATGTAGGCAAAGCTCAATTAACTTGTAAAAACTTGATGAATGTTAAGGTGCCTGACTTTTTGTGTGTGTGTTTTCCTTTTCTTTTTGCCCTGTCTATCGCTCTTTTGTAGTGAAACAAAATGCTGGTTTATTTTGCACTTTTGTATGTATCCAAGGAACTTGAACCGCACCCACAGGGTTTTTCACAACAACCGTGTGTGAAGTAGGTTCAGTTGAAACAACAGTGATTTGCCCAAGATTCCCCACTTGAGTGTTGTGGTCAAGTGGGGATTTTAACCCAGGTTCATATAAACCAAGTTCACACCTAGCATGATAACTAAAATTTCTTGCATTATGACATTAGGCATAGCACTTGGATAAGCCTTCAGCCAAAGTGCCCTCTGTCCTACTGCTGTCCATCAAGGCAGCCTCCTGCTTTTTGCTGCCTGCCTGTCAGTGCAAAACAACATGGTGTTGTGTGTTGTCAGAGTGACTGGTAAACCATAATGACCGCCTGGTGGGCTGCATTCAGCTTGGAAGACCACAAATTGTACAGACGCAACCATATAAGCCCGACTCATTCAAGAGGAAATGTATCACATGTTTATTTCGGCTTGGCTTGGGCGTATGATCATTTCCATGTAATTAACAACATTCACATGTCAATTGCAGACACATTCTCATCATTATTTTTTGTTCTAGAATGTTCAGGCCCCAGTCTTAAAATGAGCTCAATAAACTGTGTTTTGGAATAGACCTAAGGTGCTGTAGGCACAACCACTTCCTTCCCAGACAAGCATTCTCTAGAACAGACTTTGAAACCCAGGCAGATGGGGGAAGTAGCATTCTTGGGAAACTTTTGTCTGGGAGAGACCTTTCCCCAGTGCTCCACTACCCCAAGAAATATAGAGGAGAACAGTTCAGTTTTAGAAAAGCCATCAGTGCATTTGTAACATAGGTAGCCATCAAACCATTTCCTACTCTCATCTCAGACCCATTGCCTGCCGAGCAGCCAATGGGCTTTGTATACAGTGGTACCTCGGGTTAAGAACTTACCGTATTTTTCACTCTATAGGATGCACCGGACCATAGGATGCACTGGACCATAGGAGGGGAGAACAGGAAAAAATAAATTCTCCCCCTCTCTGCTCAGCGCCCCTTCAGCGAAGCGGCAGGAGAAACGGAGCCCCTTCCATTTCTCCTCCCGCTTTGCTGAAGGGGCACTGCGCAGAGAGGGAAAACTGTGGAGCACCTCTCCAGCAAAGCGAAGCCTGGAGAGCAAGAGGGATCGGTGTGCACCAACCCCTCTCGCTCTCCAGGCTTCAGGCAGCTATCCGGAAGCCTTCGGAAAGCAGCGGGAACTCCTGCTGTGCTCTGAAGGCTTGTGGATAGCTACCTGAAGCCCCTGGAGCGCAGCGGGAGTTTGCGCTGTGCTCCGGGGGCTTCAGGCGGCTTCAGCGAAAGCAACACAAAGCCTCCGGAGCGCGGGGGGAGCTCTCCCTCTGCGCTTTGGAGGCTTCGTGTTGCTATTGCTGAAGCCAAGGAGCCTGCATTCGCTCCATAGGACGCACAAACATTTCCCCCTAATTTTTGGAGGGGGAAAAGTGCGTCCTATAGAGCAAAAAATACGGTGATTTGTTCTGGAGGTCCGTTCTTAACCTGAAACTGTTCTTAACCTGAGGTACCACTTTAGCTAATGAGGCCTCCTGCTGCCGCCGCGCGATTTTTGTTCTCATCCTGAAGCAAAGTTCTTAACCCGAGGTACTATTTCTGGGTTAGCGGAGTCTGTAACCTGAAGCATCTGTAACCTGAGGTTCTCATCCTGAAGCAAAGTTCTTGTGCTGGTCCCGGGGGGAAGGTTACTGTTACCGTAGTCAAAGTTCAGTCCTAAGTCACTAGCCTGGAGATAGTCCACAAAGTGCGAGGTGAGGTCCGAAACAGGGAGCCGGGCGGGGACAGGAACACTCGAAGATCAGAAGCAGGAAGCCGGGCGGGGAACAGGAACACTGGAGGAACAGGACTGGATGCTGGCCGAAACAGCTCTTCAATGACGACGTTGCTCCCGTAACCTGGGACCGGGCTGACTGCCCTTTATCTTCTCTAAGGCCAGGGGCGGCCCCGGCCCCCAGGAGCCCCACCTCTCCTGGCCTTAAGGCGAGCACTCCTCCTGGGAGAAACCAGTTCCCTTCGCCTCTCTGCCCTAAGCCTCTGCAGTTCAGGAGAGGCCGAAGGGTTACTGGGCCCCGGGGAAGGCTCACCTGTAGACACTGAGTCCTCAAGCACCTCTGGGGCCAGACTGGTTTCACCTTGTGCCTGCTCCTGAGGATCTGGCACAGGTGCAGGTTCCTCAGAATCTAGGCCTTGCCCCAGTTCAGCCGGCCCTGGAGGCGGGGACTCCTGTGCCGGCTGGGATTCCTCCGGTTCACTCTCAGAATCGGAATCCCAGGCCATCACAGTTCTTAACCCGAGGTACTATTTCTGGGTTAGCGGAGTCTGTAACCTGAAGCGTCTGTAACCTGAGGTTCTCATCCTGAAGCAAAGTTCTTAACCCGAGGTACTATTTCTGGGTTAGCGGAGTCTGTAACCTGAAGCGTCTGTAACCTGAGGTACCACTGTACTTAACAGACCTAGAAGCAAAAGATCAGAAATGAATGTGTTCACACACAGTTGAGCAACAACCAGCGTAGCTACATTATTCACCAGTCTTCCCCAACCTGATGCTCCCAGCTGTTTTGTACCACAGTTCCCACCAGCCTTTCCATTGCCCATGCTGCCTGGGTCTGATAGGAGTTTGAGGGTGCCAGATTAGGTATATGCACTGCCTGCCAATACCAGGGCTTTTCACTAATTAGAATTAATAGTGTTATCCGTGACCTAATCAATTCAGTAATATGCGCGCAGCATTTTATCTCAGCCCCCATGCCGTGCACTTTATCCATCTTACAAATCAATTCCACTTGCGTCACTGGGCTGAGACATATATTCACATCTTGTTGTAATAGGGTTGTTCCAAAACTTTTACTATTCACTGGATGATGGTTTTTTCCACTGTCCGATTTGATTACCTGGAAGAGCTGTGTTGTTTTGAAATCTTAATTCAGCTTGCAGTTGCTGGATGGGTGGGAGGTTCTTTCCATCCGTCTTTCAGACGAACTCCTAAATCTGTCTGAACTTAAGAAAGTCTGCCTGTGTTGTGTGTATTGTTATGATGTCCATTGCGTTGAGACTTTCTGCTGGAATGCTACTGGTTTATTTAGTATCACAATTTAGCTCAGAGAGGGTGGAACCATTACTTCCCAGAACTTTAATAATATTGGGAACTGATTTATGTGGAGTCACATTTGGTTTAATGCTCTTCTGTCCAGGATCTAAGGCAAAGGTCTGCCCCAATCCTTTTCCATGAGGCCCTGTAATTAGCTGTCATTGTACAACCTACGGGGTAGTGTTGTTGCTGTTTAGTCGTTTAGTCGTGTCCGACTCTTCGTGACCCCATGGACCAGAGCACGCCAGGCACTCCTGTCTTCCACTGCCTCCCGCAGTTTGGTCAGACTCATGTTTGTAGCTTCGAGAACACTGTCCAACCATCTCATCCTCTGTTGTCCCCTTCTCCTTGTGCCCTCCATCTTTCCCAACATCAGGGTCTTTTCCAGGGAGTCTTCTCTTCTCATGAGGTGGCCAAAGTATTGGAGCCTCAGCTTCAGGATCTGTCCTTCCAGTGAGCACTCAGGGCTGATTTCCTTCAGAATGGATAGGTTTGATCTTCTTGCAGTCCATGGGACTCTCAAGAGTCTCCTCCAGCACCTTAATTCAAAAGCATCAGTTCTTCGGCAATCAACCTTCTTTATGGTCCAGCTCTCACTTCCATACATCACTACTGGGAAAACCATAGCTCTAACTATATGGACCTTTGTTGGCAAGGTGATGTCTCTGCTTTTTAAGATGCTGTCTAGGTTTGTCATTGCTTTTCTCCCAAGAAACAGGCGTCTTTTAATTTATTGACTGCTGTCACCATCTGTAGTGATCATGGAGCCCAAGAAAGTAAAATCTCTCACTGCCTCCATTTCTTCCCCTTCTATTTGCCAGGAGGTGATGGGACCAGTGACCATGATCTTCGTTTTTTTGATGTTGAGCTTCAGACCATATTTTGCTCTCTCCTCTTTCACCCTCCTCACTTTCTGCCATCAAGGTTGTGTCATCTGCATATCTGAAGTTGTTATTTCTTCTGGCAATCTTAATTCCGGCTAGGGAATCTTAATTCTGGCTACGGAATTCCGGCTACGGTGTATACATGATGGCATATATGCTCGGTTCCCACTTGCCAGAGATGTGTGACTTCCTACAGCAGGCTTCCTCAACCTTGCCCCTCCAGATGTTTTCGGCCTACAACTCCCATGATCCCTAGCTAGCAGGACCAGTGGTCAGGGATGATGGGAATTGTAGTCTCAAAACATCTGGAGGGCTGAGGTTGAGGAAGCCTGTCTACCATGTGGTAGTATCGGGCAAATGGTGGTGCCCACACAATGCCAGCTGGGAGGGACGACAGCCACTGCATAAGGCCATCATCCTGGTCCCCCTCAGTTATTGCAAAATGCATTGTTCTAGAAGTTCCTGTGCAGGTGCATTGTGGGTAAAAAACATGGCTGCTGTTACAGAAAACATGCTACTAAGACTGTGCATAAGGGATGGGGTTAAAGTTTAGTTCTAGAACACCTACCAAAATAGCTAAAATGTATAAGACAAAAACAAATCTGTGCTGGAGGTGTGGTAAAACAGAGGGGACACTTATACATGTTTGGTGGACCTGTGAAAAAAAATCAAAAGCTTCTGGAATATAATACAGTCATACCTCGGGTTGAAGTAGCTTCTGGTTGAGTGTTTTTGGGTTGTGCTCCGTGGTGACCCGGAAGTAACGGAATGCGTTACTTCCGGGTTTTGCTGCTCGTGCATGCACAGATGCTCAAAATGACGTCACCCGTATGTGCGGAAGTGGCGAATCGCGACCCATGCACGTGCAGACGTGGGTTGCGTTCGCTTCAGGGTGCGAACGGGGCTCCGGAATGGCTCCCATTCACATCCAGAGGTACCACTGTATATGACGAGCTTAAAAAAATGTTTAAGTATAACTTTATGAAAAATACAGAAGCTTTTCTACTAGGGATAACGGACACAGGTATAGCAAGAGAAGATCAGAAAATATTCCTCTATGCCACAGGAGCCGCAAGGATCCTAATTGCTAAAAACTGGATAAAGTTTAGTTCTAAAGGGGCTTCCTTTCCCATACCCTCCAACATTTCTCTGATGAAAATAGGGGCATCCTAAGGAAAAGTGGGATATCCCAGGATCAAATCAGAAACCATGACGGCTTCTGTAAATTTGGGAGTATTCCTGGAAAATAGGGGCACTTGGTGGGTCTGCTTTCCTCCCCCCACTGTTCTGGTGTCTATGCACAAACCTGTTTTCCCCTTTCTCACGCTGCTAAATCTTGCTTTCCTGACACTGTTTTGTTGTTATTTTTAAAATTCCAGTCTCTGTAAACGTACAGCTGACACGATTTAAAAAGGGAGGGGCAGGAGCTAATATGCAAAGGGTGATGGGTGAGGAATTAACCTGAACCCCCAGTCCTGATTTGATCCAAGAATTGTGGGAGACATAAATCAGCCAAAGCTACATGTAGAAGTTCAAAAAATCAGTACTTAGTTTTCTTATCAGATTCAGATGACTGTGTTTTAAAGACATTCCTGACTTATGGTTGTGAACGGGTCACTGGAACAAAGACAGATGGTATAGCTCACCCTGAATTGCTGTATTTTAGGGAAAGTTCATTCTTCTAAAAGCAAGTGGGAAAAAAGATGTTTGGATTAATATATAAACTAATGTGACTGTAACATCCCAGATTGTTTTTCTCCTCTCCTTTTGCACTCCACATCCCTTAAACATGGTTTAAAAAAAATAAATCCTTTTTGGGCAGTTGGCAGTTTTGTATGCCCTTCTAAAGAGAGGTTTGAAGAGCATACCGAGCTGGGATAGTTCAATCAGTGGAGGATGAGACTTTTAATCCCATTGTCAGGGGTTCAAGCCCCACACTGAGTGAAAGATTCCTTCATTTCAGGGGGTTGGACTAGATTACCCCTGTGGTCCCTTCTAGCTCTGCAATTCTATGATTTCTATAGCTGGACCAGGGCAGACTTTGATAATACTGCACCTTGAGTGAGGGCAAAATTTGATGCTATTCCCCCCTCACCTTCCATTCTGAGCATTCTCTCAAGTGCGCCGCGTCATTGTTGTGTGTTCCTTCGATTCCGTACCCTGTGCACTGTTACCTGGAAAAAACCCTCATTGAACACATTTGGGCTTCCTTCTGAATAAACATGCATAGAATTGTGCTATTAGTCTTGAGCCTTCTCTGGAACTGCTCCAGTTCAAATAAATTTGCACACACTTTGCTAATTTCATCAACCCACTGCTAAGTGCAGAACTTAGCCTTGTGATAAAATCAGACCCTAAAATCCACCCTTTAGGTAGCTTCCGATATAATCAGCTCTTTATAATTAGTTTCTGACTGCTGAGGATATCGGGCTTCTGGTCAGTACTGGACGGTGTGGTAGAACTGTGCCGCTCACCTAACTTCTTTCTGGCTGAGTTGCTGCTGCATAGAGAGGGAGAGGCAAGGGGTGGTAAAGTTGGTGTAGCACAAACACGCTGGCGGAGCTAATCTTTTGCTCCTGCTGCCACATTTGCACCATGCTGGCCTCCTCCCTCTCACTGTCTCCAGCAGTAACAAACTGGAAGAAGGTCACCCCAAATGATGATGGGAGTTGTAGTCCCAAAACATCTGGAGGGCCAAGTTTGCCTATGCCTGATATAGTGGCTTCAATATATTTCCCGGCTCCAGGTTATGTGTGAAAAGAAGACAGTAGCATTGCTGGCATGTCATGTAGTGCTGCCTTTTATATATACTATATAAAGGGACTCTGGATTCAAACACATATCTGCGTTTGTGGCATCTCAGATTTGGTTTTTTTAACATTACTACCAAAATATTATAAGAGAGTTTCAGTTCTGTTCTGAAGAGATTTGGCAATGCCTGAACTTGCAGTGTGGAGACTGGTGTGAGATTTTTAAAACATTTCCCAGCCATGCTCTTTAGCTAGCATTTGTTAGAGTAAATGGAATTTTTTTAAAAAATTAATCAGCCCAGGACATCAGCAGCAGGAAGATAAATAAAGTGAGCTTCCAGACACCTAGGGAATGTGCATTTTCCTAATTTGTTTGAGCTTCAACCTGAAATCCACATGCCCACCACTTGTTTAGTTTCTCCTAATCAGGAAATGGGAAAAGCATGTGTGATAGCACATGTGCATTTTCTTTAAGCCTCTGCTAGATTTCCTTTAAGAAGCCTTCCCCCCTTACCAGAGTGATAAACCATGGCTAGGAGTGCCTCTGATTTCCTTTCTAAATAAAACTGAGGGTTTATTCACTCAATAAGAAATTGGCCCACCATGTGAGGAAAACAGCGGGAGGGAATCCAGAGCGAGCCGTTTATATCGTTATAGAATATGTTTGATTTGAATAACAAAGAAAACTTTGAATGGCTTTTCTCTACGGTGTTGGTTTTCCGTGTTCTCTTTTGGCTGTGCTGACTTTGGCACCGTTGCATCCCAGTCATTGGCAAATCCACTTAATATAAACCAAACTCGAAGCTTCTGGTAAAATTTCAGTGGCGCATGTTCAAACGGCTCATGGAAGGTGTCAGAAAGTGGAGCCAATGTGCGCATCTTTGCCTTCCTGGCCTTTTGTGTGTGTGGCTCTTGCATGTCTGTCCTCCATTTGCCACAACTGCGGACGGCGTTGTGGACTGTATCCGAAAAGAGCAGCAGTATCGGTATACAATTAGTTACATATCTCTTCTCATTGCCCTTTGCCCATCTGGTTGTGATTTTAGACCTGATATCTCTGGTTTATTTCCTTTTATCAGCATAGGGCAGGGGGTGGAGAAGAATGAGTTTATAAAGTATGTCAGGAAACAGCAAATAAATTACAAGGGCTGTGCAGCATTTTGTTTTGTGGTGACCCCACTATGGAGATCAGCATCTCCCTGGCTTGTACTCCTTTAAAATATGATGTGAGGAGAGTCAGAGCGACTCACGTTTATTGATTTCTGGCTGGATAAAAATTCAGTTTTCATGAGTGTTTGAGGTCTTACCCCATGCTTAACTTGCTAGTATGGGTGGGACTGAGGTGGAAGGGGAGCTTATGTTCATGATATGAGGTCTGTATATTAAAAAATGGAAACAATATTGTATCTTGTATTTGCAATGTTAATAAAAGAGAACTTTATTGCATTTAGATATGGGTAGAATGTGAAAAGTTCTTAGCTATTCAGCTCAGTTATTCACCATGACTGGAATTGAATTTTGAGTAGTCTAGACAATAAATAAACCAGCACTTTCTATAAAAGGATTTCTCACCTATACCTGCAGATTAAATCATTCATATGGCCTGGTGCTGTGCTTATTGTTGAGGGATAAATCCATAAAATTCAATGTGCAGAATCGTAGCCGAAGTGCCAAAAAAATAACTTCATTCAAAACTAGTCGTAATATGGATTTATTCATGGACTAAACTATTTGCAGACTGAGCAGTTCTCATGATATGCCTCTAGAGCATATGCATCTTCTGCTTGTCTTCATCCACCTCTCTCTTTGTAAACCCGAACCAGGACTGTATTATACCGAAGCAAACAGGTGCTTAAGATGGATCACAGTGACGGCCGTAAATTGATTGTTCAGAATAGGCCTAGCCCAGGCATAGGCAAACTGGGCCCTCCAGATGTTTTGGGACTACAACTCCCATCACCCCTAGCTAACAGGACCAGTGGTCAGGGATGATGGGAATTGTAGTTCCAAAACATCTGGGGGGCCGAGTTTGCCTATGCCTGAGCTAGCCCTACTATTAGGCAGAGTGAGATGTGACTGGCTCTGGATGTCATGAAAGGGCAGCAAATTTTACTTAATGCTTATTATTGTTATTTCTACTACTTGTCGGATTTTTACTGCTTATGAGATATTCTGTCTCAGGTGCTAAGATAACCTGATCAACCTTAAGTATAGTTTACAAGACCAGTCACCTGTTGCCTTTTGATGTGGTAGGGCAGTCGTTTGGGGGAATCCTCGAATATCAAAAGTTTATAAGTGAGACGATTAATAATAGTGAACAAGGTTGCTTGAGAGATTCCTGCTGCCCCTCTTGCCACAGGGTCCCTCTTCCATTCAGAGAGAGCAATGGTGAAGCCCTACTGTGCTTCTGAAAACAAACCCCAGAGTCCTTTGCACCATGTAGGGATCCCATATGGAAAAATTCAGGGGTTCCTCTATCGATAAGCAAATGTTAAAACTATTTTCCAAAGACAGAATGTTTAAAAACCACAAGGCTAGGGCAAAAGAGCACCAGACTACCTTACAAGATGCTATTTTTTAAAAATTGCACTGGGGAAAACCTTGCTTCATCCCCTAATAAGTATTTTAAAAGGGGGGAGACACTCATAAGCAGGGGTTGGCAACCTGCAGCCCATGGACCACAAGCAGCCCACGGGGGTCATTTAAATGGCCCATGAGTCACCCCCAAACCGAGCCGCCCGCTCAGCGAGTCCCCGCCCACTGCGCTAAACCAGCACAGCGTGGAAATCACGTATGTGCATGCGCAGATGCCGAAAATTGCATCTGCACAGATGTGATCCAGCCCGTGGGAGTGAACCATCCCAGGCGAGGTAAACCTTGACGATCCCTGCTCATAAGACTGAGAGAAAAACAACTTGTTGACTTGGCAGAAAGCATTTTTAGAAGGCATTTTCCATTCCTGAAGATTTTAAGTGACGCAGTTATAAGTGAAGGGTATAAATATAATTTTATGTAATTATCACTGTGGTCTCCCACTTTTATGTTGTGCGCTCTGAGACCTAGGCATCTTTGGGTTGCGTTTATTTCAGAATTTCAGATGGCAAGATACTGATTGAAGTTCAGGCTGCATGCTAGTCGCATATGAAATCAATCTTGGAAGGGGGAAGCTTGTTAAAACAATTGTTCTGACATGTCTGGTTTCTCTAGCTCACCAGAAGTGCTGGTGTGGTGGATTTTGAGAGAGCTTTGTACATAAACATTATTCAGTGCAGTGTGCCTTATAAGCCTTCCAAATGTTCTTGATGGACCAGATGCCCAGTTCAGCACCCCAGTGCTTCATGTCACTTTCATTAAATTACAACATCGTTATTCATGGTGCACAAACGCTATTTATAGGTTCTGAATGAAAGAAACAGGATAATGATGGAGGGCTAGAGGAGCAAAGAGACATTAAGGTAATCTGGAGTGGAGTCCCTAAAATGGTTGGATGGTGCCTTGTAACCTCCTTCTGGCAACTCCTTCAGCCAAGCCGGTGCCAAACATATTGTTCTGCTTTCCTTTGGACCCCATCAGTAACGCCTGGGGGGGGGGGGCTTGTTAATTGGACAGTCCAGGACCTCCATGCACACAGCCCAGTCTTGTGCCCCAGGGAACTCACTTCAGTGCTGCTAATGCAGCAATTTGACTTCACCCCTGGAGGCACACTCCATTGTCTCTCAAGACAGACGGATGCCAACAGTATGAAGGAATTGAACACCTGTAGCCAGACAGTGGTTTTCAGCGTGGTTTTGGATTCTTAATTCCCACCAGTCCCAGCCAGCATGGTGAGTAGTCAGGGAATATGGGAGTCGGGTTCCAGTTGAGTTAAGTGGACCTAAGCTATGCTTCTGCGCAAGAAAGCACTTGACATTTTGAAATACTAACCTAAATAGAAATAACTTCAGTATACATGAAGGAGCGTCTCTACTCCATCGTTCTGCCTGGGCACTGAGGTCCAGCGCTGAGGGCCTTCTGGCAGTTCCCTCACTGTGAGAAGCAAAGTTACAGGGAACCAGGCAGAGGGCCTTCTCGGTGGTGACACCCTCCCTGTGGAACGCCCTCCCACCAGATGTCAAAGGAATAAACAACCATCTGACGTTCAGAAGACATCTGAAGGCAGCCCTGTTTAGGGAAGTTATTTTTAATGACTGATGTTTTAATGTATTTTTAATCTCCTGTTGGGACTCGTGCAGAATGGCTGGGAAAATCCAGCCAGATGGGTGGGGTATAAGGAATAAATTATTATTATTATTATTATTATTATTGTTGTTGTTGTTGTTGTTGTTGTTGTTGTTGTTGTTGTTGTTGCTGTTGCTGTTGCTGTTGCTGTTGCTGTTGTTGTTGTTGTTGTTGTTGTTGTTATTATTACAGCAGTGGGGGGAAACCTGAAAAATGGTTGCTGCTTCTGGGTGAAAAGTTAAATTACTTTTGATTTTACTATGAAGAAGACAGTGACTTGAGAAATTCCCTGAGCTACAGCATATTCTTTAATTGCCATTTCCTCTCTGCTGCTGAGCCCCAACTGCAATATTATTGGTCTGTTCTCTGGTTACATGGCTCCTTGGGCTGTACACATGGTGGTAGTGGAGCAGGCTAGGGTCACCTCTTTTGCCCCCCTGCTAAAAGTGAACAGTTGAACTGGGGATCTCAGTTACCCTATCAGATAAAAGTCCATTTTTGTAATAATATATAGAATCCAAAATAAATTCATGTGATTGGCTCAAGCAGTCCTAGTGATGGCAGTTTTCTATTAAACAGCCTGCAGTTTCTAAGTCTATTGTGAGTATCTGAGGCAGGGGTAGGCAACCTAAGGCCCGGGGGCCGGATCTGGCCCAATTGCCTTCTCAATCCGGCCCGTGGACAGTCTGGGAATCAGTGTGTTTTTACATGAGTAGAATGTGTGCTTTTATTTAAAATGCATCTCTGGGTTATTTGTGGGGCATAGGAATTCGTTCATTTTTTCCCCTTTCAAAATATAGTCCGGCCCACCCCATGGTATGAGGGACAGTGGACCGGCCCACAGCGGAAAAAGTTTGCTGACCCCTGATCTGAGGTGTTTGGTATTTATTCCTACATCTTTTCTCCATGTGCAGTATGACATGTGAGAGTCACTGTATGGCTCCAAGAGGGGTGAGAAATGCAGCTCTGCTTTAAGTTCTCGTCGCAAATTCGTAACAGATTCCTTATAAGACTTTGAACCTAGGCAATAATTGGCATGGAGAAGACGTCAACAATGACAAGCGTATATGCAAGTTGCAGGATAGTTCAAAGGGATTGTCTTTGATGCTTTGGAAATTGCCCTTGTAATTGAGTTAGGTATTTTTTAAAAGAAAAGAAAAGAAAAGAAAAGAAAAGAAAAGAAAAGAGAAGAGAAGAGAAGAGAAGAGAAAGAAAGGCAGTTCATTACCCACTGTTTATGTATTTGGGGGGAATGAAAGGCTGCAGTACAAACAACCTCTAATTTTAAAAGATTGCCCTGGGAGAGTGTAACACACATCAAAATATTGGGCATGCCTCCCCCTTCTTGCTGGCTTTCTGAAATGCAGTCAAATACACTGTTTTACCCTATATTTATACATTGGCCTCTGGCTGATAATTAAGAGTGGAATTATTTGACATCCCAGCCAAGATTGTTTTCTTCTGGGAGTCATGTAGTGGTGATTAGGCATAGTGATTGATTTAGCCTCTCAAATAGCAGTTTGGGGGCGAAAATACTGCATGTGCTTTCTTTGTTAACTTCCCTCCCTTCAAAGTTATGAATGTGTCATGGATATGGATGGGATGTCACTATAGCACAAGATGCCTACAAGTTGTTTGGTTCAAAGATTCTTGTCTTATGCAAAGTCACTCCTGTTAGCTCCCACCTTCCTGCTAAACATCAAGATATAAGGACCCCAAAGCCTTTTCAATCTGTGTTGATATTGTTAACCCTCCTTCCCATAATAGGGGTTATACCTTATCTTACTTATCTGCTTTGCATGGTGGAATTTCCTGGGTCCAGAATACATAGTACAGTGCCCACGCACATAATTTGTGGCTTTTTTCCCTTTGCAATATATGCAGTGACAAGACATGTGATATAATGCAGGCTCCATAAAGATGCTTCTAAAGTGATTCAGAATAAATTAGCAACAGGAGGGGTTTGCTGGGAGCCCGAGGAATCAACATGACTTCCCATAATATGGGGGCATTATGGACGAGATTGTCTTAATTGTTCGAATTTTTCTCTAGTATAGCCAGCCCATATTCAGGTTTATGGTGCATTGCATAGACTGCAGGACTAGGGAATCCAGAATGCAAATCTCAGCTCAGCTCACCGGGAGAAACTGATCACGAATGTAATAGGATAACTCTTTCTATGGCATTCTGATTTAGATGAGTAGTGATATACATGAAAATTAAACATGGGTGCTGTTAGCTTATCTCTCTCTCCTCTCTCTCTCTCTGTGTGTATATATATATATATATATATATATATATATATATATATATATATATATATATATATATATGCAGGTTTTGGTGTCTTCGGGTGTCTTCCCGTGTAAGAGTTGGGGTGTCTAGGCGACGTTTCGACGAGGTCTCACTCGTCATCTTCAGGCTGGTGCTTTCGGCTTCTTGTTACTGGAACAGAGCAGGATTTCAGTGTTTGAGTTCCTATAAATACTGTTGAGGGGGTGTGGTGTATAGCCTCCAACGTTCTGGGCAGAGAGGCTATACACCACACCCCCTCAACAGTATTTATAGGAACTCAAACACTGAAATCCTGCTCTGTTCCAGTAACAAGAAGCCGAAAGCACCAGCCTGAAGATGACGAGTGAGACCTCGTCGAAACGTCGCCTAGACACCCCAACTCTTACACGGGAAGACACCCGAAGACACCAAAACCTGCATTCCTGTACCCGTGAAAATCTACGAAAGCATATATATATATATATATATATATATATATATATATATATATATAATCTGTTGTGTATCTGCCTGTTTAATATAGGGCAAGATATGAATGAGCCTTTTGGCCACACACACAGCCTCATAGGCTGCATATACACTATGCATCTAAAGCATACAACATTCACCAAAGATGTAGTCTGTTAAGGGTGTTGGGTACCTGTTAAGGGTGTGAGCAGTAAATGCAGCCATAGTTTCTCCCCTTATGCTAGCAAACTAGGAAGTCTTCCATTAACAATAGTTTCTCATTTCATCTAAATCAGGAAACTATAATTTAACAGCTTCCAAATAAGTCGTGAATAAGTCATTTAATATGCTGGTTTAACCATAGTTTCTCAGTTTGGACAAAACAAGGAAACCATAACTAATCATTCTTGTCTAGACAAGCCTACCCAGATGCTTATAAAGTTTAGGGACTGTAATTTTAATCTGTTTTAGTATTTTGACTTTTATATGTTTAAAAGTATGATTATGGATTTTTCTTGATTTTACTGTTCTATCTTTTGTAAACCACTTTGCAGGTTTTTTTTATTAAAAAAACAACAACCAATCAAGGGGCATATAAATTTTATGAAATAAAATAATAAATAATGAAAGACTTCCTGGTTTGTTTCCTTCCACCGTGAAAGGGTTTCATGTGCTGCTAAAAGGCTCGTTCATTTCTTGGCACATTAAGCAAACAGGATTGCTTGAAACCTCATTACTATTGTGGAGTTATATGCGCTTAAGAACTGGCTTTAGTAGCCTTTGAAGGGGCTCTAAATTCTACCAAATTTAGTAGGACTTAAACAGCTGCTTAGATTCTGCTGAAATGAATGGGGGCCCCTTGTACAAAAAACTACAAATAATTCCCCCACCCCCCGCCATCCGTGCTTTCTGGATTGCACTCACTGTTTGTAGTGTCCAAAATGTAAATGCAGCAATTGCTTTGGGCTGGAAAATGACATACATGCAACATATGCAGAAGCCCTTAGGCTTTAATGACCATTTATGGTATATGTTGTCTACATCTGATCAAAGAATCAGGGAGTTGGAAGTTCAGCTGCAACGAACCACCAAAAAGAGATTGATCCCAAGAACAATTATTCAGCCTCTTTGAGCTAAGTGCCATTTCCATTGCATTAGAACTGGCTGCGTATTGCCTTATTGAATCTGCCAGTCCTCTGGAAAGTCTGTAATCTGTAAGGAGATCACTTGAAAGAGCTGAACATGTGCTGTAATGAATGGCTGGTGTAGAATCTGCACTCGGAAGCTTTAATTAAAGACAAGCGGCTGTATGAAATCTATTTCCCTAGGGCTTTCTGGAGGGAAGCGTCCACACATGCGATTAATCTAGCTTCTGCTTGCCACAGCTTTCATCAAAAGACGTGAAGCAGAACGGCACCCAGCAAAAGCACACTTTAGAAGTTGCTGGAATTTAAAAGACAGATTTAGGATTCCTGGTACCCCACCCCACCCAAAATGTATATCAACAGCACTGATAACCTACTTAGTCCCAGTGCAATGCAAAGTGCTGATTTTGACATATAAAGCCCATAATGGCTTGGGCCAGGTTAGTTGAAGGACTCTTTATAACCCTGCCAGAGAGCTAAGATCTTCCACAGGAGCCCTTCTCACTGCCTCTGCAGGTACTTGTAAGGTGACAATACAGAATAGGGCCTTTTCTGCAGTGGCCCTTTGACTCTGGAGATCCTTCCTGCAGGATATTCATATGGCTCTCTCCCTGCTTGTGTTTTGGGCAGTGAATTTTCTTTTTTGTAAAAAAAGCCCAGGTTTTTTAGAGCCTTTATTGGTGCCCGTGTTTTCTGCTTATGTTGTCTATCATGCCTTGGTTTTGTTTTTCTTGTACACTGTTTTCATGACCCATAGAGAATAAGAGTGGGATCTAAATCCTTTTCATATAAATAAATAAACACGAGGAAAGGATCGGGTGGGGGGCTCTTTAGAAGTCATTAAGAAACTCTGAAGTGTTACTCTTAGACTGAGGGTACCTTGCAAGTCGCATGGCCTCAGCCCCCTCAATTATGGGGGCAAGGCAGTGTGCGTGGTACCTTGGTTGGCTGACTGGCTTTTGTGTTCCTTGCACAATAGGTCGGCTGTTTAACAGCAGCTGTGGCATTAAGCTTTTACCATCCATAGCAGTGTTGATTCTCACTGGGGCACACTACTCCCACCCCCAAATTAAAATTGCTGGAATCCTTCATTCTGACACTCAGCTATGTTTTGTTGTGTTTAGTCGATTAGTCATGTCCGACTCTTCGTGACCCCATGGACCAGAGCACGCCAGGCACTCCTGTCTTCTACTGCCTCCTGCAGTTTGGTCAAACTCATGCTGGTAGCTTCGAGAACACTGACCAACCATCTCGTCCTCTGTCGTCACCTTCTCCTTGTGCCCTCCATCTTTCCAAACATCAGGGTCTTTTCCAGCGAGTCTTCTCTTCTCATGAGGTGGCCAAAGTATTGGAGCCTCAGCTTCAGGATCTGTCCTTCCAGTGAGCACTCAGGGCTGATTTCCTTCAGAATGGAGAGGTTTGATCTTCTTGCAGTCCATGGGACTCTCAAGAGTCTCCTCCAGCACCAGAATTCAAAAGCATCAACTCTTCGGTGATCAGCCTTCTTTATGGTCCAGCTCTCACTTCCATACATCACTACTGGGAAAACCATAGCTTAACTATACGGACCTTTGTTGGCAAGGTGATGTCTCTGCTTTTTAAGATGCTGTCTAGGTTTGTCATTGCTTCTCTCCCAAGAAACAAGCGTCTTTTAATTTATTGACTGCTGTCACCATCTGCAGTGATCATGGAGCCCAAGAAAGTAAAATCTCTCACTGCCTCCATTTCTTGCCCCAAATTAAAATTGCTGGAATCCTTCATTCTGACACTCAGCTATGTTTACTTATGTTTAATTATGCAGGACATCTATTCCAAACCTCACCTGGTGCAGGTTCTTCAGTGCAGGATGCTCGAGTAGCAAGTTACGCTACCCACCCAAAGCAAGTCAGTGTTCTGATCTGGAGGCAGCCTTCTCTAAGGGCGGGCAATTTTCCATGGTAAATTGCTGCTCTGGGCTTGTCTCTTTTCAGCCACTCTCCACAGATCTGGGTGGTAATTTGGGAATGATTGAATGATCCAATTACATCCTCTATAGAGACATGGCAGGATGACTCGTCCCTCTGTGCAGGGTCTGATAGAAGGGAGGCAAGGCGATGGCAATTAACCACTCAAAAGGTTTGGCCAGTAGCCTTCTCTTTCCTAGATATTTTGGGCTCGTAGGAGAATTTTTTTCATTTTAAGCCATGTATTTCTCATGGGATACTGGTGGGCTGTTTGGGATTTCCTCAGCTACATGATGGACCTGTAAGAAAATCGCTTAACCTCACCGCCAGTTTATTGATTCAGACACTTGTATACTGGAATCTCAGTGAGAAACAAATGGACAGTAGTTGCAATGAAAACCAAAACTGCAAATAGGAGTATTCCTGTTCAGGGTGCCAGCCAGCTCTGGCCACTTCCAGGATACTGTAAGTAACTGTGAAGGGCTGAAGCAAGCCATTCTATAGCACACTTCCTCAGTTTTCTTTTCCAATTGAAATTCAGTATTTGTGGCTCCTGCCCATAGTTAGTCCTCAGTCCTTATCAAGCTGTTTTTCACCTTGTCTTAGGGTTTTTTAAAACAGGTTTTTTTTAAAGACTTCTGCAGATTTCAAACTTTCTCCACGTATGCTGATGGCCCTCTCTTGCTTCTTAGAGGACCTGTTTTGCCTCTCTCACCTGCGTTCACTCACTCACCTGAGTTCATTGTTAATGGAATGATTGTAAATAATAATAATAATAATAATAATAATAATAATAATAATAATAATAATAATTTATTATTTATACCCCGCCCATCTGGCTGGGCTTCCCCAGCCACTCTGGGCGGCTTCCAAAAAAAATATGAAAATACTATAATATATCAGACATTAAAAGCATCCCTAAACAGGGCTGCCTTCAGATGTCTTCTAAAAGTCTGGTAGTTGTTGTTCTCTTTGACATCTGGTGGGAGGGTGTTCCACAGGGAAGGCGCCACTACCGAGAAGGCCCTCTGCCTGGTTCCCTGTAACTTGGCTTCTCGCAGTGAGGGAACCCCCAGAAGGCCCTCGGTGTTGGACCTCAGTGTCCGGGTAGAACGATGGGGGTGGAGACGCTCCTTCAGTTATTCAGTGCTCTAATAAGCAGGTGGCAAAGTGGGCTTCTTTTTATGCATTCCTCCTGAGCTACTGTTCCCAGAAGGTTGCAGTTGAGGACTAAGATTTGGCTTAAATTGTTATTTTTGTGTGTGCATGTGTGTGTTTCATTATCCTACCTTTTCCCTCATAACGAGCACTGTCTTTATTGTCTACTGAAAGCTCTGCAAACCCCTTGTGGGTGGGTGCAACCCAATATCTGCTTCTGTTTTTCTTTTCTCAATATGTCGTTCCACTTCATCTACAACCGGTGGCGGAAGATAAAGAGAACCAGGACTTGGATGCTACAAAGGGCATGCTTAATTGCTTGTTATTCTTTGTTCCCTAGCAAATGTTAGGATAATGCACTAACTGCAGGCAATGAGCATAACAGGTTGCCTGGTGGAGCTGCCAGCTACTCTTCCAAATGTTATTTTTAATTTAATAAGCTCTTGGCATGCCAAGCCACATCTTACACTTCCCAAATGCTTTATGTGCTCACAACTCCCAAAACTCCACCACACCGAGTTGCTTTGAACAAATGATGACAGCAAGTTCTTCCCTCAAAGTATCCCTATCTGCTTTTGGCCAGTAGGTGCCATTCCATAGCTTCACTCTGATAGAAACTGAAGTGAGTTTAGGAGTCTAATTTGTGTGTAAATACTCTGAGGGTTGATTCATACCTCACTTACATTAGCTCATTAGCAGGTCTGCTGCAGAAAGAAATGTTTTACTGATCCCAGGCCAACCCAGACAATTTGCAGTCTGAAGTGAAGGGCAGGATCTGCCCATAGCTGTCAACTTTCCTTTTTTTGTGGGAAATTCCCTTATTCCAGCACCATTTCCCGCTGCTATCCCGGATTGTTAGATATCCCGTAGACTGTCCCCGGGACAGGTGAGGCTGCTGATCCCTTATTTTTGAGGCTGCTGATCCCTTATTTTCAAATCTGAAAATTGACAGCTATGGATCTGCCCCAGCCACCTCACAATTCCCTTGGACTGGTGACAGTCTGGTGACAATTCCACTGGACTGGTGACAATTCCACTGGAATGGTGACAGAACAGGATCCTTCATCTCACCTGTGTTCCAACAGAGGGCAAATGACCAGGAGGTCTCAGAAGAAATAGCTGGAGGGTTTCCATTGCGGCACCACCCAAATTCCCTTGCATTATCATAGGAGAATAATCAATTTATTCTTCTCAGTTCCATGTCTGAATCTATCATTTGACTGGCAGATTGCAATGCAATACATTATTCTGCTAAAATGCCTTCCCCAATGCCTCACACATTTGTGTATGAATGTGCGTTTATGTTTGAAAAAACAAATCCTTCCGAAGCGTAATTATGAGTAGAGATGCTGGGTTGCTTAACCATCGTTCTGCAACCCCATATTTCTGACTGAAATTTGAAGATACCATCTTTTCGTTGTTGGGTGGAGCAGGTGGACTGGGGAAGGAAGTGGATGAGTGGATGAGAAGGAAAGGAAGAAGAAGGCGAAGCTACGTTGCTTCTGGTATTCACTGAGCTTGCAGTGGCATCCCAGTCTATGCTTTGATTCATACAACACTCTTTTTGTATAATTTAATCTTACAGAGAAGGGTCAAAGATGTCATATCACCAATTGTATTTGAAGCTGCATATGATCTTGGAGACCATATCACGGCAAAGGAGGAAAAGGAATTGCCTTCACTCAAGCCTGTTCTTCGATGGAAGAGAGGGCAGAAGATGGCTCAGAGAAACCAGGTGAGGTACCAGATGATCTTCCTGTTAAAAATGGATAAATAACAACACCAGGAGAATCTAGGACGGAAAGAACTGCTGTTCCCTTCTTTGCACTCAAGCTCATGTTTACTGTTAAATAGTGGGTAGGCATAGCAGACGACGCAGCGATTTCTCCAAAGCAGCTCTTTATTTGTAAGCTGGAACAGAACTGAACCGCAAACAGCTCAGCCAGCCAGCTTTTATAGGCAGCCAGCTGTCAACATTGTAGCAACAACAACCCAGGGTTTTCCGCCTAAAGTACCGTATTTTTCACTTTATAAGACGCACCAGACCACAAGACGCACCTAGTTTTTGGAGGAGGAAAACAAGAAAAAATAATATTCTGAATCTCAGAAGCCAGAACAGCAAGAGGGATCGCTGCGCAGTGAAAGCAGCAATCCCTCTTGCTGTTCTGGCTTCTGGGATAGCTGCGCAGCCTGCATTCACTCCATAAGACGCACACACATTTCCCCTTACTTTTTAGGAGGAAAAAAGTGAGTTATAGAGCAAAAAAATACGGTAACTGATGTGGACCTGAGTGAAAACTATATACACGATACTCCTGGTGGCCAGAGTGAGAACTTGCAATACATAACATTTACCATGCCAAGTAACACCAGATTTAGAAAGGAGATTGTTGCAATCATGGATTTATTGAGGGACAGGCAGTCTGAGAGCTTGCATTCAGTCTTTCTGAGCACTGTACAATGTTTCTAGTCTTTACTGCTGCATAAGTGTGATTGCACAAATACCTCCCCCTGCCCCATAACTTGTATTTGTTTTTATTCACCACCACATATTACACACTATTTTTTTTTTTAAAAAAAGAAACCTTCAAGCAGATGATGAGAATGAACTATGATGAATAAGACGCTGGGTATTCACTTGCTGCCTGTTCAGAAGAGTGGTCTCCCATCTGTATTCCAAATTTCATATTGTTAAAAATAGTGGCTTCCAACTGGTACAAGTAAATGAATCTTAACTGAATACCGCTTTTGCCGGAGGGCAGAAGTGTGTGAGCGTTTCCTGAGGAATGTGGCTGCTGTCACTGGGCAGTTTTTCTTACAGCCTGTAATTTTGTAAACCAAAGTCAAATGAAATAACATTAAACATGTTGGGGGGGGGGAATTGTAAGGTTTTAGACTTGGCATGGTGTTTGTTGTTTTGCTCCACAAAAACTATGGATTGGGGATGTTACTATTATTATTTTTTGCATTTAGGTATTACCTAATGCAAGATGCCTCTAGGCAAAACTGCACACAACACTGCAAGGAACAATTTCCTGAAACACATTAATCAACATCAATGACAACATTCCCACTTAAACAGAGGACTAAACACAAAATCCCCATTCAGAATATTAACATTACTGGCTGAGAAAGATGGCACTCTAAAGCACAAAAAAACTGCTACTGCTGCAGCTAAATCTGTTAAGATATGTGGAGTATGAGGAGAAGGCAAATCTGTATTAGGAGAAGGCAAATCTTCATCCGGCATCCAAAGGGTTGTAAAGCGAGCACCATGCAAGGGTCCCTGAGGAGAGCATTCCAAAGGGAGGGGGCCAACACTGAGAAGTCCCGCTCTTTTCTTGCTACCACCTGAATTTGAACAAGATGCCCTTAAGGTCCAAGTAGGCTGCTTGAAAGGCTAGTCTAGTGTGGAATCAATTTAGGGTTGTGCCTTCCATTAGGTAAATAATAATAATAATAATAATAATAATAATAATAATAATAATAATAATACTACAGTGGTATCTCGGGTTAAGTACTTAATTCATTCTGGAGGTCCGTACTTAACCTGAAACTGTTCTTAACTTGAAGCACCACTTTAGCTAATGGGGCCTCCTGCTGCTGCCACGCTGCCAGAGGACGATTTCTGTTCTCATCCTGAAGCAAAGTTCTTAACCTGAAGCACTATTTCTGGGTTAGTGGAGTCTGTAACCTGAAGCGTATGTAACCTGAAGCGTATGTAACCTGAAGCGTATGTAACCCGAGGTACCACTGTAATTTATTATTTGTACCCCACCCATCTGGCTGGGCTTCCCCAGCCACTCTCGGCGGCTTCCGACAAAGATTAAAAATACATTAAAATGTCACACATTAAAAACTTGTAGGTGGAAGCCCCAGTCTGATGGTTTTGAGTGTCATGAAAAAACGCCACATGGTTATTTGCTTTATTATTGCTGTAGTTTTACTGTCAGGGAGGTGAACTTGTGGGATGCGTCTTCCAGGGCAGACCCTGGTTACGACTCGGCTGCTCCTTATCATACAGAGAGCTTCCTAAGCCAGCACCGCGTCAGGTTTGAGGATGGTGAGAAAACTCTCCACACAATAGGGAGAAGTCCCACAGCAACCAAAGGTTACAGCACACTGTGGAAACTCTCTATGAGGAAGTGGCTGGGGAGCAGATAGGACGCTTTGTAGACCAGCCCTGATATCATCCAGGATGGCAACAGAGGAATTTCACGAGGGGTAGGGAAGGCAGTGACCAGTTTCGCAGGCATAGCATTGTTCATTATCCTTCCGAACATCTGCGACATGTAGGAGTAAAATTATTTGATGCTGAGAATGTACTCTGATGTTGGGTAGAGCAGAGAAGTTGTCAGGGTTACTCCCAATATGTCCAAGATACAGATATTGCCTTTATTACAGGAAACTGCTTTCTCCTACCCCTCCCTTTTGGTCTAATTGAATATAATGGTCCCCTCCCCCATATTTTGGTTGAGTGGAATCCCTAATGCATCCAGACCCACCCACATATACTTGCCTGGCTTCTGATGTTGGAATTCAGTGGTCAGAGTGAACCCAAAGTTGGCAGTGAATGGACCCTTCCCATGCCAGGAAATCTAAACATGATCCCACCCTTCTTTCGAATACAATTGGCTTGAACTGGGCTTTCAAATGGTCTGTCCTTTAATGAATCAGGCCTGCATGCGGGAGGGAAAGCCAGACTGATAGGCTTGGAAGTAATTTAGTCATGACTTGAACAAGAAAGTGTCTAGAAGCATTTCTGACTTTGAAAGGTCTGCAGTTAATTAACTTGAGCAACAAAACCGTACAGAACGACCATTGCCGTTATGCTAAATGTGACTTGTGTATTTGCAAAACCATTCACTTATGCTGACTGGGGCAGCGACTTGTGGTTTCTCCTTTGTTTTTGTTTTTTTTTAATAATTTTTATTAACTAGCCAATCACATCAAATTAAATCACATCACATAATATTCCAAATTACAAAGCCAATTTTTTAAATTTTGTTGGGGGAACCCATACTTCAAGATCCAAAGGGGGGTTCAAATCATCTTCTTATTACTGCATTAATGTCCAAATCAGTCCCAATCAGTCCAAACAGAGTTCATAGTTCTATCCAATCTTATCTTGGTGTTTCCACATCATATCTTGTTCATATAATTTCTCTTTTTCCTTTACGATCTCTTCTGTTAGTCTCCTTAAGCCGATAAGCAAATATAATAATGACTTTTGGTTTCTCCTTTGTAACAGAGGTCATGTGATTGGCAGGTGGGTTGCTCCACCCACCTATCAAACAAGTCCCTTGCACAGCACTTCCCAAGGGTCCAACAAGCTGAAAATCTAGGCAAAATGCAGAGCACAGAACTGGCAAAGTTGCTTTCTGCAGGGATCAGCTGTGGAATTTAGTTCCCTGTGGGAACTCAGCAGCGTGGCAAGCTAATAGAGTCAAACTCGGTGCCCATCAACTGCTTTCTGCAGGTTCAGCTGTATGGCCACGTTCCTGTAGCCAAGTCAAGTGCTTATAAATGAGATGTATGAAGTACTTATGCTTTTTTTCTGGCATTACTCAACGGTACACAATGCCAGCACCTCCCCCCCTTCAAATATTGTGGTCACTTCCATGTCTATGATTCTACTGCTTCCTGGAGCTTTCGGTGGGTGTGGAAAAAGGGAAAATGTGGGGCAGAAGGGGCCTCTGTGAGCCTGTGTGTACGCGACAGGGCAGGCGGCTGTGTCTGGTCAAGTGGCAGACATTTTGGGGGGTGCCGCAGTGCACCCCCTGTGAGAAGGGTGGTGGATTCAGAAGGCGGATCGTCATGAACCTGGTGAACACAGTCAACTTTTTTACAGGGGAAAAAGGCTTTGCTCCTTTTCTGATTTATCATTTATCTCGCGGCAGCCTGGTTTGGCAGCGCAGGGCTTTGTGCCTGGGTTGCCCCTTTTCTGCTACCCAATACTGACCCTTCGCCCCATGAAATGGAACATTTTCCTGGCAGGTCAAGGAATTTTACAGCTGTTCCTGTTCACCTCTTGCAAGAGCACGCCTGCTTTGTTTAATAGAAGAATTCCTTCTTCTACATTTATAGCTCCTGAGGAATTTCCCCCCATTTACTTCACCTGCTATGACTCTCGATGGAAGTACTCTGCCAGTTATTTTGTCTTCTTGTAACACGTGTCTGTAGTTAAATCCCGGAAAGTGTTCAGGAATGTTAATTACTTGTTGTCAGTGAGATGAAATCAGGTGCTTGCATTGGGATTCATGGGATGTGTTCTATTAGACGTGCTTTACAAACAGCCATGAGTCTGAGCATGTGCAGTAAAAATCAATTGGTTCTTTGCCATCACTAGATGCAAGGAAAAGCTTCCTTATCAAGGAAAGGTGAAGAGTGTCATGTGTAATGCTTTGCATTTGATAAGTTCCAAAGAGATGCTTTTTATTTATAACTTCCTTTATTAGCCTTAATTTTTAAGGTTTCAAATCTCCAAACTCTCTTCCAGACCATGTGTTAAGACTGATTCAAACTATCATTTGCTTTTTAACTTGGTTATGTCAGCACAACTTGACAATGGCTCATAAGTGGAGTTCTGTGGACCCCAGAGAGTCCATGTAACCCTCGCAGAGGATCCCTGGCACCATTCACACAACAAAATCTACCATAGCAATATCTAATTTTTAAAAAGTAGATCCCACAGCATATCAAACAGAGATTATTTGGTCTTCTTGTTTTCCCCTTCCCAGTAACGTTATTTTCTTAATTCTCATAGACTGTTTTTGAGAGGAATTGTCAGTCAGATGACTGTGCCGCTGATCTTAACCTTCAGGGGAAACTATTCCTATCCAGGTGAGTGCCACTTTTAAATGCTTGATTCATTTTTTTGGGGGGAAATACTGGTTTAAACTGTCAGGACCTATATAATTATGTTTACATGCATAGAGGACACTCTATATTCAGAAAACTCTAGAGCTAAACTTTTTAATTCCTCCTTTCCCCAACTTTTTGTTTGCAGGATATTTCATATTGTTGGTTCAACCCAACCCATGCTTATTTTATATATATATATATATGAATGAATTATTTGTGTGCAGCCTTTAATTTCAAAGAAATGCCAAGGCACTTTATGTTGCTTTATTGATGCTTCTCAGACGTTTCATGTGCTTGGGTATGATTTCTGGGTATGATTGGGTATGATTTCTCCATTTGTCTCCCCTCCTCTTAGTTGAACGTAGTTACTGATACATTTCTGCAACTGTGACAGCCACGTTGCCCAAACCTGTGTGCATTTGATCACAGGTCTGTCAGCAGCTGTCAGGGAAGAGAGGAGTGGTGTCTGGAGCCATGTTCAGAATATAAGAATCGCAAAAAGGCAGAGGCACAAAATGGGTTTGCCTGCGTGGCACTGCATATGTGAAAAGGGATATGGGCAGCGGGCGGAAAGAGCCCCTCTTGGTTATTAAAAAATAAAGCGGGCAGCAGAGGAAAATGGACAGGTGCCACCCCTGGAGCAGAATGGGCGGGCAGCTTCTAGCAGTGCAGCTGGAGAGTAAATCCTCCCTGAAGGACTATATAAATGGAATAGCACTCCATGCGGTGCCATGAGAAGGAGTGCAGCTTGACCGGGAGTGTTAATAGAAAAAGCAGAGCGGCTGGGCTTCTCGCATGGCTTGTGCATTCCCTGTGGGGGAGAGGCCAGAACAAGACTTGCGCATGGACTGTGTGTTGGTTTATGAAGACAGGGGGAGTGCTAGTGATCTTGGGATGGGAGACAAACTTGTTATAAATGACGGTTATTGATGGGAGAACTTCAAAAGCGGTTTTTCTTCCTCCAGTGTATTTCAGCTACCTAAACTTTCCCTGCTCTTGTCATTAAAGCCAGAGTGAGTTTTATTTCCCAGCATATTCCTCTGCCCCACCCCCCGCAAATGCCGACATTTGCCTTTAAGGCCAATTGGCACCAAGTATTCAGAGACCCTTTCAGAATCTATCTTCCAGCTGTCACTCATTTGCAATCCCTCCGTACCATGCCAAGCTTTTCTCATTTTTCATCGCTGCAAATAATGTGCATTGGGGGTGGAGGGTGGAGCGGAACGCCGAATCCCGAAATGGAAATTGGAGGACTTAATTGCGGTGCAGGAATTCCTTCCCAGTTAGTGTCAGATTCACAAGATGCCATTCCTTTGTTGTTTCTCGTAATAATTATAGTGCTAGCGTTTCTGGAGTCCAAGTATATAAAGTGTGTGGATATCTATAAATATGGGTTGAGCCCAATCCAATGTCTTTGGATGGATCTGGGCAAGAGAGGTTAATTTGCTATAACCACTTAACTCGGAGTAAACAGCCATAAAATCAGTGCTGCTTTCTTCTGAGTAAGGATGCATAGGATTCCACTGTTAAATTAGGGGCGCTGTGCTAATCCACCAGCTCCTGTTTCTAATGCAGATAATTGGTGTCTCAGGGATGGTGCCAATTAGTCTGGACTTTGGTTACTTCTGCCAATTCTGGCCAGTGAATTGTGTTTGATAGTGGATGCATGGACTTGACAGTGGACAGGAGTGGATTGCAGATGAAGATGCCCATCCAACTGTGTATGTCTGTCAGCGCTGCATTATTTCAAAGAATTCTTGAGTGTAATTGATTACATATTCCCATCCTACAACCAGACACATCCAACTACCCGTATCTGCAGAAGATAATATTTTAATTTTTTTTGTCACAGTCTGTTTTGGGGGAAGGTGAAGGTATCTTTACATTTTAAATATGTATATTTTGCCTTCATGCCTGACACAACAAAAGAAAATCAATGCATGGTAAATTCAATTTTTTTCTAAATAAACGTTAAAAACATTTATACCCTACCTTTCAGCAGAACAACGAAAACTTAAAAGGTAGCTGAGAAATATAAAATGAATATCCTAGAAACAATCGTATTAGTAAGCTAGTTCATTAGGATTAGTGCTGGAACCAAGTGAGAGAAATTGTAATTGATCATCATCAGATTTTTAGTTAATTAATTTATTGATTAATTTGTGTTAAGATTAGAGCTGCAGCCTAGTTAAAGGAATTGTAATTGATTAATCATCAGATTTTTAGCTGATTAATCAATTGATTAAATTTGCACAAGTTTACAATTCATAAAAATGCAATCTTTCTCTCTCTAAAAAATTAAAATATTGAGTGTTATTTGGCAGATGAGTTTGCACATTATTTCCCTGTTGTGGGGAAAATGCCAGCTGACTCCAGTAGCCTCGTTTAAATATATATATATATATATATATATATATATATATATATATATATATATATATGCTTTCGTAGATTTTCACGGGTACAGGAATGCAGGTTTTGGTGTCTTCGGGTGTCTTCCCGTGTAAGAGTTGGGGTGTCTAGGCGACGTTTCGACGAGGTCTCACTCGTCATCTTCAGGCTGGTGCTTTCGGCTTCTTGTTACTGGAACAGAGCAGGATCTCAGTGTTTGAGTTCCTATAAATACTGTTGAGGGGGTGTGGTGTATAGCCTCCAACGTTCTGGGCAGGGAGGAAGTTCCCAGGTTAGTGTGCCTTTTCTTCTTTTGTTCCTTAATTACTTGAGGGATATCTTGAGTGATTTCTTGAGTGATATTCTGAGTACCACTTAGGTGGGTCATTAAGTGTGGATTAGTTGCTAAAGCTTTCGTGTCTTGACCTCTTGAGCTTGTGAAGAGTTTTTCTGAGAAGATGGCTGTACTGCACTTAGTTGTGCTCTGGCTTGGCTTCGTGTATAGGGGTGAGCTGTGGTTTTGTGCCCTGTGCCAGCCAGATCTGTGTAGGGATTGCAGGGGGGTGCAGCATCCGGAGGTGCCACTATGGTTTGGCTACTGGATGGTGTCTGTAATTTATCTGTGGAGAGGGTCTGGGTTTGGGTCTGGTGTGGTTGATTGGTGATGGCGTTCTGTGTGCCTCTGGTTCTGGTGTCGGTTTTTGTGGGGAGGGCTAATTTCCAGATGTCTGGCAGGCGGGACGTGTCGTCACGCTTGTTCATGTTGTGAGGGTGTTTCTCTATCTCGATGGCTTCCATGATTATTCTCTTGTGGTGATGTTCCATGTTAGAGAGCAATTTGGAATCTGCAAAATTAATTTCGTGTCCTGTTTCTTTCATGTGTTGGAAAAGAGAGGAAGTTTTTTCTTCTTTTTTGACGGCATTCTTGTGTTCTGCGATACGTGCATTTATTCGTCTGTTTGTTTGTCCAATGTACGTGGCTGGGCAGACTTTGCAGGGTATTTCATAGACCCCTTGGTTTTCCAACTGGATTTTATCTTTGGGGTTTCTGAGGATATTGGCTATTTTTTGGTTGGTGCAAAAGGCTGTTTTGATATTGTGTTTATGGAGGATTTTGCTAATTTTATCTGTAGTGCCCTTGATATAAGGAAGGAGGGCCATGCCATTGTTTTCTTCTGTGTCTTGGTTTTTGGGGGGTGTTTCTTTTTGGATTAGCTTCGTAACCCTGTTTTGCTGGTATCCATTGGCGATTAACACATTTGAGAGATTCTGTAACTCAGTTGTCAAGTGGTCTTTGTCAGCCAGGCGTTTGGTTCTGGAGATGAGAATGTGTTAATCGCCAATGGATACCAGCAAAACAGGGTTACGAAGCTAATCCAAAAAGAAACACCCCCCAAAAACCAAGACACAGAAGAAAACAATGGCATGGCCCTCCTTCCTTATATCAAGGGCACTACAGATAAAATTAGCAAAATCCTCCATAAACACAATATCAAAACAGCCTTTTGCACCAACCAAAAAATAGCCAATATCCTCAGAAACCCCAAAGATAAAATCCAGTTGGAAAACCAAGGGGTCTATGAAATACCCTGCAAAGTCTGCCCAGCCACGTACATTGGACAAACAAACAGACGAATAAATGCACGTATCGCAGAACACAAGAATGCCGTCAAAAAAGAAGAAAAAACTTCCTCTCTTTTCCAACACATGAAAGAAACAGGACACGAAATTAATTTTGCAGATTCCAAATTGCTCTCTAACATGGAACATCACCACAAGAGAATAATCATGGAAGCCATCGAGATAGAGAAACACCCTCACAACATGAACAAGCGTGACGACACGTCCCGCCTGCCAGACATCTGGAAATTAGCCCTCCCCACAAAAACCGACACCAGAACCAGAGGCACACAGAACGCCATCACCAATCAACCACACCAGACCCAAACCCAGACCCTCTCCACAGATAAATTACAGACACCATCCAGTAGCCAAACCATAGTGGCACCTCCGGATGCTGCACCCCCCTGCAATCCCTACACAGATCTGGCTGGCACAGGGCACAAAACCACAGCTCGCCCCTATACACGAAGCCAAGCCAGAGCACAACTAAGTGCAGTACAGCCATCTTCTCAGAAAAACTCTTCACAAGCTCAAGAGGTCAAGACACGAAAGCTTTAGCAACTAATCCACACTTAATGACCCACCTAAGTGGTACTCAGAATATCACTCAAGAAATCACTCAAGATATCCCTCAAGTAATTAAGGAACAAAAGAAGAAAAGGCACACTAACCTGGGAACTTCCTCCCTGCCCAGAACGTTGGAGGCTATACACCACACCCCCTCAACAGTATTTATAGGAACTCAAACACTGAGATCCTGCTCTGTTCCAGTAACAAGAAGCCGAAAGCACCAGCCTGAAGATGACGAGTGAGACCTCGTCGAAACGTCGCCTAGACACCCCAACTCTTACACGGGAAGACACCCGAAGACACCAAAACCTGCATATATATATATATATATATATATATATATATATATATATATATATATATATATATATATAGTTTGGGATTGCCTTAACAGTTGTGGAGGAGTTGCTGTTTATTCCCATGCCAATATGTGCCACTCATTTGCCTTTCTGTAGAACTGAGACCCACCCCAATGTCCATTTTTACTGTGTAAAAAAATCCACCCACCTGTTAAAAACTTGTACCATTATTAATAATGCTAAGGTGGAAAATTCATTCTTGATGTTGTTTGATTGGTGCAAAAGTGGCTCCAGGTTTGATGGGGTATTGGGCATAGTGCCTTCTGGTGGGATCCTTCTTTCACTGATAGGCCCCACCAGGTAGTAGCTACAGAAACTCGCCAAGCAGAGATGCCAACTTGAATAAAATATTGGGGGATGGGGAGTCCCACGCTGCATAATTGATCCCAAGATGCAGCGCACACACACCATTTGAAAGGCAATGCCTATCAACTGGGGGTGGGGTGGCACCCTCAAATATTTTATGGGTGCTCCTGGTGGTGAAGGAAACTTGGTCCTTAGGAGTTGGCTCCTATGGCTCCAGCAGGGCCAGATTTAGGTTTGATGAGGCCCTAGGCTACTGAAGGTACTGCAGCCCTTTAAACGTCCAGCTGTCCTTTGTCAAGAACAAATTGTCACTGGTTTTTGTGTTAAATATATGCTATGTGGTAATTTATGGACCTAATAGGTATCTAGAGCCATTTGCACATGCAGGATGTAGACACCCTATATATAGAAATGAGCAAACCAGTGATATTTTAGGGAGCAGGCTAGCAGGCGGGGCCCATTACTTACATCATTAGGAGCCTACACAACACAAAACACTGTTGCTGTATGTAGGTTTTATTTTATTTGTTTTTTATCTTATATTTTGGAAATGTACAGTGGTACCTCGGGATGCGAATGGGATCCGCCCTGGAGCCCCGTTCACATCCTGAATAGAACGTAAGCCGCGACAGCGAGTCTGCGCATGCGTGGGTCACATTTCGCTGCTTCCGCACATGTGCGTGACGTCATTTTGACTGCGCATGCGCGAGCGGCAAAACACGGAAGTAACGCACTCTGTTACTTCCGGGTTGCCGTGGAGCACAACCTGAAAATACTTATCCTGAAGCATATTTATCCCGAGGTATGACTGTACATCCATTTTTTTCCTTTCATTTTTTTGGGGGGCCCTCAAGAGAGTGGGGCCCTAAGCTATAGCTTGTTTAGCTTATACGTAAATATGGCCCTGGTCTCCAAGGATGGCTGGGTGTAGCCATTTTCTTTCCCACAGTGCCCCAGTGGGCTTGAGCTAGTTACATTCCAGGGCACTGAAGGAAATTAAAATGATGTCCAATTGTTTCTGCTGTTGGGGATCTGGGTCGAGTATCGCTTCTGATCCTGAGCTACTGGGTGCTCCGGCAGCTGCTGTAAGATGCCAGGAGCTGCCTCTGGGCCTGGTAGACGGGATAGTGTGGGACTTTGCTCAAAAAGCGTGGTCCATTTTTGAACTGGGTCCAACCCCCTTAAGTTGTGTCGGATTTCTAAATGGGTTTCATTTTCCACCAGCCTGATTCCTTCCTTGAGGGGTGGAAATCCTTACCCTGGGGAGGGAGAAACAGGTGGGAGAGACCTCTTGATTTTCATATAAGAAAGGCCCTGCAAGGCTTTTCCTTAATGGAGTATTGGTTTTGCCTGTGTGCCTGGGGCTTTTTAGTTTTCTAAGTAAAGTATGCAGGAAATTATAATCTGTGCCTCTAAACCATTCTTTTCAGGTATGTGTGTGTGTGGAGAGACCATTTCTGAATTGAGATGGGTAGGTTTTGCCCATCTCCACCCAGAAACAAAACTCACAACCCATTCAGATGCCCATATGAGGAAAAGGAAATGATAAAAAAAAGTTAAAGCTGTTCACCACTCCAGCAGAGATGGCAATCTTGGAATACAAGCTCATAAACTTTACTGTTGGTTGCAATAAAGAATTTGTTGCACAGTAGCAAGTGATTTATGTCAAGAAAAGAACTATACCCAAGCCAGATATTTTTAGCCAAGAAATGTATAAGCGCAAAAGAAAAATTCTCCAACAGCAGTTCTTCCATTTCAGCTCACCAGGTGACCTTTAAGAATCCCAATTTCAAATTTCATATAAGTTGACTGTATGCAAGGTTAGTAAACGAAGCTTATGCAGATGCTTAAAATCAAATCTACTGAGTCAGATTTATATTACAAAAAGCCAAACACAACTGTGCATTTATGGTGTTCTGGCTTTCATCACAAATTTTCAGCCTGTGCAATATCAAACGGGCCTGGATTTACTGTTTCTGGAGTTTAAATGCTCTCTTTGGCAAACCTTATATTGCAGGGACAGTATGGCAGTTATGCATGTACTAGGAATTGTACCATCTTCCCCAGGGCCCATTCATTTTATAGCCTTGAGCCATGCCACCAAATGGTTGAATTATTACCATATGTGATGAACAATGCCGAATGTGATCTATCAAAAAGTGTGTTCCTCGGGAGGCAGAAAATAGGTGGCAGACTAGCTACAATTTCTTTTGTGTGCAAGCACAATTTTAGCCATAAAACGCTTAATGAACTCATTTTTGCAGCCCGCTCAGGACTGCAAAAATGTAGAAGGCTTATCAAGCATTTTGCAACCCCCAGTACTGGTCAAGCACAGTTATGTTTGGCTTGCTGGTTCATAAATTGTGCAAGCTTTCCCTGGGATCAGGTTAGATTTAGAATAGCAGCAAAATCCTGGAGCATTTAAATGAACCAAACTCCTCCACCAACAGCTCTCTTCTTTGCCAGTTTACCTCCTACTTGCACTTTTCCAAACCTACCAAAACTTAGAAGTTTTGGAGCGGGGAGAGAAAACCTGTAACTCATATTTCTTAAAATCTTATTCTCAGGGAGTGCTCAAAGAGATTTCCCACTACTCTTTCAAAGCTAATGTTCGTGAAACGCTTTGACCATTCTTAACTGTCTTGTGGCTGCTGTTAAGACTGTCTCTTGTCCTGAAAATTTCTCCTTAAGCAAGCAACAGCTACGAGTCCGGTCAGCAGCACTATTTATTTGCAAACATAATACAAAAAGATGCACAGGAGCCAATATGGTATCAAGAATGTCCACATGTGGGACTGAAAACACGAAGGAGCAATGTGATGACAACAGTTTTACAGTTAAAGGGGCACTTCTGAGACCCTGTTCTTTGAGTGCTTTGCAGTTACTGTTTTAAAATCAAATCTATTTGCTCCCCAAAGTTGAATTCTGTCACCAGCATTAAGCATGTGAGTTTTCAGGGTCCTCCCTTTTAACTTTTCTGGTCAACTTAACTCCCTTACCCATGGATTCTACAGCTGCTTATATTTTATCACACATTGTTGACATATTGTCATTCATACCCTTTGCAACTGCGAGGCCTAGGAGCTGGCATTTTTAAAGGTGAAAGCTGAGAATCAAAAGAAGCTAAAGATTTGTGTGATGCCGATGTCATATGTTTCTACGACCTTAGATTTATTTTTATTTAAAGTCTATAGCAGAATAAAGAAATCTGAAACCACTTAATCCATTTTGTTATGCCAGTAGAGGTATTGAAATGTTATTGGAAGTTACAAGGAATGTTAGAATATATCTCATGGGATGAATACTGCCAGGCTTTCTTGCACTAACAACTTATACATATATTACATTAGTCTGTCTCATCATCATCATCAAACCTTTATTGGCATCACTTACAAACATTCAGAATAAATAGGCCAGTGCTATCTTGTCGCCATTTCAATGATACAGTCATTTGCCAAAAGGAAGAAAAGGAGGTGAGCACTCTATTTCACCTCTATGGGTCTCCAGCAAGGTCCTGTAGTGTATTTTGGCGGCAAAAAATCAAATAGAAGAACTTAGCTACTTAGTCTGTCTTAATACACATTTGAAGTACATCTTCCATTGAACATTTGCCTGATAAACATTTAGGGTTGTTGGAACCACCCAGTGAACTGCTACAAAAATTACTACAAATTATAAGAATCAAAGCCACAGAAGACCCCACAAGGAAATCCTGCTGTGCAGAAAGCAAATGAGTTGGTGTCGCCTGTTTTTTGGGTTTCTTTTTTTTGGGTGACAAGTCTCCCAGACGAAAAGAAGGAGGGGAATGGAAAACGCTTTGAAATATACAGCTATATATAAATGCTCTTAATTAGCATGGAGACAAACCAGAGTGGGTTTTTCTTAGATTTCTAATTGCTGATTAGAGAGAGAGAGAGAGAGAGAGAGAGAGAGAGAGAATGAACGAATTCTGTTTTGAGATAGCTAAAGACTAAATGTGTCTTGTAGGCATAATGCACATAACTGAAGGAGATAGTAGGAATGGATAATCCGGTGTCCATTGGCAGCTAGTCTTTTCACTTGCCAAGGCAATTCTCTTGATGACAGCTGATCTGTGATAGGTCTTGCACACCATCAATTTAGTTATCAAGGATGTGGCCACATTCCATTGACTTAATGGGAAGTTTTTCTTTCAAGTTAATGGCAAAAGTCCATTAACAAGAATTGAGCCAGATGACACCCTAAACGATTATTGTGGCCTTGTGAATAAGCCCTAGGCAGAAACTGCCGTAGCATATTAGATTTTACAGTTTTTAACCTTACAGTTGACTAGCAGTAGTTTCTTAAGTAGTTTCTTGTTTCGTTTCTTAAGAAAGAAGAGATCCACATTATACTTGAACTGAACCAGAGGACAGAATTTCTCGATTATTATTGTTCCCTTTGAAAGTCTGCCCAAACCAGTCAAAACCAGTTCCCCCAGCCCTGATTTAACTTATTGGTTATACTGGAGCACTAATAACAGCTACCAGAAGTGTTCCAGTTACTGGGTGTTCTTGAGTACACGCTAATTCATGTTGATTTGCCATGTTATTTATATGTAGAGATTTTGTGTACTTGTGCAGTCATCTGCTTAAGTTTTGCCCTGGATAAACCAAAGAATCTGCAGACGACAAATTTCCTTGCCTTTCCCCTGTGCTATTATATAACTTGATTTTGTAAGCACAGATTTTATCACGGTCTAAAGCACTGTTTTGAAGAGCCTAAGGCCCACTGGAATATAAGCCCCACTGGAATGCTTTGACAGTCAAATTCTTGAGCGGAACCTCTTCTAAGCAGAGATAATCTAGACAATATTCACATGTGCGCAGAGCAATCCAGACTTAAAATAAGTCTGGCTAAGGAGTTCAGTGGCCATGGGAAACAGCCTCCCCCCTTGATAGGAACTAGGCTGCCCACATAAATGCTAATCAGTTAATAAAATAAAACCGATAACCCTCTTTCATTTACTGTTTTGCTTACATCTTCAATTCCTTAAGTGTGTGTGCCTGTCTGTTTGTCTGTGTCCCAATGAAGCCTGGGTCATGTTGTTTCTTAAACAATGCAGTTCAAACAACACATTTTGATGACGGCAGTGCTTCCTGTTTAATGAACTGCAGATGCTAAAGCAGGATGGCACCACATTGGCAGTGCAGTTCATACATCACTGCAGGCAATCCATACCCAATGACATCATGCCCCAGATAAGCAAACAGGGCTCAGGAATTCCCTTGCCAATGGAGAGATTCTTTTTCTTAATCCAGTTCTTACTGAAAGTGTACCTGATTCATTCCAGATGTCCTGAGATTTAATGACTCAGGAAACTGCTGTCTTGAAAGGAAGGCCTAAGCTCAGTCTCCTGTTGCTGTTGTGATGGGGATTAGAAATCCTCTGTCAGACTCAAACCAATGAGGTTTTCAATAAAGTACCCTAAAGCTATGAATCTGATGGCAGTTCCTTCAGTTCAGACATTTAGTTCGTGCTTTCCACAGAATCCCACTTCCCCCCTCTGCTCAAGGGTGGAATACATGCTGTTCTTAATGACTACTTAAAACATTTCCCTATTTTTCGTATATTTCACTCTACGAGATAACCAGCAGCTGCAGATAGTGACCTGTGATCCTTATTCATTGTTAACTTGGTGAAAAATTATGTGCTTCCCTGTATTCCCTGTACAGTGGTACCCCGCAAGACGAACGCCTCGCAAGACGGAAAACCCGCTAGACGAAAGGGTTTTGCGTTTTGGAGGCGCTTCGCAAAAAGAATTTCCCTATGGGCGTGCTTCGCAAGACGACAGCCCATAGGGAAATCTCCGGGACAGCGGGGAAGCGCAGCGCGTCTTCCCCACTGTCCTCGGACCTCCTCCCGCCGCCCGGCATCGGAACGAAGCTCCGATGCCGGGCGAGGGGGGGGAACGCCTCCTCCCGCTGCGCGGCATCGGAACGAAGCTCCGATGCCGGGCGGGGGGGGGGGGGACGCCTCCGCCCGCCGCCCAGCTTCGGATGGCTTTCCTGAAGACTTGGGGTGGGAGGAGGGTTTTCCTTCCCACCTCCAACATTCAGAATGCTGTTCTGAATGTTGGCGGTGGGGAGGAAAAACCCTCCTCCCACGCAAGCCCCGGGAACAGAGGGAAAGCGCTGCGCGCCTTCCCCTCTGTTCCCGTACCTGTCCTGAAGGCTTGCGGTGGGGAAAAAAGCCCTTCTCCGCACCGCCAGCCTGGCAAGCGGTTTCCCTAGGAACGCATTAATTGATTTTCAATGCATTCCTATGGGAAACCATGCTTCGCAAGACGAAAAACTCGCAAGAAGAAAAAACTTGCGGAACCAATTAATTTCGTCTTGCGAGGCACCACTGTATGTATGGCAATCAATAGTTTATTGTATATATAGTTCAAATGCTTTTAAACCGGAATAAAAAAATTTAAAGTCAGGGGTAGCCCCCTCCCCCTGATGCTGTTGAACTGCAGATCCCATCATCCTGAGCTAGCAGGTTGGGAGTTGATGGGAGTTATAGTCTTGCAATCTTTGGGGAGCACCATGGCTACAACCTCAGGGTCTTCTGGGTCAAACTCTTATGCATCTGTAGCAGTGCATTCCATACTCAGAAAGGCATTGTCCTTGCAGTACAAATCGGTCAGAACCATTGCACATGTTCTATTTACAGTGGTGCCCCGCAAGACGAATGCCTCACAAGACGGAAAACTCGCTAGACGAAAGAGTTTTCCGTTTTGGAGGTGCTTCGCAAAACGAATTTCCTATGGGCTTGCTTCGCAAGACGACAATGCCTTGCGAGTTCCTGCGGGTTTTTTTCCCTTCCCCCCTTTTTTCTAAGCCGCTAAGCCGCTTATCAGCTGATCCGATCAGCAGATAAGCCGCTAATAGCGCTAATCCGCTAATCCGTCAATGGGCTTGCTTCGCAAGACGAAAAAACCGCTAGACGAAGAGAATGACAGAACGGATTCTTTTCATCTTGCGAGGCACCACTGTACTGCCCATTTTATGCAAAAATCCACGATAAATATTTATACTCCATGCTGAAAGAAAGGTTGAATTTCCCCGACTTCTTCAGGGTTTCCTGTGTACTGAACGGTCATAGGTGCGACATTACGGAGAATGTAGCAACATTTCTGAGAGATGCCATTAAACTACGTTGCTGCAAGACTTGAAAGGCACTTTTTAACCTGATTATGTTTCCTCTTAAAGTATCTCCTTTGATGAACAGGCGCCAGTTTTATGTTTTGATTTATGTACTTTTGTATCCTCTGCCTGCCAAGGAAGGAGATTGATTGACATGTGGTGGGGCTGGCGCTTACTTTGATGGGGCTGGGCTGGCAGTGAGGTTGGAGGTGTGCGGCTGCAGCGGTGGGAGAACTGGATTAGTGGTGGTGCACTACTGCAGCCCAGCATCAATGCCAATGTCACAAGGATGAATCTGTGGCTCTTCCTCACCACATGTGCCACTACTGATGCTCATGTAATATAAACATGAGGGATACATTTCTAATAGCTGTGTTACTATCAGTAGCCTTGGAATCAATTTTTGATGGAAGGACTACATCTGTTCTATAAATGAATGAATGAATGAATGAAATGTTAAAACCCACCAAAAGCACCAAGAGGGTGATTTGGAGTGTGCTTAACCCTTTCGCTGCCTGCTGCTTCTGCACTTCAATTATCCTCCAGTATGCTTCCATGCATGAGGTGGCATGTAGCCATGTCTTCAGTCAGAATATATATTTTTTTATAGTGGTGAATTTGAGCTATAAACACCCTTTGACAAAGGCGCTCAAGGCAGGGTGGCCCTCCCCACCCCACACACCCAGTGCGGTCAGTTCAGTTCTTCTGGGATCAGTCTAATGCATCCTTTATCAACCGTGAGTCCCCAGATATGTTTGGACTACAACTTCCATCACCACTGATTTCTGGCCCTTCTCAGCAGGGATAATGGGAGCAGGGGCGAACGAAGGCTAACTGACACCCGGGGCGGGGCAAACCACCAGCTGTGCATGCGTTGTGCCGCTACGTACAAGGCAGGCGTGGCGTTGCTACATACGACACATTCGTGGTCAGTGTCCGGTCCTGGGTCAAGAGTCTGGAAGCAGTTCACAAAGAACGAAGCGGGGTCCGAAGCAGGAAGCTGGGCGGGGTCGGGAACTCTGGAAGAACAGGTCTGGGTGCGGGCAGAAGCAGGTATCCAGCGATGTTGCTCCCGCAACCTGGGACCGGGCTGACTGGCCTTTATCTTCTCTGAGGCCAGGGGCGGCCCCGGCCCCCAGGTGACCCGCCTCTCCTGGCCTTAAGGCGAGCACTCCTCCTGGGAGAAACCAGTTCCCTTCGCCTCTCTGCCCTGAGCCTCTGCAACTCAGGAGAGGCTGGAGGGTTACTGGACCCAGGGGGAGACTCACCTTCCCCTGACTAGGCTGGGAGAGGTGCACCTGTAGGCGATGTGTCCTCAACCACCTCCGGAGCCAGAGTGGATTCACCTGGTACCTGCTCCTGAGGATCCGGCACAGGTGCAGGCGCTTCAGATCCAAGGCCCTGCCCCAGCTCAGCCAGCCCTGGAGGCGGGGACTCCTGTGCAGGCTGGGATTCCTCCGGTTCAGCCTCTGAATCAGATTCCCAGGCCATCACTCATCGCTATGTAGGGCGCATGTGTGGGGTCGCTACATACAGTGCATGCGTGTGACACCGTGCATGCGTTGTACATAGCAAGTTTGCTGTTGGCGCCGTTCAGGCACCATACGGACCGTGGCGGGATCCTCTGCTCACGGCTGCAGCTGCGAACGGAGGATTCTCCACATGTGGCTGCAGTGGCGCAATGGCTGCTCACACCGCCGCACCCGGGGGTGGCGGGATGAGCACCCCATGGGGTGCCTTCTTGTCTGGACATGGCATCCCGGGCGGACCACCCCCGCCTCCCTTTGAGATGCCACTGGATGGGAGTTGTATTCCAACTACATCTGGGGATCCAAGGTTGAGAAAATCGGGCTCTAATGCCGATTTAAAGGACTGCAAAGAAGGTGTCATCTGCAAGCACTCACTTTTGCCTACCGTGACCTCTCTGCAAGAGGTCCAGCAGTTCATCAACTTGCGCTTCCAGTTACTGCTTTTTGCTCCTACAGACTCCACGATAATCCCAGATATTCTTGGCCTCCTATGATTGACTCAGTCAAGCAAGCTGCTGCTGCTGTAGAGGAGGATGCAGTGATGTGAAATGGCATTTCATGTCTACAATGGCTTACGTTGCTTTATTGACAACATATGTATTCTATTCTCTCTCTTTTGCTTTCTTTCTTGCAGTTGCAGTGTTTTTAGGTTAATGTTCAGTTTGTATGCAATACTATCCAACCCTCTTCCTCAAGTGAGCTCAGTGTGGTGCACATGGGGCCAATCCATTTTTCTCATTCATTTCAGTGCACAGTAACGGCAGCAAGCACTGATGGTGGATGAAATATGATCTCTGATTTGCATTGTGGTCTCAAGTAATGCTTTTGGCCTGGCCACACAGTGACTGACTAGGAGGTGAGCCAGACACCTCATTCTTGTCTCCCTGTAACAGGAGAACTCCTTTGGCTTGCGTTTTTTTTTTTTTTTAAGTGAGATGTCACGTTTCTCTACTGTGAATTGAGAAAAGATGGGAATGAGTAGCAAAGGGTTAACCTGTTGTCGTTTCTGTTCACAGCGTGGATGATAGGGCTCCCTATCTGGCTTTGGGAGCCGTGAAGAACGTTTCCCTGAACATCACCATCTCCAACATTGGGGACGATGCGTATGACACGAACGTTGCCTTCAACTTCTCCAGAGAGCTCTTCTTCATCAAAATGTGGCAAAAAGTAGGAATAACTGGTCAGCCTTGGGGACAGGCAATGCTGTATTTTTGTTAAACTATGGAAGTAAATGGAAGGAAAGTTTCTCATCTCATCCTACACCCCGCAGTCACCTCTGACCGCCACCTTCATGGAAAGAAGGTTTTCTGTTCTCTTCTCTCACAACAGCTCCCCACACCCTGTCCCATATCCCTCCCCCAGAGAGGTTTTTTTTGGGGGGGTGGGTTCAGGCTTTTTGAGGGTTCCTCAAGGAGAGGAAGAGAAGGAACTTTCCTTTTGTTAACTTCTATCAGTTAATTTATTTTAGGTTCCAGACCATGGAGATTAGCAGAGTTTTAACTGCTTTCATTTGTCCTAGGGGTGTAAAATCAAGGGAGCTTGGCTCTCTTATTTATCTTTATTAAGGTATTTTACAAATAAAAGCTTCTGTGCAGAAGAAGCTTTCTGCAGCTTCTTTCTGTTCTTAATATTCTTGCAGTCACTGGTTTGATTGCGAGAGCGAAAAGAATTCTCACTTGATTGCCTAGATGCTTTTAGCTTTCTTCTTGTATTGGGATATTAAAAACAGCACAGCGTTATTAAAAGCCTTTTAAAAAAACAGTTCCCAAAATAAAACAGTTTATGAAGGGAGTTCCAAAGTCTGGGAGCAGACTTACACACCCCGCTTTTTGCCATCCAGATTTTGAAGAGACTTAAAATTATACAATTTACAAAATGTAAAGCCTAAATTAAACCTCCCAAAGTCTGATGACGTATTGAGAAATGGGGGAGGGAGAGAAGCTCTACTATCTCTTAATTATTTCATTCAGCTAACCTCTCCTGCTTTCCAGCTGCAAGGAGGCATTAGCTGAGTGAGATAACTAAGGATACAAATGTGCAGCTGGAGCCGCCCCTTTAACTCATAATAATAATAATAATAATAATAATAATAATAATAATAATAATAATATTTTTTAAAATTTATATCCCGCCCTCCCCAGCCGAAGCCGGGCTCAGGGCGGCTAACAACAATAAAACAGTACAAAAGTACAACACAACACAACACTCTAAAATCATTCCTTATAAAATTAATTCAAATCAAGCCACTGGCAACCATTGGGCCAGAGCTCCGCGAAGATTGCTGAAGGAGGGAGTCAGGCTGTGCCCTGGCCAAAGGCCTGGTGGAACTGCTCTGTCTCTGTCTTGAAATCTTAGTGATTTCAAAGGGAGCCTCCAAGTTCCCTTGATTCTTGACCATCGGTGAAGGTATGCTGTGTCTTCCATGTCCCACTTTACATACCGTATTTTTTGCACCGTAACACTCACTTTTTTCCTCCTAGAAAGTAAGGGGAAATGTCTGTGCGTGTTATGGAGTGAATGCCTGCGGGTGGCGGGGGGGATCTGCTGCAGTCGTGAGCAGAGGATCCATGGTTCCCCTTCCTTCCCTCCTCCGTGGTTACAAAGCATGGATCCACATGGATCCTCAGGATTTTTGCATTGGGCTACTCCAAACTCACTGTCAGATCACATGTCTGTGGCCACAGCATGAACCACAAAAATCATATATCCACTATTTCGTTTAGAATATTTTTTTTCTTGTTTTCCTCCTCTAAAAACTACGTGCGTGTTATGGTCTGGTGCGTGTTATAGAGCGAAAAATACGATATTTCTTTTGCTGCACAAGCGCATCCCTAGAGACAAGCAGACCTGTCCACCTCAACAACAACATCATAATGGTGTTGTGTTTAGTGGTCCTATGTAAAGCATGTTTCCACTGAAAAAAGCAGCTCGGTCCGGATACTTTAGCAGCTGCTCTCTTAATGAACACGATCCAGCAGAAGAGGCCCACCTTTCTCCCATATTGCCACCTGAAATGTATTCTCAGCAGAGGTAAACCTTAGAATCAAGACCACCCTGCCTGCCAGGTTTATAATCTCCCTCGGATAGCCCTTCTGATATACAGTAACCTGCCATGCCTCTCGGTTTGTTTTTCCATGTGCCTGCTAAGCGCTGCTTAGTAGATTAAATGTAATGCTTTCATCTGGTTATTGTAGCTACGAGAAGTGAGGACAATAACTGGCTCTTTGTTTCAAATGGCTTATGTAAACTCCCGAAACCGTATATTAGGTGCATGGACACTGAATATCTAATGGTAAGATTTAAAGGACGAAATATGGCCCAGCTCAGTAATTATTAGAGTAGCATTTACTTTCCATGCAAGTGTTATTGTTGCTGGCTCTCATTTCCTTTAGACTCTGAAATTTCATGAGCCATGTTAATGGGATTTCTGGGCAAACCCCCTGTTCCTCTTCACCGGGGTGAGAAAGGGCACGTTGATATTTAAAAGACTTCATTTATTGAGCTATTTTGTTTCCACACTGCTCTGCAGCCAGCCAGCCAGCATCAGTGCCTTGGCCAGAGGCTGAAAGATTGCTTTCCATAGGCTTAAGGGACAATTAGTCCTCAAACTGTGCATCACTATAGAGAGGATTCTTTGAGGTGTTCTTTCAAGTGTGCCTGCTTATTAACCTTGCATCATTTGGTTAGTTGTTCTAGCATTGCTATTTTAGAAATGGCCATCTGTGTGGCAAATGTTTTGCAAGGTTAGTTGTCAGTGGATATTTCATTAATAAAGAAATTTCCCCCTCTCCCCCACAAAAAACACTTTATTTAGAATGCTTCTATTCTCTTGGATGGTTGCTACTGTACTGATCAATATACAGTCGTACCTTGGATCTTGAAAGCCTTGGCTCCCGAACAAATCGGCTGCTAAATGATACAGACCTGAAAGTGACTTTCTGGTTTTTGAATGTTCTTTTGGAAGCCGTATGTCCAATGAGGATTCTGTGGCTTCTGATTGGCTACAGGAGCTTCCTGCAGCCAATCAGAAGCTGTGCTTACGGAATGGATTCCATTCAACTTCCAATGTACAACTGTATAGAAAGAACACATTTTGAATGTGTTCCCATAGATCAGAAGTGTATAGTAGTGGATCTGGATACAAACGAAGTCCAACTTAGGTTCCACTGAAATCAATAGGATTCAAATTAGTCATTGATTTTTATAGTATCTAAGTGACTAGCTTTGTCTCAATCCAGCCTATGGTTAATTTGAACAGAAGAACATTTGGAGGGTGGGTGGGTGGGTGTAGTGGTGTGAGTCCTTTGAAAATTAACCCAAAGAAATTGAAAAATGTTAAGCAAGGAATGGTGAGTTAATTTGAAGGATTTTCTCCCCTGTTCTCCTGGTCTTCTTTGCGCAGTTTGGTTTTGTAGTTAACAATTGGAGTATGTTAGTATTCAGAACAACAAGACACTGTCTTGTGGAAGGAAGTTTCACTGAAATCAGTGATACCCTTCCAAGCAAATTGGGATCCTAGACTCTTTTGAAGTCAGGCTTGTGTTCTAATGAAAGAGCCTAATGTTAATGACCTCTGTAGGTCATTAACAACAGACAGCTTTTAATGGCCTCCTTCTTTCTCCTTTTTCTGCAGCAGCAGGAGGCATTGACCTCTGGGCTTATTTTCTTTGTAACAAGACCTAGAAGTTTATCGGTTTTTATTAGAAAGGAGCTGCATCTTTCACACCAGAGAGTCTTTTGCTTGCTTTTAAGAGTGGCAGTTTGAGATGGTGCTGAGAGATAAATAGAACCCTGAACTGAAATCCCAACCGTATGATAATTATATATATTGGAAATGGGCCTCACCCAATTGCATGTTCTATATCAATATGCCTTAATGACAGGGACTGCTCAGTAATTGTCCTCTTTCATTTGCTAGCTCATTTAGACAATTTGGTAGGAACAGGTTTTGAAAAGCAAACTGCCCTCTTGTTAAGAACAAAAAGGAGATGTTCCCAGTCCTGATTTGCTTATTGAAGTCAGCGAGAATATCAGCCATGTAGGAGTTGCAGAGTCAGACTTAACATTTTACTGGCATGTTAGCTGCCCTGAGTCCGGCTCTGGCCAGGGTGTGTGTGTACAAATAAAATTTATTATTATTATTATTACTACTACTACTACTATTATTATTAGTCATGTCCTGGCTACAAGCACTGCTTTGTCTTGAACGGGGGTCGGCAACCTAAGGCCCATGGGCCAGTAGCAGCCCACAAGGCTTATCTAACCAGCCCATGGCAACCCTTGCCGCCTCCCACCCACCCACCACCCCCTGTTCTTACCAGTGCGGTGTGGGAACCAACTTAGAATCATAGAATCATAGAGTTGGAAGAGACCACAAGGGCCATCGAGTCCAACCCCCTGCCAAGCAGGAAACACCATCAGAGCACTCCTGACATATGGTTGTCAAGCCTCTGCTTAAAGACAACTTCTGGGTTGATGGTGCCTGTGCGCATGCGCACAGGTGCTCCTCCGACCCGAATGTGCGCTGGAAATAGCATGTGCGCATGTGTGCAGGATGGAGAAGTGCCCATGCTATTTCTGGTGCACTTCCGGGTCGGAGGAGCATCAGAAATAGTTTGTGTGCATGCACACGGGCGCTCCTCCAACCCAGAAAAGCATGTGTGCGCACACGCTCCAGCCCATCCTCTGATGGACAGACCATCGACTGGCCCATCCTTGGATAAAGTTGCCTACCTCTGGTCTAGAATTTGGGTTCTGAACTAGCAACCTTCCTTGACTGAAGGCTAAGTTGGGTTCCTGCCTAGTGGAACTTAGAGGATGGATACGCATTGCCAGGGATGGTGTAGCATCATGCTTTGCTGACGCTGCATTGAGCAGTGGATTGGACTCTTATGTTTATAATGATGAACAGAGAAGAGAGAGAGTGTGTGAGTGAGGAGGAGAAGAAGTGAGCAGGCCTATTGAGGGTTCCTGATACACAAACCATGGTTAGCCATTGGCCAGTGACTTCTTCCCAGAGGTGCCCAGTGCCCTAACAGCAACCCTGCTGTTTTATTTCAGTGCCTGAAGCATTGATGGCACTGCCGTTATCTTTGTGGCTTGTGCCAGCATGGGGGGAAATGCTCCTCTTTCCCCCCCCTAGATGCAAACATTTAAAAAATAAAGTATTCTCAGACTCTCCTTCCCTAAGACTCTCTATCCCCAGCAGTTTTGTAAGGGGAAAGTGAAATGTGCTCAGAGCAGCTTGGTCTGTTTTTGGAAATGTGATAGGGTGCTGTACTTTTTCCTTTGGTGGCCTCTCAGTAGGTTACCCAAAAGAGAGATGGAATATTTGGTTAGGGCCAGTTTTCTTATTGGAGAAGTGGCATACCAAGGCATTGTTTCAGTCCATATGTGCCAATGACTGAGTTCCTGCTCCAGAAAGAATCCAAAATTGCCATTTTGCAAAAGCCTATTGCAGAGATGATGATCAGTATGTTAGATGGTCCATGGGACATTTACCGTAGTGTCTTTCAAGTCAAATCTGAAGCCAAGTGGAATTTGGTTGAGGGTAAAGGAGCTGTCCCTGCTGGCTCGAGAGAGGGATCATGATGGGAAAGACCTGGAGTGCAAGGAAAGTGGACCAGTAGCCCAGGTGAGGAATTGAGCCATTGTTTGGCCAGTCATTGGAAGTAGTTGCTTTGTGGTTTCTACAGGATAAAAAAACCAGACAGTTATCAGCTCATGGAGGATTCTTGTCTCAAAGCAATCTTGAACAAGTAACCAAACATTAAAGTTCTCATGAAAGTGATAAGCCTGTAGCTTCAGAGTGCAGGTGGGCGCTTTTCCTAACAAAAGCCAGATGTTGCTCTTGCCTGGTCTTCTCATGAGTAGGACTGTTATTCTGTGAAGGAGTTTCCATCCCCCCTGCCCCCAGGTTCCCACTTCAATAAGAACTAGGCTTAAGTCTGGCCATGTAACCCAGTATCATTTGTATGTGCTACAAACACCTTTGAGCCTTCTGTGATGAAAAAGCTTCCAATAAAAGCTATTGCCTGATGGTAAATGGTTCAAGTTATAGCAGCCTAGAGTGGATTCAGTTATTTGATTTTAAAAATGCATTAAATTTTTAAATGCAGGCAGATTATGAGAATGGGTAATCCTTGTAATCAATCAAAACACACGCTATCATGCTCTACATTGACACTGCAATTCCAAACCTGCTTACTTGGGAGTAAGTCCAATGGAACTGTGTGGGATTTATCTTTGGACAGAACTAAATAGGATTGTGTCCGAGAACAGAGTATTTCTATTACATGCTAAATGTTAACTTCAAATTTTAAAATGAGTGGTCAGCCTCTTAAGATTAGAACTGATAATTTTTTTAATTATGTTGATAACATGTCATGTTGCAAGAAGGTTAAAAAGCTGCCCTAGCAAAATCCCCCCATTTGTACAACTGCTACATGTACTAGAGCCCTAATGTTGAATGCTTGGCCATTCAACTTCAAGAGTTGCATCTGTTTTGCTATCCCATTTTAGATACTATCTTTCATATGTCTCCCATCTGCCTAACAGAGGTGACACTAAATCCATTTGAAAACTACGTAGTTACAGTGCAGAATCGTTAGGCTGCTGAGTTATTAGAAGCGGGCAGAAATGGGTTAAACTTCCACGCAGCTTCATAGTAATAAAATATGATGCTCAGTTGAGAGATAGTTGGGCTTTTTTTTCAAATCCTATGCATTTTGCGTGATAGACTTAATTAGACACATCTACAACTGAAAAAAAACCCCAACCCATGTCTCAGCAGGTATTTCTGAAGAAGTGTGTGGCTGATTCATGTACAGCAGACCCTCCAAGTGTCCCTATTTCCCAAGGACAGTTCCCAGATTTACAGAAGCCATTCCTGTTTCTGATCCCGGAATGTCCTGCTTTTCTGTAAGGGTAAAGGGACCCCTGACCTTTAGGTCCAGTCGTGGCCGACTCTGGGGTTGCGACACTCATCTCACTTTACTGGCCGAGGGAGCCGGTGTACAGCTTCCGGGTCATGTGGCCAGCAGGACTAAGCCACTTCTGGCGAACCAGAGCAGCGCACGGAAACGCCCTTTACCTTCCCGCCAGAGTGGTACCTATTTATCTACTTGCACTTTGATGTGCTTTCGAACTGCTAGGTTGGCAGGAGCAGGGACCGAGCAATGGGAGCTCACCCCATCACAGGGATTTGAACCGCCGACCTTCTGATAGGCAAGGTTTAACCCACAGTGCCACTCGCGTCCCTCTACCACATCCCTCTTTTCCTTAGGGCGCCCCTATTTCCATCAGAGGGTATGGATTTTTGCGACTCTCTGAGCCTTGGAGCCTTTAGAATACAACTGAAGGCAGTCCTATATAGGGAAGTAGTTTTTTATGTTTAATGTTTAATGTTTTTTGTTTTTTTATATATGTCGGAAGCCGCCCAGAGTGACTGGGAAATAGGATGTTCCTATTTTAATTGAAAAAATGTTGGAGGGTATGTGTACACCAAGCTGTAGAATGAAGTAGGATGGACTGTACCACTTTATATTAAAAGTGGGCCATACCAGTTGTAAATATCCCGTTCCATGTAATGAAAACTTGCCTGCAAATAATCTGAAGCGGTACAGTCTATTCTGCTGCCTCGTCCTCCTGCATTGTGTAGACCAGGCCTTAGAACACTGATAAAGACAGACTTGGCCTGAAATGTTATAGCAATATGACATCCACATGCACAACACATAACTTCTGGTCAATCCGTAATCCTCGTTGTGGTAATTCCAAAAAGGTCTCTTTTCCAAGTTGGACAGGCCACCGTGTAATTTGGGGCATGTCTCTTTTGTACAAACAGGCCTGATTTCCTGTCTTACGTGCTCTCATTCCATTTGGTCAGGCATTTACTCCTTAGGAGAGATTTAAGGGTTTTTATTTAACAGATTCAAAGGTGCAATTAAGAAGATTTGTGGTCTCCGTATGGAAAGGGATGTTCTTTTCTACGCTCCACGCAGTTGCCTTCATTTATCTGAGCTTATTCTAGGGAAGGAGGTGGTTTTCTATACGAACACATAAACAACCCTCATCTTATTTCTAATATGTATAGTCATTTTGGCCATAACTGAAGACTGATTTATACAGGAAAAAGGCAACAGCATAGGATCACTGTGTCGTTCATTCAAGCACTGCAATCTCCTATTCCTCTGCCTATAATTAGTGTTACTTTTAAAAAAAAACCCAAAAAACTGAGATTTATCTTCCAAAATATAGTTCATTTATGGCCCATCTGTAGCATTTAGATTTCTAGAAAATGCATCCTTGATCAGCTGCTATTTCCTTTTTATTTTTCACTGGGGAGTTGCTGTTATAAGTTTTATATATATATAAGAAATTCAGCTGCTTGGGATTTGTTTGACCTTCAGATGTAAAAACCTACTGCATCTACTGTAACTGGTTGCAGATATCCTGGTCTTAAAAGGATTAGGCTCAGATTAAAGGGGCAAGCAGAGGAAGCTCATTTATCTTAAAAATCATTTTGACAGCATCCTTTTCCATGGTCTTGTCAGTCCCATGTTAGCCCCTTAACTCTTTGTTTCTCTCTTCAGCTCACTTGTGAATCGATTTTCTGATAACTTCTTGTGGTCTTTCTCTGTGCATCAAGAAGGGCTTTGAAGTCTAGTGGTTAGAGCTGGCCTGCAGATCTGGATTTGGCAAAATCAAAGACAAGTTTCAGCTCAGCTTCCAGTAGTTTGTCAGCTGCCCTATCTCCCTTCCTTAAAGACTTTCTAAACGCAAGAGTGAGTGTGCATTATTTGAAAATATATATCCGTGTTCATTCTCACTAACCCATGGTTTGTCTTAGCATTACGCATGAACAAGGCCAGCTAAATTTGAATGCCTTGAACATTAGCAAAATTTATTTTCATGATGTAACCAGCGTAGTGCTGGTAACTGGTCCTTTCCGGTATTTACAGGAGAAGATCATACAAAATTCAATTGTTAGGATTTAAATCAAGAAAGATCTCTGCAAAATAAAGACTAGCCATTAATACTAATTCAAAACTAAGCAGGGTCCGGTATGGTTTCAAACTGGATGTTGAGATTCCTGCTTTTCAGGGGGTTGGACTAGATGACCCCAAGTTCCCTTCCAACTCTATAGTTCTATGAAATCTATGAAACAGTGTCTGATCTGTTCCATACAAAGTAAGTTCTGTAAAGAGGCTTCTTTCTGGCCTTTCACAGTATGTGAGAAGTATTGGTTTTGGCTCTTAAGAAATGGAGTTTCTTTTCCTTGGCAGCAAAACACAGTTGCCTTTTAAAAACTTTGCCGTATATCATTCTAATGAATGAATGGACTATGTGAGTGTGAGAGTGTTTATGGAACAAGAGCTTTGAAATTGTTAATCGCAACCGAAGTATTAATAAGCCACAATAGAATGTCTCACCCTCTTCCTACCCACCCCAGTTGATGAAACTGAATGAATTTAAGTGCCTCATTGGCCACACCTATATTCTCCCAATTGGTGCTACATATTTTACAGGGGAGCAGACTATGCAGATAATTCACGGGGCTGACATTTTCAGTGACAGCCCTGTGTTCTTTATAAAATAGCCGACCCACTCTCCATGTCACGTTCCCTAAATCCAAGCTGAGAGGCTGCTCTTTGTGCAATAGCTTTTAGTAACACCACATAGACAACAGCTCAGAGATCACACCAGCCTCTATTCACGGCATAGAGTTCAGGTGTGCGCACTGGTGTAGAACGATTGCAGAAATGACCCAAAGCAAAAATGCACCGCATCACCTTCCTACGTGTCTCACTGTGCAAGGTGTACATACAAGTGATTAAAAAAAAAAGTGGCACTTTTCCACCATAACACTTGTGATCCAGAAGCAAAGGTTTAAGTCATGTTCTGGATTCAGTGACATTTTTTCCCCTCCTCATTTTAATTTATAGAATGACAGACTATTCTTGAAAAACTATTCCTGTTAAAACTCAAAGCACACATACTGTATTAACTTCCTGCATAGCTGTCAACTTTTCCCTTTTCTTGCGAGGAATCCTATTCGGAATAAGGGAATTTCCCTTAAAAAAGGGAGAAACGTTGTCAGCTATGACTTCCTGTGGTTACAGTTGTGTTTACCAAAAGGGTCAGATTTTAATTCTGATAATTTCTCCCCCCCCTTTGTTTTCTTTTTTGGTGATTACAAAGCAATACATTTTGAGATGCTCACAAACCACCTGTCTTACCAATGGAATGAATACCTTATGTACGAGGGGCTCTTTGCCGTCCCTCTTGCCATTCCCCCACAAGCCCCAATAGCTTCTCCTCCCCATGCGACAAGATTTTTATAAATTAATTTTAACATTGCTTTTAATGCTGTAACCCATCCCAGCAGCTTAGGGGGAAGGTCAGGTAATGAATTAATGCAACCACATCCCTCATTGTTCACCTTCCCGACTCCATTTCTGAGGCTGTTTCTTCTATTCTGCAGTCCCACTTTGTACCCCTTTCACCCCCCTCCATGTTCATGCCTCTCCCCTCCTTTAGTACACCTGCTTTCCATCGCCTGCATCTTCCTCCTCCCACAACTTGCCACTACTAAGTACTCTGTTCACCTTCTGCCCAATTATGAAACTGAAGCCACCTATTCCTTAAGACCCTTTCAGGTTCCTGCTTTCTGTGGGATGTGATCCACGAGAGGCAGTCAAGTACAACATTCCTTGTAATGCTAGAGAATACATGCAAGGGAATGTGTGGTCCAGCCAGTCGAAACTTCCTGTTCCTCCTGGCTGGAGCATCCTTCTTATTGCATGTGATGGAAGGTGGGTGTCCAGGTAACAAAAGGACGAGTCACGCAGCACACCTCTCTCTTTTTGACTTCCTTCCTCGTTTGACCAGCTTCTAGCTAGGACTGCTTTGCTAGCTCTCAGCTAGCAGAAGCACTGGGATTATTCCCCCATATGGGGTAGATCCACATGTACATATTTGTAACTAAGTCTGCCTTCAGGAATCCAACTGTGAACTGATGTGAGTAAACTTCTTTTATTGACTTTGAATAAGATTATCACGTCTTTATTCTTTTAAGAGGGATTCAGGGGAACCTACCAGGAACGTACAATTCAATCTCAGACAGATTGAATTGTATAATAGTGAGAGGCTCACACGAGCCTGCAACCAGCTATCTGCTGTGCATATAAAAGGGGAATGTAACTTGCTAGCGCAAGTTAGGAAGGATATTGATAAATAATATGTTCTCTCCTGCCACCCTGAAGATTCACACACTTTCATCTTCACCCCAGTTCCTATGCCTTGGTGCTTTCAAAAGTTTCGTTGTTGTGAACATTGTAGACTGCTGCTGTTCTGTGAATTGATTTGGTGTTCTCCGAATGTCAATTATTTCAGTAAGTGGATAAATTAAGTTGAATCAGTGCATGCCACCGCCAGCCACTAGCCTCATCCCTGATGTTGAACTCTCTCTGATCCGCCAATCCCTAAGCTGTATGCAATAAGATACATGGGTGAACAATTCCATCCCACCTGGAATCCTGAGCATGCAAGGAAGTCCTCATGGGTATGGATGAATGGATGAAGGCACCCTCCCTCTTCATACTGCATGTTTGGACAACAGGGGTGTGACTAATATAGGGTTACCAGACGTCCCCGGATTTGCAAATCTGTCCCCGGACAAATTCCGTCCCCGGAATGTCCCCAGATTTGCAAATCTGTCCCCAGGAAACATGGAGGGGGCAGCCTCAGCAGCCCGGAGCCAGCCTGGTAGTGCAGTTGGCTCTGGCTGGCTTCAGGAGCTGCTCGCTGCAGCCACCACTGCCAAAGGGGAACCGGGGACGTCCGGCAGTAGAGATCTCCTGCCCCCTGCCCCCTTTGTTGTGACAGATCGGGGGAGGCTCGGGAGTTGCAGGTGGGTGGCCGTTACCCAGGAGGGGCACAAGGTGCCCGGTTTCTCTGCCAGGCAAGGTGCAAAGCCCTTCTTTCACACCCTGTGAAACATAAATGCGCAGAGTTTTTTAAAAACTGAGCAACGGTTGCCCGCCCGTGACTCCTGAGCCTCCCCGATCAGTCAAAACAAAGGGGGAAGGGCAGGAGATCGGGGGAGGCTTGGGAGTCACGGGCGGGCGGCTGTTGCCCAGTTTTTTTTTTTAAAAAAAACCCTGTGCATTGATGTGTTTCACAGGTGCAAAAGAAGGGCTTTGCACCTTTATACAATATGCATGTGTGCTTGGCCCCAGGGTCTTTTGCCTCCCCACTACTGACTCCCTGTTGCTACTCAGCTTAAAAAAAAAAAAGTGTTCTCAGATTCATTGAAAAAAAATCTGGTAACCATAGACTAATAGGACGTATGACAGCTGGAGCAAGGCACATTGGATCAGCTCTAAACTGAATCTGCTGAGTAGGGCTACACACATATCTTCCTGTCCATCTCCCTCATCCCGCTTAGTTCCTTGCACTGATGTTCATTAATGCTCTACCACTCAACCTTTAAAAATATATATTATTAAAGTGGCAAGATGTCTCCCATCTTTAATCTGAGAACTTATTCTGGAGGTAAGTGTTTTTTTAAAAGTTTTCAGTTTTTGCCTTGTGCATTTTGACCGAACTACCAAAATAGACTTTGCTCTTTAGCCGATTCAGATGTAATTCCTTCCTTGACATGATAACTGACTTGGTGATAAATTCGGTCCTTTGGAGAAATAATAGCTTAGTCTCTCTTAAAAGGAAAGAAGTCCAAGAAGGATTCCAAAAGACAGAGAAAACACAAGCGAGTCCAAAATGAGACTCTCGCCAGCGCTTTCTTAAGGGAGCCTCTGTTAGAATCCTCTAGCTTTAATGGCATTTTATCACAAGAACCTGACTTGCAGAGGGAACAGACTTCTCCTTTTTTGGTAGAAATGAACTAGTATTTGTGCTGATGATAATCTTACATCAGCATGTCCCAGAGAGCATGCGAAGAGAAATCCAGAAGTAGCTCCACCTTTGAGTTAAAATGGCATTCAGTATTACAAACAGCAATGAGAGAACCCATAAAGGTTTTTGGCTGCTTGTCTTGGATAAACACAGAGACATTTAGTTGCTTATCCTGAGCAATAATTCAGAACCTTGCATCTGCAGAGCTGCTCTGCAAAATTCACAAGCATCTTTTGATTTCTGTTTTTTTAAAACACACACACACACACACACACACACACACACACACATTTCCAGAACTTCCTGTCTACAGACAGGGCCGGATATTCTTCACATCCAGCCCATCTAAACAGCAATTTAGCTCAAGTAACTTCCTTTCCAATTGCAGAATTAGAAAGAGTTAACGTGTAGGGAAATCAACACAAATGAAAGGAAAACCTGTTTGAACTCTTGTTGGCAGCCTCCTTCCTCTCTTCTCACCATGCAAATGCTCTTTTGTGTTTTCAGTTTGGAACTTGATTGTTTGAGTGTTTATATATTTTCCCAAGTAATGTGTGCTGATAATGCACTGAGAGCTCAGTCCTTAACAGTAGTATTCACTATATCAGTTTAGATCAGTGTTTCACAAACTTGGGTCTTCAGCTGTTTTTGGACTACAACTCCCATCATCTCTAGCTAGCAGGATCACTTGGGATGATGGAGACCCAAGTTTGGTTTGGATGCTTCTAAATTTCTAGCATAGCAATTGGTGGTCTTCTTGTGAATCACTGCTGTGCAAGGTTTGAAGAAGACTGTCCTTGATATCCCTCCCTCCTCGCATTCCCATATCTAATAGTGTCAAATGATAGGTAAACCTTATGTGGAGTTAAGCCTAAACTGGGTCTTAAATCTGACCTAAGATTGAGTTCTGGTAGTTAAGTTGCACAAAAGCTTTAATTTAACTTCAGAAAATGAATGCAAACAATTTTTCAAAATTCTTCAAATGTTTGCAGATTATTATTAATTTTGAAAAAAATGATTTCCTTGCAAATGGAACTGTACTAATATTCTCCTCCCTGCCAGACCACTTCAGCTTTCTCATATGCATGACTTCAGCTATATATACACGCTGATTCAAGGATTTCTGGTTTTGGTTTTGTTTAGATTGATCTAACACTCTCTGTCATACTTTGGACACATTACTTACAGCATTTTAGGCACTGGATTCTTTTCCCATGTGCTAATGTTTCTTGCTGCAGTTACAAAGGTAGAGGAGAGTTCGGAGGGGGAGAAACTATATTGAAACCCCCCAGGGATGTTTCTTTCCTTCGCTTGGAGACTTCCTGTGTAGTCAACACCTGTGATCTCATGATCCAAAAATAGATTCAGCTGTGCGGCAGCGGGGTTGGGGGAGCTTTTCTCAATTAATTCTATTGAAAAAGCCCTCCCCAAACAAGCAGGGACTCCAAGATGTGAAACCAGAATTTGCTGAATTGGAGTTGTGGGTGTGCCTTCAGCACTTACTAATGAGATCATGGAAGAAAGCAGGAAATCTGTGTCCAGTGCCAAAGAAAATATTCTTTCCTTATTTTTTTTTATTAGAATTCCCCTTCCCCTTCCTAGAACAAGTGTGGAGATTCTTGCACTGACAAACTCTGAAACAGTGAATCAGACACAAGGGTTGCATATGTGCTTCTGTGAATTATGCAGAAATAGTGACTGGATCTGTTTCCCCCTGGCACCCCTCCCCCATTCCCTTTTCCTTTTATAGAATGTCTAATGGATTGTAAGCTCCCAGACAGGGATTGTGTTGTCTTTTAATACTTGTACAGTTCCTGGACATGGGTGGCACTGTGGGTTAAACCACAGAGCCTAGGACTTGCCGATCAGAAGGTCGGCAGTTTGAATCCCCAACCTAGCAGTCTGAAAGCACCTCAAAGTGCAAGTAGATAAATAGGTACCACTCCGGCAGGAAGGTAAACGGCGTTTCCGTGCGCTGCTCTGGTTCACCAGAAGCAGCTTAGTCATGCTGGCCACATGACCCGGAAGCTGTATGCTGGCTCCCTCGGCCAGTAAAGTGAGATGAGTGCCACAACCCCAGAGTCGGTCACAACTGGACCTAATGGTCAGGGGTCCCTTTACCTTTACCTTTACAGTTCCTGGAAAGTGTTAGGTCTTTCATAAATGATGTGTTGGTCCAGACCTTCATCCTTCAGCTCCACTGAAATCAACGGAGCAGGTTAGTTGACGCTAACTTGAGAACCGCTAACTTAAGCCTGGATTCAGCCGTAGAATAAAATATATCCACATGTGTAGTGTTGTCAAATGTGATAGATTTTTGGAGGAACAGCATAGCTCTATGCAGGTATTCAATTTGATCTTGAGGAGAGCTACATTGGGGTGGGCTACATCACATTCATCCAGTGCTTTACCAGCTGCACTGGCTCCCAGTGGAGTACAGGGTCAGGTTTAAGGTGCTGGTTTTGACCTTTAAAGCCCTAAGCGGCCTAGGACCCACATACCTATGGGTTCGCCTCTACTGGTATGCCCCGTGGAGGCCCTTAAGGGCCACAAATGACAACATTTGGGAGGTCCCAGGTCGCAAGGTGGTTAGATTGGTCGCAACTAGGGCCGGGGCCTTTTCAGTACTGGCCTCAACTTGGTGGAACACTCTGTCATAAGAAACTAGGGCCCTGCGGGACTTGACATCTTTCCACAGGGCCTGCAAGACAGAGCTGTTCCGCCTGGCCTTTGGTTTGGACTCAGTCTGACCCTTATCTTTCCCTCTCCTTATGGTTTTGATCTGTGGGCTACTTTTAAAATGAGGCTGCATTTTAAATTGCATTTTAACCTGTATTTTAAATCCCCCCCCCCATTATGTTTTTACTGTAATTTTACTGGTGTTAGCCACCCTGAGCCTGGCTCTGGCTCTGGCTCTGGCCGGGGAGGGTGGGGTATAAATAAAATTATTATTATTATTATTATTATTATTATTATTATTATTATTATTATTATTAATTTAGTGGGTTGGTTTGACAGGAAACTTTTGAGTTTCCAAGGTTCGTGATCTCAAGGCGAGTTCTAATAGTGCTCAGCTACACACAGTTAGAAGGTCTCTTTATATCTATGTAGTAAAGACTGAAGGTTGGGAGAGGAGAACACTCTGCATGCAAAGGGAATGGTTGAGTCTGGAGCAGGAGAAAGATATCTAGCTCTCTACACCTGTGATCAGGCTGAACACTTGAATAGGGCTCATAATATCTAATAGGGGTATTTCATTAGCTGCCATTCATTTTAATGAATGGGTAATTAAATAGTGTCATTTTACAAAACCCGAGTGTGTAAGCTTTTTATTTTACCATTTTTTTTATCCTGTTCTTTTAAATCTGTATCAAGGAATGTAAAAGGATGCACATTGTTTCATCGCAAAAATGCTCTGAAGAAGCTGTTACTTATCTTTAGTTGTCTTTTGAACTTCCTCCCTCCGGATGTTCATAGCTGTCAGCTTGTTTGATCTTATCAAAAAATGTAAGTTAAAAAAACCCTGTTGCATTTTGTCCAGGAAATGTCTCTTTTCGTTATACAGTTTTTTAATGTTTGTGTTGCTGGATTTCTTTGAGTTGCCTAGATGTATTTTTGCACAAGTAAGGTTTGATGTAGAAAAGATATTTAAAGTTAAGAAGGCAAATTCAGGTGTTCAGCACTAGTTCACATATATTTCTTCACACCACACAATTGAGTGACAAACTAGTTTGTTTTTCTTTCAAGGTTATAGTTCCTGACCCTTCTCAGGTGTTGAGTCTCCCTGGTCAATTGAGAAGTATTAAGCGTCAGGCTGAAGCCCACGTATATTAAGGAAATGGTCATCCTGTCATGAGATGAACAAAACAAGAGGAGAAGGAGAGCAAAGCAGACTTAGATAAGTGTATATAGGGACAAAGAAATCTTTTTTACCTTGAGTTAGACCAATGTTTCCCAAACTTGGGTCTCTAGTGGTTTTCAGACTACAATTCCCATCATCCCTGACCACTGGTCTTGCTAGCTAGGGATGATGGGAGCTGTAGCCCAAAAACAGCTGGAGGGCCAGTGTTTGGGAAACGCTGAGTTAGACCATTGGTCCACCTAGCTGTCAATCCCAGAAATGGGTAATCTGTGGCCTTCCACAAGTTGTTGGACTCCAACTTCCATTAGCCCCAGTCAACAACATTTAGAGCACCACAGGTTTTTCACTGACTGGCAGCAGCCCTCTGTGGTTCCAAAACAAGTTTGTCCTTGTCCTACCTCGAGATTCCAGGGATCTTTTGCATGCAGAGCTCCTGCTGAACCACCTTGCTACAGCCCTTTGCCAAATATAAACAGTGCAGGTGTTTTTGGGAAACCCTGGTGTAGCTCTGGTGTTCCCCACAATTATTTCAACACATCCTATTGCCTTCAGACCAAGGGCAGCACAACACATTTCACCTATGGCACGGTCTAAAGGATGCAGCTGAGGATTCCTCACAGTGATGCAGATAATTCTAGGTTATTTGCTATTGCAAGGGATCCAGGAGACTACCTTTCAGATGGCTTGAGAGTGAAAACATAGTACTTTCGCATCTTCAGACAGCTAACAATGTAAAATGAACATGTTGTTCCAAGGCTTCCTTCTGTTAGAATGAATGATTGATTAAATTTAGACCCCACTCTTCCTTCAAGTAATTTAGGACAGAATCTGTGGTTCTTTCCTCCCTCCATTTTATCTTCACCTGTATAGTACATTCAATTGAGAAAGTAGGTCTCGTTACAAGATTACCCACTGAAGTGCTTAGATTAACTAGGAGTTTGAACCCGGGTTTTCCCAGTCTTGGTTCAACACTGTGCCAACTTTGTGACATACAGAGAGAATCCCTTATTTGAAATTTTCCATTAAATGCTATTGTTATTATTTGAAAACAAAGCAAACGTGCTTCAGAAATATAAAGATTTAATGCCTGGTTAGGTTTTTTTAAATTAATATAGTGCTATTTGATCCTCATGGATGCTCTGACATGAGTGCTTTGAGTTGTTTTGAGCACAGTAAGCTGTCTTAGGGGACGCGGGTGGCACTGTAGGTTAAACCACAGAGCCTAGGGCTTGCCGATCAGAAGGTCAGCGGTTCGAATCCCTGCAACAGGGTGAGCTTCCGTTGCTCGGTCCCTGCTCCTGCCAACCTAGCAGTTCAAAAGCACGTCATGTGCAAGTAGATAAATAGGTACCACTCCGGCGGGAAGGTAAACGGCATTTCCGTGTGCTACTCTGGTTCGCCAGAAGCGGCTTACCCGAAGGTGGCTTAGTTAGGGGGGAAGGAAGTTGCAGATCACTGGTCCATCACAGAGAGTCAGTGGAAGGTGTTGGAGACAAATTAAGGAGACATACTTTCCCTCATGCTCTTGATAGCCAAGCTTTGCTGTCAACTTTGCAAAGGAAAAGTAAACCAAGTTAGCTGCATTGTGCTCTCACTGTGGTCATTTAACCACTTAGTAACCATTTTGCAACCTGGAATACCTTTCAACAATGCTATGTTTTTCTTCTTCTCTGTGACTGTTATAGAAACTGTAGCTAAATTCCTGTTGAGAGCAACAAAGTCACAAGCTAAGATCTAGTCCAAATAAATGTAACTATGCTTCTTTACCGTTAGGTAGTTAGTTGGTATTATATCTAATCTTATATTTGTTTGTTTGTGTAACTAGATTTATATACTGCTTAATCAACAACCAAAAACTCTAATCAGTTTATATAAAATAGTATAAAATATTAATGGAAAATACAGTTAAAAGAAATGTAAAAAAGCGGTTTAAAAAACAAGCATACATAATAACATTGCATGTTAAAATTACATGTGTGGGGTTTGCCTAAACAAATAAAATTTTAGCACATGTTGAAAGCAATACATCAAAGGCACTTGCCTAATATTAGTATTTTTATATATTACTGGATATGCAAGTCTTATTGTGAGTTCTGTGGATTGACTCGGTTAAATCCCACTGGTTTCATTGGGAAGAAAGTGCATCTAACTTTGTCTGGATACAGCCCAATGTTTTCTTCACTACAGTTTCATGTACTGAAGCATTTCCTCGCTTCCCCCTCTTTTTCAGGATGAGATGGGCATTGCTTGCGAGTTGCTGGAGCCAGACTCTGACTTTCTGAAGTGCAGCGTGGGCTTCCCCTTCATGAGATCAAAGTCAAAGGTAGAGAGTTATGGCTTTCAGTAGCTGTGAGCCTCTCTGTGTAACAAGCGGACCTTTGGGTCTCTGACTGCTTTGCAAACACAGCATGGCTTTGCGCCTTGACCACAGAGGTGCTGTGGTCACCATTCGGCTCTTGTTGTGAAGTGCCCTTGGTCTTTCCTCACCAAACAAAGTTCAATGGTCGGGCTGTGGCGGCTGTTCGTAGCCACAGAGCCCTAATAGAAGCTGACTGGGAATTCTAATGTGAGTTCTTTTTAGCGGCCAGAAAATAATGCTATGAAGCTTCCTTGGCTGACATTTGGAGGAGAGCAGTCCACCATTTCTGTCCTTAGCTGCCCTGCTTTATCATGTATTGTCTCCTGCTATTCAAAGTATGTAATGTTCAGATACATGCTATGCAACGCAGAGCCAATGAAAATAAATGGTGGTATTATTTTTTCATTCCGAATTTTTATTTGTCATATTTTTTCCGTTAGCTAGTGGGCCTGTAGCCTTTCATTCCAACAGTGCTGCTGGGTGTTTCAAAGCTAGATTTTCTGTGTACAACCAGTGAAGCCAATTGCCAAATCTATTTTGAATTCTTCAGTTTTTAGTTATTTCCTGTTCCTTGCTGTTCCCAGTTCCTTGAACTTGGGAGGGGAGCGCCTGTCATGGGACAGCGATGTAGCTGTTTTGTGTTTACTCACATTTGATGGCATGCTCTGGTACAGATCCGAGAGGGACCATACTCCCAATGTTGGATATGAGTTCCTGTCTGTACTTGCATATGTGAGTAATGCATGCAGGTGACGTTGTTATGTATAGAAAAACAACTATGGCTCTTTACCTATGAAAGCTTTAGGCATTTCAAATGGTGCTCAATGTATGCATTTTAGAGAAATGGCAGCAATATCACGGAAGAAATGTATTTAATTCCAATATGGTTCATATCCAGAACAAGATCCACAAAGTGCTAAACACTGTTTTCTTTACCCTTCCTAGTATGAGTTCAGCGTCATCTTTGATACTAGTCATTTGTCTGGGGAAGAGGACATTCTCTCATTCCTTGTCACTGCTCAGAGGTAAAGTATATTTCACTTTTAATCTTCAGGCAGATAGACGCAGGAAAAGGATGGGATGGTTTTATGGAGAGAGAGAAAAAACTGGCATGGGACTGAAACAGACTGACTTGTTCATCCTTAGCTAGATATGGACATATTTGGAGGAAAATATTTATCGAATGCTGGCACAAATTCCTTCCTTTTCTTTCATTTTTTAAAAAGATGCAAAATGGTTAACGTTTTAGCATGCCATTTGCAGAGAGGCCAAGTTTTAAATACTGGTATGTGTATAGATGATAAGAATATTCAGAAAGGCACAGCATTCAGGAGGCAGGCAAGAGTCCTGTAAGGATTAAAACCAGCGTATAACAAAGAATCTTAGCTCTCCTTTTAAGGAAGAACATAAATGGTCAGTGATGTAATATAATTTAGCGTCTCAAGTGACTGAGACAGTCCATTCCCACGTTGCTCATTCCTTGAATGTAGCCTTGAATGCTTTTAAAACGGGCCATTTATTTCGCTTTCCTGGTGCTGTGGGAAGTTGCATCCCTGGGCTGTCTCCACTGTGGATCCTTTTTTTTATTCTGGATATGAGTTATGCACCAGGCCAACATTATATTTTTGTGGTGGTTTTACATGGCATTTTGGTTTTTTGTGTTCAAAGCACAGGTTTTCTCACAGCCATTTGCTGATTTCCTGGTGAGAAAAAAAGTGAAAGGTTTTGAGAGAGGGACAATGAATCAATTGCTAGGACTTGCCTCAGAGGTATCCCTGTCATTACCACGTTCATTACTGAAACTCTCTGCTTAGACCAGTGAGGGAAAACACAGAACATGGTTTCATACATGATTTATTAAGATCTGGACGATGTTTGTGGTGCCAAGGGATCGCGACATTAAACCTAATAATAGCTCATAAAGAATAACTTGATGTGTTGGCTTAATCTCTCCCTGTTCTGTAATGTAATACAGCACAAAAAAGGCATTATTCCTTTTCCAAGCACCAATCTAAACTGACTGAGAAGCATCCTTTCCAATCTCTCTAGGTATGGAGATTAGTCAACACAGCCACATTTGTGCATGATGAATAATCAATGATCGTGCCTGGCTAGGGACCACTTTGAGATGATGCAACTTATCTTTGTTGTATGTTGTGGCAAGATCCAGAGAACCCTGAAGCTGGCATAGGTTTACTCATTCCATTCTTGCATCCACTAAATTTAATTTTTCAGCCACGACTGCAAAAAAACAACCTTATTTTCTGGCACTCCAGTGAAGTATGCAATTGGATCCAAGCCAGCAAGCTGACAGCTTTTATTTGATGTTGATGCCCCATATACAGGGGGCTTTTTGGCCTCCCCCTATCCTGATTTGAAAGTCCTCGTGAGACTGCTGAGCTGAATGTTTTTCTGCCCCCGAGGATATCCTGAAGTCTGCTAGGAGAGCATTCGGGCCAGCTCTCAGTCTGACTATAGATCCCTCATAATGGGTGTATAGGGATTTGATAAAGAGAGTGCTGAAAACTATAATGCACAGTGCACACTTCCCATAATTATAAGCCACAAAGAAGCAAAGCCCATCTGCGATTAGCCGCAGGAAATAGTTAAACTCACACGGGAATAAACAGCTCAGCTTCATGAACTTTGGCTCTTAGAACCCACCACTTCTAAAGCATAAGCTTCTGCTTCTTCTTTTTGATGATGTTAGATGTGATGTTAGATGCATGAAAGGGCACAATCCCACGCTTGCATCTAACATAACAACCCTTGATCCTCTGCTTAAAACACACACACAGCCCCCACACAGAACAGCGGGAGATGAGAGAGACGAGCCACTGGTTGCTCTGTGAATCTCGAGGGGAAGAAAGTAACTCTTCAGAAATACCAGGTGTGTGGAACAAGATCCGTGCTGCCAATGAATACTACGAGTGAGCTCAACACACCAGCCGGTCAAGGCTACTTGCAACTTTATTCCTCAGATTGTATTATCTTTTATTATTATCCACACAGAGGATAATAGTTGGGGGATTCATTGGCAAGACACTGAGTAAATATGGGAGCTCTTGCACAACCTAAGCAACCCAGAGAGGCCTTTCCCAACCTCATGACCGCCAGACATTTTGGACTGTGTTGCTGATGAGACACAGGATTTTTTCCCCAAAAACAGAAATATAGCATGTAAATTGTGTATTTTCTTTGCAAAAGTGGCTAGTCTGTCCCTGCACAAATAGGATTGTATGAAGTTATTCAAAAGCACAAGACATTACTGTATGGAGCGGTCCTAGCCAGGGGGCCTGTCAGCTAGCCATGTTCTATCTCAGGATATTGCATTCCATATCTGTGAAAACCCCCCTCCAATTTCCCAACAGCCCCTTTCAACTGTCAGCCTATGTTCCATGACCACCAAGCTTGTTCAGTCTCTTTTGGTTTCCTCCCCTTAACCCCCTCACCCCAATATTTTTTCTACATTTGCAAGACTTGAGGTGTCCCCAAGCCTGCCAATTCTTCCCTCCATGGAATGCCGCCATTTTGACTCCGTAAGAAAATGGATTTGCCTTTAGCGTATAGCAGGGATGTCCAACAGCTCGGTCACGGTCTACTGGTAGATCCCCACAAGGTTTCGGAAGATCGTTGTCGATCTCTGGCTCACTTTCCTTAGCATCGCTAAAAATGACTCCTGCCACACCTCACCACCCCGCCCTCCATTGTTGTATGTCCCTTGCCTTTAACCCCCCCCCAAAAAAAGCTTTTTTTTAACCCCTAATTTTTTTCCTCCTCCCTAAAGAAAGCTGAACAACTTTGAGCTGAATCCTATAGAGGTAGATCACAGCTAGTCTTTAATTCTGAAAGTAGTAGATCACAGTCTTTTGGGAGTTGGCCACCCCGGCGTATAGGATACTTTTACAGAGGTTCTTTCTGTTAACTACATTTCTAAGCCCCATAACTTCTTTTAAGCCCAGCATGGACCTTCTTCCTGTTTTCTCCTGCAGAACAGTGAATGCTCCCCCATATTTTAGGTTCTAACACAGCAGAACTAGAACCAGTTTATACCTTAAGAAGAATCAAGTGATTCAAAGCTTAAAACAGTATCACTTCAGACTTCAGGTAGGGTAACTGCATTTTGGAATGCTCCCCCATGGAGTCCGTTCTTGAACATAGGAAACTGACATGTCTGGTAAAATAAATGGATGGAACTCTTCATTACATATCTGCTTTGTAGCTGCAAGGAGGTTTCTGGGTTTTTTGAGTGAACATTTACATATTCATATATACAGCCACTCATGCTCAGCTTGAGACTCCTCCATTATCCTTGATAGTCTTTATATTTTATTTATTTTAAAATTACATTTATATCTTGCCTTCCCCCCAAAGAGCACAAGGTGACATCCACATGAATTTTCTCCTCTCCATTTTATCTCCACAACAACCCCTGTGATGTCAGTTAGGCTAAGAGACAGTGACAGCAAATTTTCATGGCTGAGTGAGAATTTGAACCCAGATCTCCTGGGTCCCGCAGGAGATCTCATCCAGGAGGGTTCATAGAATCACAGAATTGTAGAGTTGGAAGCGACTGAGATAGATGAACATCAAAACTAGACTCAAGGCATTCCTTTGGTCGGTTGTGTAAAGCAAAAGTCATTTGCACACCTAGCTTGATTCTCGTGTTTTTGACACAGTGGGAACTTGGAACACAACCTCCATGACAACTCTCTCATCCTGTCTGTTCCCCTGATGCATGAAGTGGACTCATCCATCACTGGGTAAGTAGCAGGTCATCAAATGAGCATGTGCACGCGCACAAAATTCCTTATATTATTTTAAGCATCTCTTCTGGGAGGAAAAAGAAACACATTCTTTTCCTTGTTTACAAGTAAAGCTGGGAGCAGAATGCCTCTTTCCTCTGTACTAACTTCCCAGACTCCGAAAGCAGGACATGATGATAGGATTGTTCGTCTGTGTATTTTGCTTCAATCTTCGTTGCTCTTCCTCAGTGCAGAAACATTAGGCATTAATTATGGCACTGTAAACCACCTAAAAGAAGAAGAAAGACATTATTTCTGAGGTCAAGTCAAATGTTTTGGTTCAGGCCCACTAGACCAAAGGTTAGGGTCAAATGTTCTGGGATAGTACAGGTCACAAGGAGGTCTTGCTCTGAGCCTTTCTGTTTTATTTCACGGTCAGAATTCTGTTTATGCTTTCCCTTTTTTTGTAGGATAAAGGCACTCAAAGAGAAATAGATAGTTTAAAATGGCTATTTAGAAGGGGAGGCTATTTGTGCAAGAGAAATACAAAATGGGGCATTTTTGGGCACTCAAATATGACCTCCTCTTTCTCTCAGAGTGGTCTCTCCCGGTTCTTTTGTTTATGGGGAGTCTGTGCCAGCATCTCAATTTATTCAGCTGGAAGATCTGGAGTGTCATTTTCAGGAGCTCAACGTCACACTTCAGGTAAGAATTAAGCACAAGGTATGTTTGTATTTGTGTGGGCTTTTCGTTGTGACTGGTTTTCCTATCAACAGTTCAGCATGCAAAGTCTTCCTGGCTTTATGGAGAAAGCTGCTAAGCTCTAAAAGATTTAGAATCCTATCTTCTGGCTAATCATTAGAGAAACCTATGGATTTTCTGTGGTGATGCTGTACCCTCTGAATTAATCATTTGTTCAGCGGTGGGCAGCCTAGGGGCACTGCTCACTGACAGAGATCCTCGCCAGTGGAGACCAGTGAATCCAAGCCAGTGTGGAGGAAGAGATTCTTCCTCCTCATCTAAAACCTCTTCTAGTATGGTAGATTTGGGTTTTGGGTTGCTCTGAAAGTTCCTTCCAGCCCAAGTTGAGCACTGTTAAATTTCATAGTAATAATAATTTAACAACAACAACAACATATTATTTATACCCTGCCCATCTGGCTGGGTTTCCCCAGCCACTCTGGGCAGCTCCAATGGTAAAGGGTAAAGGGACCCCTGACCATTAGGTCCAGTCGTGACTGACTCTGGGGTTGCGGCGCTCATTTCGCTTTATTGGCCGAGGGAGCCGGAGTACAGCTTCCAGGTCATGTGGCCAGCATGACTAAGCCGCTTCTGGCGAACCCGAGCAGCATACGGAAACGCCATTTACCTTCCCACCGGAGCGGTACCTATTTATTTACTTGCACTTTGACGTGCTTTCGAACTGCTAGGTTAGCAGAAGCAGGGACCGAGCAACGGGAGCTCACCCCGTCACAGGGATTCGAACCGCCGACCTTCTGATCGGCAAGTCCTAGGCTCTGTGGTTTAACCCACAGTGCCACCCGCATCCCAAACAGCTCCAAACAGAACACTATAAACAGAATAAAACATCAAACATTAAAAACTTCCCTAAACAGGGCTGCCTTCAGATGTCTTCTAAAAGTCAGATAGTTGTTTATTTCCTTGACATCTGATTGCAAGGCGTTCCACAGGGCGGGTGCCACTACTGAGAAGGCCCTCTGCCTGGTTCCACTGTTTTCAGAGGGAGAGATCTGAGCATGTGACTAAGTATCCCCAGAGGATTTTAAAAAGAACATAACTTTGGTTGGATTATGATTATCCTGATTACGAAGAACATTTCCCAGATCCCAAAGGTTGCCTGAGCAAGTCCCTCTTTGCCCTTCGTTTCCCATCCAAACTAATCTTGGGTCCTTGCAGTGTGATAAAGTCTTTTTAGTCACTAGCTGGAACTGCAGAGTGACAAATGGCACAATGACGGGAACTTGCAACTAGTAATATTTCATGCATGCCTATTTTTACCCTTTCCTCTTAAACACAATGCTTTTTTTAAAATAAAAATAAAAATAAAAATGAGTAACACATGCCTTCCCAGTATGGGGAAGTTACTAGTTCACACCAGTTAATTCCTTATTGGCTGCTATTCAGTTGTTTGCTGGGAAAGAATGGGGAAAAAGTGTGTTCTCCCTTGGATTCCAGGACATTAAATATCCTGTGAACCATGCTGCTAACTTAGGCACTACGGTTCTAGAGTTTACATCAGGCATAGGCAAACTTGGCCCTCCAGATGTTTTGAGACTACAATTCCCATCATCCCTGACCACTGGTCCTGTTAGCTAGGGATGATGGGAGTTGTAGTCAACAAAACATCTGGAAGGCCGAGTTTGCCTATGCCTGGTTTACATCTTCGTCCATGTGATCTTCATATAAGGAACCAAAAAGAGAACAAATGCCACATAAATGAAATGCTTTGACTGCTTGATGTTTTTTTTAGGTTTTTTTTTTAGGAGCAGAGCATCTAATTTAGGGCTTTGCCAGATTAATTTTGGGTGGGGGATCTTTCTGGAAAAGCAACTTAACTCTACAGCTATTCACGTTTCTTCCAAGCTTTCTGCTACAAACTTTCAGCTGTGCCGGCTAAGGCCGATGGGAGTTGTAGTCCTAAACATCTGGAAGGCACCAGGTGGGAGGAAAGCTGATGTAGAGTATAGCCTGCTTTGCATGACATATTGAGCCAAACAATGGCTCCCTGGGACTGCACAAACATGCCAGCTTCCAAAGAGGAATTTGTACCTACTTGGTCCTTTTAGCTTTGCAGGGCAGCTAAGCTAAAGGTTTGGCTTAGTGTGCCATCCTTAACCACAAACTTTAGCCAAAAGCAAAGCTTTGCTCAAGGAGGAGGCAGCTCAGCTACAGTCGCGGGTTTGGACAACATGCTAAGCCAAACCGTGGTTTAGCTGCTGTTCTGTGCTGAGCTGAGCTGAAAGGGCCTGGGATGAGCCAAGTTCCTGCATTCACCTCCCTGCAAGGCAACACGTTCATGCGTTTGCACTAAACCATGCTTTGGCTTAGTGTTACATGTGAATGGGGTCACTGTGTGATGTTTTGAGAGCAAGCAAAGCCTATGCAGAGAGAGAGGGAGCAGTGCTTTCTGAAAAAAATTAAAGCTTTTGTGGCCTTTCATGAGAATCCTCTCAAAATGGTTGTTGTGGAGATTGGGTTCCCTTTGGCATGGATGATAAGGTGTTTAGAAATAATCCTTGATCTAATTTATGCCTTAACTCCATATGCACCTATTATACGCACTGGCTTCCCTCTTACCGACAAAGAGTATGATATTTCACATGAATACTGGCAGTTTTTATTAAAAGGCTATGAATTTGTCTGCAGTAAAATGGTAAGCTATAAAAAAGTTAGGTAAACTACCATTCTATATGCTCAAGTGTTTCTAACTCTCTTTTATCAATAAACAAAATTAACCAACAATAAAGAGCATTGAAAAATAATGAAAGCAGCCTAAGGTTGGATATTATCATTGAACGTGTTGTTCCAATATATTACAACTCTTAAAAAAAAATCATAGGCTGATAAAAGTAATACAATTTGCTTAGAGAGAAGTTTTCTTTAAAGGTTTCTTTTTTAAAAAAATAGTGGGGGGGGGGGAGCTTTCATCTCCTTTGTTGTGAAGATTCAGATATCCCTTTTCGTTTCTTATTACGCTCATGTCTCATTGCAGTAGAGTTCCCAGTTCATTTGTTTTCTGTTACATTATTCTTGCATCTCATGCAGCGGTTAGGCCTTATTGTAGCTGGACCCCTTCCTCCCCTTTTAAGTGCCTCTGGGACATTGTAAGGGTTTGGCATTTTGCACCACTTCTCTTTATCATTCATGCATTCCTCAAAGCACAAACAATGTTTGGAGAATGGTCTAGATGTTTGGAAATTTAGAGTTAGCTGGATTCTGAACAGCGACATAGACTGCCGCATATTCAGAGACTGAATCTTAAACAAGAGAGGACCGTGTCTCATTGAGATTTGTTTATTTTTCAGAATGTAAATGTTTTGACTGTTGCATCTATATATAAGTACGCAGAGCTGGATTAACGATTAGGTCCAGTTTTCTATAGAGACAGACTCCAGCCCCACTGATAACCCTAATGATCATTTTTTAAATGCAAAGTTTACAGTCCTTTCTGTAAGGCCTTTCCCCTAGTTTGGGGAAGCTCACGGAGCCAAGTGGTGATGTAAAGGCAGCTTGCATGTTCATACTTGGATATGCTTTCCTATTCTTACTCTGCATGTTTTAGGGCTGGGCATTGGTTGTGGAAAACACTGAAGAACTGAACCATGGTTCAGATTTAAAGCACTTTTTGGTGTAACATGTAAATATTAAGGCACTACCAACTGCAGAGAAATCTCTGCTTTCTAGGCAGGTTCATCCATGCAGCCTCAAATTTAGATCGAGCTTCATAGAGTCATAAATTTGCCTTGTGAAAGCCCCTCCCCATTTAACAGAATGGTGTGTTTTTTATGCCTTTATCATTGCTGCAATTTTATGTTGTAGGTGAAGTTCATGCTCCAGTTGTATATGATTATTGGGAAGCCTGTGCTGGTTCTTGATGGGGTTTCTATGCTAGTTAAAATTAATAAAAGTGTGTCACAGGTTTGTTTGTTTTTTTGAAGGTCTACAATGCTGGCCCAAGCACACTTCCTGGCTCTTTTGTCGACATTTCGTTTCCGAATCGTCTCTCGGCTACTGGAGCTGAAATGTTTCACATTCAACAGATGATGGTGAGATCTTTTTCAAAGTCTGTTCTGTGTAGCCTCTGGAAGCTGCTCTTGGTGGAAAGGACAGTAACATAAGAGTTTGTCCCAGAGTTGGCATTTCAAGGAAGAAAGTCGGTATTACTCTTCAGTAGCTACTGAATTTAAAGCTTTGACTTAAACTTATTTGTAATAGGGAATTTAGCCTGATTGTGCCTATTATGTTAAGCATCCATTCCTCAGTCGATAGTATAATGCAATGTTTTACTTCCCTTAAGAGATTATTGGCCCATTTCTATCCTCTTCCGGCTCAGTTTTTTAAAACTACTCCGTGGCTATTTTGAATGAAGGGTGGTAAAAGAAAAATCAGTCAAAAATAATAATCAATTCTGTGACTATCTGTCAATGTGTGTCAGATATGCTATACTACAACCTTATTCTTTCCTGTTGATAATCAGTGGCTCATAAATGGGTGTTCTGTATTCATAGACTTATATTGGCCTCAACAGGGTCCATGCAGGAAACTAGGAAAAGACCACACGTATCTCCATTTCCCCAACACATTAGTGTGACAAAATCTTCCTTACCACTGGGCAAGATGATATAAAGGACCAAGCTACCTCCAGGGGAGAGAGCTTGTCCTGTTGTAATTTAGTCATCAATATATAATGGGTTAAAAAGAAAACTGAAGTCTCCTGTGACACTTCCAACAGTCTAGTCTTGTGACTCCAAGAACTGCACAGTGGCATAACAGAAACCTAACAGGCATGAGACAGGAGTTGGTAATGCAGGTGAGCTGTGCAGAAGCAAGCTGGCAAGCATGCTCCAAGCAAGCTGCCGGCTAGCCCTGCAGAGGCTCCTTTTATTAGCAGAAGTCAACAATTGGAAACAGTAGTGAAACCACCCTGAACCTAACGTATTTCCATCTACACACATTTCCAGCGTTAGCAAATACACCTGTCAGCAGGTGCTTCCCTCAAATGTTCCTCCCGGTACTTGATTACGTCTGTGTTCTCCTCCATGCTCCAGCAAAGCGATATGTCTAGCAACCAAATTGTGAAAGGACAAAAGGTCAGGGGAAGCAGGCGTAACGCTCCTTGACATACTGTTGCACATCTGGTTAGCGGTTTGCCTTTGCAAAGCAAAGCATTACCTCTACAGAAAACAACCTAAAAAACCGAGGCCTAGATAATGTTGCTTGCTTCTGTGTAAAGTGTCAGTGTGTAGTCTGAATGGTTCCTATGTGAGTATGAATTAGTCGTCATAACCAGTCACAGTAAGTATTTTAATTTCAGTTATTGTTTAGTGTGCATTTACTATAATTATTTTCCAGCACTTTCCATTTCACATTTCCTCCCCTTTTCTTCTATGCCTTTTTACATGAGGGACCTGTTTACATTTATTCACATACAGTTCCTCATATAGTACAGGTAGATTTATAAATAAATGCTATCACCTGATGTCAACTCAAAGACAATGTGTTTTAACGGAGGCATTTGGAGAAGAGTAATGGACGTGGGTGTGTATGTGTGAACCAACTCAAATTGGAAGAGGTTCCTTTGTTTCTTTAAAAGATTTATAATGTACTCTTTGAGAACATGCTTCACAAAACAGTTCACCTAAAAATCCAAGTACGATATAAACCTTTTAAAATATCCATTTCATAATAATACTGAAGCCTAAAAGCCAGTACAGAGGTAAACAATAAAACTCAGCCAGAACACAGTGTAGCTTCCCCACTTTATAACTCTAGGCTATGTTAACCATTGAAAACCAAAGGGTCTTCAAGGCCTGCTCAGAGGACATAAGGGACAGGTCTTACCTAATCTCAGAAGGAACTGAGTTCTATGTTTCTGAGGCCAACTTATAGAAAGCCCTAATACAAGTGCGGGCCAGCCTAACGGTCTTCTCTGGCAGGTACCTAAGCTGGTTGTGGAATTTAGGTAGAATTTACTCACATCAGTGTAACTGCACTTTGAATGCTTTACAGTTCCAAGACAGGGAAAGAAAGAACATAGAGCCAATTACTTTTAGGTGGTTTCATATCCTTGATGATAATGATAATGATAATGATAATGATAATGATAATGATAATAATAACAATAATAACAATAAATTTTATTTATATCCCGACCTCCCCAGCCGAAGCCGGGCTCAGAGCGGCTAACAACAGTAAAAGGATAAAACATTCTAAAATAATAATAATAATAATAATAATTTTTATTTATATCCCGCCCTCCCCAGCCAAAGCCGGGCTCAGGGCGGCTAACAACAATCAAATAAACAATCAAATAATAACACATTCTAAAAATATTTCATTATAAAAATTAGTTAAAATCAAATTGATGGCAACCGATTAAACAAAATTCTGTGCAGGTTGCCAGAGGAGGGAGTCAGGCTGCGCCCTGACCAAAAGCCTGGCGGAACAACTCTGTCTTGCAGGCCCTGCGGAAAGATGTCAGGTCCCGCAGGGCCCTAGTCTCTTGTGACAGAGCATTCCACCAGTTTGGAGCCGCAGCCGAGAAGGCCCTGGCTCTAGTTGAGGCCAGCCTAACCTCTCTGAGGCCTGGGACCTTGAGGATGTTATTATTTGCAGACCGTAGGTTTCTCTGTGGGGCATACCAGGAGAGGCGGTCCCGTAGGTACGTTGGTCCTAGGCCGTATAGGGCTTTAAAGGTTAAAACCAGCACCTTAAACCTGATCCTGTACTCCACTGGGAGCCAGTGCAGCTGGTATAATACCGGATGAATGTGCTCTCGCAGCGAAGACCCCATAAGGAGTCTCGCCGCGGCATTCTGCACCCGCTGGAGTTTCTGGGTCAGTCTCAAGGGCAGCCCCACGTAGAGCGAGTTACAATAATCCAGTCTGGAGGTGACCGTCGCATGGATCACAGTGGCTAGGTCAGGACGAGAGAGATAAGGGGCCAACTGCTTAGCTTGGCGGAGATGAAAAAATGCCGCCTTTGTTATAGCTGTAATCTGCGACTCCATAGAGAGGGAGGTATCGAAGATTACACCCAAACTCTTAACGGACGGTGCTGGCACTAATTGCACCCCCGCAAGAGATGGGAGTTGCCCCCTCGATCCCATATCGTCCCGCCCCAGCCAGAGGACCTCTGTCTTCGAAGGATTTAACTTCAACCGGCTCCCACGTAACCATCCAGCCACCGCTTCCAGACATCTGGTCAGCGTGTCTGGGGCCGAGTCAGGATGGCCATCCATCAACAGATAGAGTTGGGTGTCATCAGCATACTGATGGCAACCCAGCCCAAAACTCCGGACAAGCTGGGCGAGGGGGCGCATAAAGATGTTAAAAAGCATCGGGGAGAGAATTGCACCCTGAGGCACTCCACACACCAAGGAGTGGCGTGATGACAATTCCCCCCCAAGCGCCACCCTCTGTCCCCGACCAGAGAGAAACGAGCGCAGCCATTGAAGGACTGTGCCCTGGATCCCCACGTCGGCAAGGCGGTGGTCCAGGAGTTCGTGATCGACCATGTCAAAGGCTGCTGACAGATCTAGAAGAATCAGCAGCCCTGACCCGCCTCGATCCAGCTGCCTGCGGAGATCATCTGTTAGGGCGACCAGAGCCGTCTCGGTCCCATGACCAGCGCGGAAGCCGGACTGGAATGGGTCTAGAGCAGATGTTTCATTATAAAATTAATTCCAATCAAATTAATGGCAAGCATTGGGCTAGAAGTTCTGTGAGGATTGCCAAAGGGAGGAAGTCAGGCTGTGCCCTGGCCAAAGGCCTGGTGGAAGAGCTCTGTCTTGCAGGCCCTGCGGAAAGATGTCAAGTCCCGCCGGGCCCTAGTCTCTTGTGACAGAGCGTTCCACCAGATCGGAGCCACAGCCGAAAAAGCCCTGGCTCTGGTTGAGGCCAGCCTAACCTCTCTGTGGTCTGGGACCTTCAAGATGTTTTTGTTTGAAGACTGTAAGTTCCTCTGTGGGACATACCAGGAGAGGCGGTCCTGCAGGTACGATGTGAGTACCTTAGGCCCAGTACTCAAGCTTTCTTGGTGACAATTGAGCTCCAGTGCCACTCTTTGGTGGAAAAGGAGAAGACCCGGAGAAAAGTCCTTTCCTTGCATGGTCTTAGGTTTCATGTTGCAGGGTGGCAAAAAAGGGGGGGAGGGAGTGCTACAATATAACCGTGCATTAGCTTTACAATCACCTTTCAATTTCTCCTTTGACATATTTAGTGGAAAAGAGGAATAAAATTCCAAAACATTTTAGAGGTGCTTTAGGAGCAGGCATGGGGCAGTCAATATCCTTTCTCAAAAGCCTCAGACTTTAGGGATGGGCCGGAAGTCACTGCTTGAAATGTTTTTCTATGACCATTTGTCTAAAAATTCTCATGTTTTAAGAATCTACAAATGAGGAGGTGGAGTATGTCTGGGTCATAGTCTGAGAGACGAAAGAGTTCCCATCCGCTCAGAGGCAAGGCAAAATTCACTTCTCTGCAATGGCCTGACCTTCTGCTCTGTAGCAGCTGGAAATTTTCTTTATTCCTTGGCAATGCTCATTAGTGGCTCTGAAAGATTGATGTAAGCAAAATAATATTTAATTGGAAATTGGTAGTGTAGTGCAGGCTATTTTGAGATATCCATCACATTGTATTCAAATGGGGCCTTTAGAGAGTTTTGTCATACAGTCATTGTCTAGTTGTTACTGTTTTGCTGCCTGTGGCCTAGCTGTCTTTTCTCAAAGCCATGCTTTTGCTGTGGGGTGACTGCATTTTCCCACCATGTTGACCTGCCGCCTTCTGCTATTGGAAAAATGTCATTCTCTTTCATCAATTACATTAGTTGGTGGGCAGCAGTTCCTAGATCTACTCTGCATCCACAAATGGAAACCAGAGTTAGAGGTCATACATTTCTGTTATTGGGGAATAATCAGGAGCTCACCAAAGTTAGCGGCTGAATATCTTTATCTGGCTTTTTGTCGTCGAAACACATTGCAGACGTCTGATCTCCCTGGAGACCTAGAGATGTAATGTTAGACTGCTTTGCCTCTTTCATTTGACAAATGTTTTGTGTCACTTGGAAGGCGGTAATTCTGTATTGATTTGCTATAGATGATGCCAATAAAAGGTTTGGTGATGATGAGTTGGCATGGTATGCAGTGAGTTCACACAAGTGTCACAAATCCCTTCACACCTGTACATTCAGCCAGCCTTTCTTAACCTTGGGTTGTCCCTTCATCCCCAGCCAGCAATGCCCAATGGTCAGGGATGAGGGGACTTGCAGTCCAAGACATCTTGGGACCCAAAGCTGGGAAAGGCTGTGCCAAGCAGGTGAAAACCTCTTTCCTGTTGTGCTCATCCTTCCCTAGTAGCTCTGATGTGTGTCTGACTATCAAAGCCACAGAACCAGGGATGTTCAGGTGGGTTTTTCCACCTGCCACAGGAGAAAAACATGAGCCCCTCTAGTGAAGCCCCACCACAAATCCCCGCCCCTTGCCACAAGCCACGCCCCTTGCCACCCATATCATTTTCCTCCCTGAAGCACAGTGAGAATGTGCCCCTTTCTTTAAATTTGGTGTGTTTCCTGTCTCCAAGACCACATTGCACATCTCTATGAAGCTTCTCGAAAGCAAAATGATCAATGAGCCTTGTGGAATCTGTTTTCCTCTGTTGTGTAAATAGCAGCTTTGGGGGAGTGAGTTAGATCAGAAGAACTGCACGAAGGAAACTGACAAGACGGGAGGCTGTTGTGGGAAGGGGAGGGAAGGGATTGTGAGAGACTGTGGGAAGGAAAATGATGAAAGAGAAAGGGTGTATGTTGTGGAGACCGGAGGAGAAGACAAGGTGTGGTTCAGGCCACAAGGGTAATGGATTCATTAGCAGAGAGGGCTCAGAACTCCAGTTCAGGACATAGGCTACCCCTGTGTAACCAGGTGTCACCCAAGTCCTTTTCCTACATGGAGTGATGGGCAAGATGTCCCTGCCTAGTTCCATGTACAGAAGTCCACTGACTGATAGTTGACAACACTGGTGATAGGGAAGCAAACTCCACTACACCTGAACGCAGCCGTGGGGCACCAGAGTTCTGTCCTCCTGCCACCTGGTCCTTGCCCCTCTCAGCAGCTGCCACCTGAGCCAACTGCCTTGCAATGCAACGGTATCGCTTCAGAACAGATGTGCATAACAAAAAGGTTGGTTAAAGGTGAGCAGCGCCAGTGTTTGGGATGCTTGACTTCTTCAGTCACTGTTTAGGAAGAAGAATTGTTGAGTAAGCTGAATGAATAGATTATCCTGTGTCACATGCAGCAAGGAAACAGAAGGTTTGCTAGGATATCATGACTGTCAGAACAGCTACAAAGACCTCCGGAAGAAGGTTTCCCCCCTAAGTTTCCTGGCTAGGGAATTCCCTCCTGAAGAGTTTTTGAGTTTGAGAAAGAGAAGGTCAGCATAATTTTCTTGAGGGACTCTGAAAAGTGAGATAATTTCCCCTTTCTGCTATTGGTGTGGCTTCAACTCTGCTAGGAATAGTGAGAAGGAAGTTGGAAATGATTGATTACCGCTTTAAAAGGTAAATAGAGTTTCTAATAAGCTATTATTCACCACTCACCCTTTCTCTATATATAGTTTTAATAGCTTCTTATAATAGTTATTGGAATTGTACCAGTTAGAATTGGAGGGATGTATCAAAACTGCACAGGGTTGTAAGGAAATAGTTCATAAGGAGTTTCTGTCTCTTTACATAAAGTCCATTCAATATTCAGCAAGGATATAATTATTTTGTTTGTTTGTTTCACCTCATTTATATAGCACTTGATTGTCATAAAACCTCAAAGTGAATTTTAATACATTTTAATACAATTTATTCAAGCACGTAATGTCCCGAAATTAATCAGCCCCCCCAAAATAATAGTAATAAAAAAGATAAAGGACCATCATCTGAAAGAAAATGTTGTGTAACAGGGTGACTTTGGCAAGATTTTCTTGTAATGACATTTTTTTTCTTGGTGAGCAGAAAATATTCACAAATATTGAAAAACATGGAAATAATTTCTGTCACCTGACAACTTGAGAGCACCATTCAAGTCCAAATGGAAGCCTTCCTTGAATGGCCGTTTTCAATTTCAACAAACCAACATTTTGTTGTTGTTCCAAAGTCTTTCACTATTGTGAAACTTGATATTTTTAGTAAATGAAGGATTTTGAAATTTAATTAGTTATTTCTACAAAGTTTTTAAAAGACTTATTCTCAGTAGAGCTCTTATAGCTGCTTTTAACAATAATAATACCATAAATAGTTAAATGCAATAATACTACAACACAAAACTTCGAAAAATCCACTGAAAAATCCAAAGCAAACAAAAAGCATTTCTCTTTCCAAATAAAGGCTGTTTCCCATCCAAAGTAAAAAGAGTCTGTCTTAAACTTAAGAGAGGTCAAATGTTCTCAGTATGCGGTGATTGTATTTATTTTTTGTATATATTAAATTTATATACCACCCTTCATGCATAGATCTCAGGGTGGTTCACAGCATAAAAATACATTTTTATATAGGGGGGAGAGAGAGTTGCATTTGAAATTAAATGCGGTTTTAAAAAAGAGAAGATAACGAAGGCACTGTTGTCAGATTAGTTCTTCTTTAGTGGAGTACCAACTTCCATATACTAGAACACAAAAAGTTCTGCCATTCAGTGCAATCCTATATATGTATACTGAGGAGTAAGCCCACTGATTCAGTGGGGCAGTCCCAAGTAAGTGTATATATAGGATTGCAGCCTTTATCTGATGCCAGATTCTGAATGAGATGTGAACTACTTAAGTTGTTAATAGTGCTGCCAGCTCCATTAGATGGAGGAACTGCCTGAAATTGCACGTACTCAAGGATAAAAGAGAGACGGAAGGAATTTGAAGGATAAAACTCTGCTTCAGCTCTGAACAATTTGTGACCCACAAAGCTGAAGAAAGCAAGCAATATATTGCTGCCTTAAGAAAACCACCTGCCACCCCCAATATATTTATTTAGCCCCTTGTGGACCAATAATGGCTGGATCCATGTAACAGTTACTTGGACAATTCCTGCAAGATACTTTGCCCCATATCAAGTAGCACTTGGCATCCGTACAGTGGATAAATTACCCTCCTTTGCCACCAGAGAAAGACAAAATGTAAGCACAGCCTTGGATTTAAACCATGGAGTGCTTGGACACAGGAATGTTACACGTAAACTTGCCGCTTGGATTCCATGTATGGTGGTGTTAACTGTAGACGTGAGCCTTTTGTGAGCCCTAAAATTAAATAAAACAAATGTTTCCCCTCACTGTTGATACATTGGATGCAATGTGTTCTTCCTGTTCACAAACACTTGAATGTCTTTGTTAGCCATACCAAAGAGGGGCAGTCATGCCTTATTTTGGTTGCCACAAAAGTTCAGAGAAGTTTGACGTAGGTGTGAATTGACCCATTACAGTCATTTTTCTTCAAATGGGCGACCTTAAAAGGTTCCAGTATTGTTCAGAGAATAGTTATGACAAGGTGCCCTGCAGAAACTGGGGCTTTTGATTCTGATCAGCTCCAGCTAGCTATGAATAATGGTCAGGGATGATGGAAGTTGTAACATAGAGGTGGGCAGCACATTGGCTACTGCTTTCTATGATATTATGCATGCTGTTCTCTTAAGCTGCTTGGTGGACCAATTTAGCATGGGCATTCCAAAAGTGCATAAACTCTTAAGTCTTTCTGAAAACAAGAATGTAGATTAGCAAGAAGGAGCTAGCAGTGGCCAGCTCATTGGCAAGGGAAAGTGAAGGAGGCTGTAGCACTGCGTGTATGATAAGCAATGCCATCAGTGACCATGGATCAGCTGCAGGACACATGTTTGTTATGTTTGGCTGCTTGTGAAGCTTATGCAATTTTCTCATGGGTAGATAAGGACATAGAATGCTACTTTACACTGAGTGAGATCATTACTCCATCTAGCTTTCTGGGGTTTCAGAAAGAGATTTTTCTATTTGGAGATACAAAGCATGTGGTTTCCTACTGGAGCTGTCTCCCCTTTCCCAATTCACAAGAGCACTTTTTGCACACTGAAGGGAAATGGGCAGAAAGGAGAAACATCACTTGTCACATCTGTTTTTGCAGCCTCTTGCCATGTGCAAAGCACCCCCTATTTGCTTGTTGTAAGTCGTAAATTTGTGCAGGAGAACAAACTGTCTCCGCATTTGGAGAGGCTGTGTACAGCTATTTATTTTGCAGTGTCCACTTTTGAAAGAAGTTGGATCCTCCGCTTAAAAAAGGGGATGTGTGTGTTACAAGTTACCCAGTTTGTGGACTTGCACTGCGAATACGTCAGGAAATACTTGTTAAAAGATACATGCCAAAAACAGCTCTGACAACTATTATAAGATAAAACATTTGACAAGTCACCGAGGTCAGCATACTATGGAGCTTGTGAAGAAAACATCTGTTTTAGGGGCAAACAGAGTCAGCTGATTCATATTCATCTCAGAAGGGTGCCTCTTGAGAAATTGCAATTTGTCTTTCACAAGCACTCCACTACGTTATTCCAGCTTGCTCAGCACTGCTAGGAACAGGAATAGTCTGCAGGAAACTTCAGAGCAAGGGTACCTTACATGGTGCCCTCCAGATGACTGCAACTCCTATCAACCTCTAATCATTGGCTATGCTGAGAGTGATGGGTGCTGTAGTCCATAATATCTAGAGGCCATCCATGAGAGGTGTGTGCATTTTTGCATGTGCAAGTGCAAAAATGCCACATGCAAAAAAAAAAGGTTGGTGGGAGGGCATGGGAAGAAGTAATTGAGGAACCATTATTGAGGAACAAAGAATATACAAAGGATGTGAATGCAAGGGATATTCCCCAAATTTCCCGCTAGTTACTTGGTTTTGTTTCTGTAATAGAATTTGTTGCATTAGGAATCTTCAGCTGATTCGTTTTTTGTTTCTGAATTTCTTACAGAGTGTTCTGTATGCACAGTTTGGAGTAGCTTTCACTTGTTTTCATTCATGAGCGAATTTCCCCCTCTCTACATACAGTGGCACATGTGCACATTGATAAAGCATTGCTAAAAATCCACCTTGACCATATATCTGATTGTATTCGTGTTCCTTTTGTGCAGTGTTTCACCGATGTGCATGTTGGTTTGTGTTGAGAAAAGACTACAGTGGTGCCCCGCAAGACGAATGCCTCGCAAGACGGAAAACTCGCTAGACAAAAGAGTTTTCCGTTTTGGAGGTGCTTCGCAAAACGAATCTCCTATGGGTTTGCTTGGCAAGACGACAATGTCTTGCGAGTTCCTGCTGGTTTTTTCCCTCCCCCCCCCTTTTCTAAGCCGCTAAGCCGCTTATCAGCTGATCCGATCAGCAGATACGCCGCTAAAAGCCGCTAATAGCGCTAATCCGCTAATCCGTCAATGGGCTTGCTTCGCAAGATGAAAAACCGCTAGACGAAGAGAATCACAGAATGGATTCTTTTCGTCTTGCGAGGCACCACTGTACAAGAAAGCAATTTTGCTCTTATTGTACGCATGGCAGTGATTTAAAAAGGTGTCAGGATTGCATCAGTAAACACCTCCCTCACCAAAAGGATACGCATACCTACAATCACATCCAGTTCTCTTTTTGCATTGGTAGCATACTTCTGAAGGCATGGTTGCCACTTCTCCATGCCTCTACCCAGACTGATCCAGCACGAGTAGTATTAGAACCAGTTCCCATACGAGGGGTTATTTCTCATCCAACAACATCCCTTGAGAATAACTCCTATATGATCCAGCAGTTCTGATATTACCAAACTGGTGTGGAGTGAGAATGGCAACTATACTGCTCCTTTAACTTAACAACCATGGAAATAAAAACTGCTTGCTTCCAAATAAAGGCATTTTAGAACTTACCAGTCACTAAGATGGAAAGGAAATAATTGGTTCTCAGTAGGCAAAATCCGGTAGGATTGACAATAGACAATTTTCTATTTCCATTCATTGCTGTTCATATATGTAAGTAAGGAAAAGCATATAAGAAACTGGCAGCCCTTACAGGAGTGGTCTTTGTTTCATTTATTTCCTTGTTGCCCATATGGGAAAAGTATGGTTCCCCCCCCCTTTTATTTCTTTTTTTTAAAAAAATCTAAATTAATCTAATGGAAAAGGTGATGTATTTACAAAAGAGGGTAAATCAATTATTTTTGTGTTGTTGTGACCTTTCTTTAGGTTGCCCAGGACAAAGGAAACTGCTCTTTTCAGAAAAATCCAACCCCATGTGTCATTCCACAAGAAAAGGAGAACATTTTCCACACAATATTTGCCTTTTTTACCAAATCTGGGAGGAAAGTATTGGTAAGAAACTAACTTCATTTTCGACTTCTAAAAAGTCAGTTGCCATATTCCAGAGCCTCATACATGCATGGGGTACCCACTACTCTTACAGCTAAAAGAGAGCACACTGAGTTAATGTCCATAACTGTCAGTAGAGAATCCTTGTCTTTATCCATTGATCCGATCTGCTATATCATTGCCCACAACCCAGAAAAGATTTGTTACAAAAGGAAGAAGATAGTTCACTGATGTGTTTGCCAAGTTGACGTTCCACTGTGTGAAAAATGGATGTAGAAAAACATAATTATGCCTATTTTTCATGCATTCTCACATGCAGCCTTAAGTTTAGGTTCTAGCACATGGGTAGGCAAACTAAGGCTCGGGGGGCGGATCTGGCCCAATCGCCTTCTAAATCTGGCCTGTGGACGGTCCGGGAATCAGCATATTTTTACATGAGTAGAATGTGTCCTTTTATTTTGGACTCACAGCTGTCCATGGAGGCACAGGTCAAATCTGTATCCAGGGCAGCTGTTGACCAGCTCCATCTGGTACGGAGGCTGAGACCCTATCTGCCTGCAGACTGTCTCGCCAGAGTGGTGCATGCTCTGGTTATCTCCCGCTTGGACTACTGCAATGCGCTCTACGTGGGGCTACCTTCGAAGGTGACCCGGAAACTACAACTAATCCAGAACGCGGCAGCTAGACTGGTGACTGGGAGCAGCCACCGAGACCATATAACACCGGTCTTGAAAGACCTACGTTGGCTCCCAGTACGTTTCCGAGCACAATTCAAAGTGTTGGTGCTGACCTTTAAAGCCCTAAATGGCCTCGGTCCAGTATATCTGAAGGAGCGTCTCCTCCCCCATCGTTCTGCCTGGACACTGAGTTCCAGCTCTGAGGGCCTTCTGGCGGTTCCCTCACTGTGAGAAGCCAAGTTACAGGGAACCAGGCAGAGGGCCTTCTCGGTGGTGGCGCCCGCCCTGTGGAACGCCCTCCCATCAGATGTCAAAGCGATAAACAACTACCTGACATTCAGAAGACATCTGAAGGCAGCCCTGTTCAGGGAAGTTTTTAATATGTGACATTTTAGTGTATTTTTCATCTTTGTTGGAAGCCGCCCAGAGTGGCTGGGGAAACCCAGCCAGATGGGCGGGGTACAAATAATATATTATTATTATTATTTAAAACGCATCTCTGGGTTATTTGTGGGGCATTGGAATTTGTTCCTATTTTTTTCTTCGAAATATAGTCTGGTCCCCCACAAGGTCTGAGGGATAGTGGACTGGCCCCCTGCTGAAAAAGTTTGCTGACCCCTGTTCTAACACAATGCATACAGCCAGTAATTAGAGTAATATACTGTGATGAAGCAATACATGATCCTTGAAAGAATGAACAGGTTCAGAGCTGTGCCCTGACAATCCACAGTTGAAATACCTGCATTAAATATCCTTTATCCAAAATATTTGAAATCTAGACCTGTATAGTTGCTGTTGTTGCTATTTTAAGGTGCCTTTATTCATCTCATTGCTGTTAAGCGAGTCATATTAGACATGAGCAGTTTGCACATGGTTGAGACAGATCATTTGAATTAGCAAAGGGATTCAGTCAGCCATAGAAATATAGCATATTCTGCAGTTGCTCAAGACTGGTCCAGTTCCTAAGACAGGTTCAGTTACTGAGTATCTCCAGCTGATTTGCAAATAGTCATACTGGGATCCATAGAAAACATTAAAAGAGATGACAAAAGCATTGCGGGGGAGGGGGGATATTATTATTGTTATGTCTGACGGTTTTGGAGAAAGGGTTATCAAGAAAGAAGGAAATCAGCAATTGGTGGAACAGTCGTTCTGCCCGAACACTGAAGTCCAGCGCCGAGGGCCTTCTGGTGGTTCCCTCGCTGCGAGAAGCCAGGTTACAGGGAACCAGGCAGAGGGCCTTCTCGGTAGTGGCACCCGCCCCGTGGAACTCCCTCCCACCAGACTTTTAGAAGACATCTGAAGGCAGCCCTGTTTAAGGAAGCTTTTAATGTTTAACAGACCACTGTATTTTAATACTTTGTTGGAAGCCACCCAGAGTGGCTGGGGAAACCCAGCCAGATGGGCAGAGTATAAATAATAAATTATTATTATTATTATTATTATTATTATTATTATTATTATTATTATTATTATACATATTCTTTTCTACTGTCCACTGTACCACCAGCTACGTAAACACATGTTATCCCCCTTCTTGGGTAGTTATAATCAAGGCACAATGAAAATATCAGATTCTATCTGTCTGATATTAACCCAGTTTCTGTCCATAGTATCTCTTAGAGTGGTAAATGGCACAGTTTGGCGGGAAGACACTCCAATGAAAATTTCTGTTACTATATATGGCTGTTTCTTTGTATATATTTCAAAAATTTTGTATAGGTCTAAGATGGTCTATATCTGTAATGCCTAATAAAGGTTTGGAGAAAGAAGGGAAATCAGCAAATCAGGTGGAGACCAGCTCTCCTTGGGACATCTGAGATTCATCACATACATAGTGGGGAGTCGGCTATTAACACTTGTCAACACCCAGTGAGATGGTACAATTGACATGTGAACAATCTTCTCACGGGGTTCCCATCAAATGGAATTAATTAAGGAGAAACACAATCTTGTGTAATGGGGGTGTTCTTCTGTAGTGGAATTGATAGCTTCTGGGCAAGGATAAGGTTTCCTAAAGGGACAGGAGTAAGCTCTTCTGTTACTTACAGCATTTAGAGAGAGAATAATATTGATGGATATTTTTTTAAAGTAGAGATAGTATTTCAGTGGATGATGCAGCCTTAAGAGGCCATGACTGGATCTCCTGATGTTCTTTTCTTTTCCTTAAACCAGCCATGGGAACCCTATAATTTGAATTGTGGCTGTACGGCAGTAAGAAGAGCAGTTAACCTTTCTCCCTTGTGCTGATTCCCCAGTGCCTCTAGCAAAAAAATAAAGATGTCAAGAATCACAGATCTCCCAAATCACATGTATTGTGACCCTTTGCAGTACCATCTTATGCATGTTTACTCAGAAGTCCCACAATGTGCATTGGGTTTGCTCCCAGGAAAGGGTCCGTGGGACCAGCGTTAGTATGATTTAAGATGACACACTACAGCTTTTGGATTGTAGTGCTTGGACACCCGAGACTAGTTTCTTTACTGTTTGGGAACAGGCTCTAAACTGAATGATAAAGCTGTTCATTCAGCTGATCAGCCATTTCAGCTACTTTATTCAGTTAATTTATTCTACAGTGCAGCAAAAGTACAGAAACAGCAGAAGCTGTTTTATACCAAATCAGATTATGGACTCGCCTAGCTCACAGTTATCAGCACTGACTGACAATGGCTCCCCAGTAAAATATACCTTTACCCACCCAGGGGTGCTGAAGATTGAAACTTCATTTATTTAAAGCATTTTTATCCTACTCTTCAGCCAAGAAAGGATCCTAGATCCACAAGCGTAAGTGATGCGGCGCTGAGCTAAAAAGTAGGACCTTGTTTGTATGAATAGTTGTTGCGCCACCTGGGATCTTTCATAGGGAGATCTGTACCAGATTGTCTATGACAGAGACAGAGAAGCTTTCCAGCCGAGCGGGCCAGATCCTGGCCTCCCCTACCCCTGGGGGCCTGTGTGACAGTCACTTGCTCCTACAATTCTCTAGGATACGTTTCTAGAGAAGTTGGACAGGAGTTACGAAACCAGGGCTGATGTTACCCATCTAGTCAGAAAAGCCAAAGAGCATTTCTTTTAATTTTGCCACCTTTCCTTACTTGTCTCACAGCTTTCTACTTCTCTCCCTTAGGACTGCGAAAGACCAGGGAGGTCCTGCCTAATTATACGCTGCAACTTAAGCTCGCTAGCTAAAGCAGAATCCCGCAGCATAGATGTGCATATGCTGTTGAATACCGAGATATTGAAAAAGGTGCGCATCATTGCCTGAATTATACTCTTAAGGTGCCTGTACATGATCTGCCACACTACGGGAATTACGATCGAATTATCTGGAATGGTTCCTGCAAACATAAGTGGAATGCGTTTTAAACTTGCACATATTTTCATGCCTCCCATCGTCCGACTTCTGAACGCTGGATGTGAACGGGATGGGAAGTTGATAAAGCAAAAGAAAAAAAAATACATTATGTACAGTGGTACCTCGGGTTAAGTACTTAATTCGTTCCAGAGGTCCGTTCTTAACCTGAAATTGTTCTTAACCTGAAGCACCACTTTAGCTAATGGGGCCTCCCACTGCTGCCATGCCGCCCCACGTGATTTCTGTTCTCATCCTGAAGCAAAGTTCTTAACCCAAGGTACTATTTCTGGGTTAGTGGAGTCTGTAACCTGAAGTGTATGTAACCTGAAGCGTATGTAACCCAAGGTACCACTGTATTGGAATTATATGTGAAACCTATGAAAAAATAATAAAATATATTTGATTCCCCCCCCCCCCGTTGATGGGGCAGCACCCTCCACTGCGCCAGAGGTAACGGCGTGGGGGTGGGGCAGGCCAAGCCATGTAATAGACACAATTCTGCCCTCCAGTAGAGAAGAAGAAGAAGAGTTTGGACTTGATAGCCTGCCTTTCACTCCCCTTTAGGAGTCTCAAAGCGGCTAACAATCTCCCTTTCCCTTCCTCCCCCACAACAAACACTCTGTGAGGTGGGTGAGGCTGAGAGACTTTAGAGAAGTGTGACTGGCCCAAGGTCACCCAGCAGCTGCATGTGGAGGAGCGGAGACGCAAACCCGGTTCCCCAGATTACGAGACTATCGCTCTTAACCACTACACCACACTGGTGAAGTGGTGTATTCCTGGTGTAGAGAGGAATAGCAACCAGGGACCTGCTACGGCTGCCCCCATATGCCAGGGGCATTGCCTCACTTTGCCCAATGATAGGGCTGGCCCTGTGTGGGGTGGTAGGTACACAACACACCCTTGGATTATGTAGTTGGTGCCAGAGGACTTTTGTCCAAGTGTCAGTTCCACAGTGCACATTTAGGAGCCCCTTTGACCATAGACACTGCGTAGGTGAGAGCTGCAGGGTAAAAATAATTATTATAGCCAGGAAGAAATAACAAAGAACATTATAACTCCGCTTGTGTTTTCTAATGTGATTAGGATGCTGTAATTCTTGAGGCCATAGGATGCAGTTTTATTTATATATGTCATAAAATTTATTCACTGCTTGATTGTAACCTGAAATAATTTGAAATTCTAGAAGAACCGTTGACTTAAAAAGGTTACTGGCTCCTTGTATTTAGACTCCTCATGCTCAGACTCTTCATAGGAAACACAAGACTAATTCACTGTTGCAGAAGAAGAATTAAAAAAACAAAACACCACCGTACACATATTTAGGCTTTTTTGCAGTGAGTCATGTCAGGATATATTTTGATAATGCAATGTTTTAACCAGTACTGTGTACAACTGCAATTTAGTAATTGTATCTAAATATCTGTTCCTTATTATGTGGAAGTAATTCAGGTTAAGATGTTCTTTGCTGATGATGTTTGTCAATGTGTTGCATTCTTTTAATTGGGCGATGTATCCGGACTGAAGAGCTTTTTACCCATATCAGATCTGAGTTTGAGAACAAAAAAGAGGACTATATATCAAATTTAATGGGATGTGTTGGATTTAAATCTGGAATATTGGACCTTTATGGACCTTGCATCTGATTTGAGGCCATAAAAGAGCTGGTGCTTAAAAGTCTTTTAAGGCTGTGGAATTGACAGAGTTACTCAACTTTTACTGTTTTTTTCCAATCCTTAGGACAGTTCATCCGTCATCCAGTTTGTAACAAGGGCAAAGGTGAGGGTAGACACAACTATCCGGGCAGTAGAAGTACCCAATGGGAATTCAGAAGATGCAACAGTAAGTGAATGAATCTGAAGAGCAAGGATTACTTGTGCTGCTCATATGGAATGCATTAGAGAATCCTACACTGAGCGAGGAATTTGTGGTCAAGCCTAAGCTTCGACTTCAAAAATGAACGAGCGTGCCTTTCTTTGAATGCAACAGCGGCGCTGCTGCCTTGCAATCCTCCTGTGGTTTAGCTTGCTGTGATAAGCTTTGGCCCTGTAGCAAATGATGCTATTTGGAATACTTTTAACGCACGTTGCGCTGCAGTTAGACTGGCTTGTAAAGGCCTCAGCTGTGCCTTTTGCTAAGCAGTGAGTTCCGTTTTACACTGTTGAAGCCTGCTTTAATCTAAAAATTCAGGTTTTTCAAAATCTAGGAGATGTATCCCATTCTGGATTTATCAGAATGGGATGATAAAATGCACACAATACAATCCTGTGCATGGAATCAAGGAGTGGTGCGCGGTCAGTGGACTAAGGGGACTAGACTAGTCACCTAAATGTTCCCCTGGTGCCTTCTTCCCAAACCCCGAGAAGCTTCTGCCTGGCTTAGGGAGGGAGATGCAATGCTCACGTATGCGACGTCAGGACATTGCAGTGTCACACGCATGACATCGATGCCCCTCGCAAACCAACACCTCTGGCCCTAACTGTTCCCCTGTGAAAAAATCACCGCACACTGCTGGAAGCAAGTTTCATTGTGTTCAGTTGGGTTTGCTCCATAGTAAGCGTGTTATTTACCCATAAGGGACGTGGGTGGCTTAAACCACTGAGCCTAGGACTTGCTGATCAGAAGGTTGGCGGTTTGATTCCCCCCGACAGGGTGAGCTCCCATTGCTTGGTCCCTGCTCCTGCCAACCTAGCAGTTCGAAAGCACGTCAAAGTGCAAGTAGATAAATAGGTACCGCTCCGGCAGGAAGGTAAACGGCGTTTCCGTGCGCTGCTCTGGTTCGCCAGAAGCGGCTTAGTCATGCTGGCCACATGACCCGGAAGCTGTACCTCCCTCGGCCAATAAAGCGAGATGAGCGCCGCAACCCCAGAGTCGTCCACGACTGGACCTAACGGTCAGGGGTCCCTTTACCTTTAAGTGTGTTTGGGGCTGTTACCTTAAATGTTTTAATAACGTTGGGGCTTAAAGAGAATAGGCAAGAATGTACAGTAGTTAGAACAAAAGATACTCCTTTATCTGCCATGACCCTTTCTGGTTCCAGGTGTTGTTGCTTATATGCCACATGGTAAGGGCACATACAACAAAGCCAATGGCCTTAGAAGGAGAAGGAGAATCTTTATTAGGGCCAAAGGCCAGCATAAGGCCAGAGGGAGGGAGGGAGGGAGGGAGGGAGGGAGGGAGGGAGAAAGAAAGAAAGAAAGAAAGAAAGAAAGAAAGAAAGAAAGAAAGAAAGAAAGAAAGAAAGAAAGAAAGAAAGATGCTTTAGGAAAACGCAATCTACAGAAGTAGCAGGGATAAGGTGATGTGCTTCTTTGCTCTGAATTGGCCCTGCTTAATGCTGATTTGCTGGCTTCTTCTTTGCTCCAAATCGCCTCCCGCCCCCCAAGCCATGTTTCTGCTGCAGGGTTTCACTTGTGTTTGTGGGACTAAGCATACCTTTGAAACCCCACGGAAGAAAGGTGGTGTGTGGATACACCTTTGAAGGGGAGTAGTGAGCAAAATACCCACACTCGCCATTCCTCAAAACCACCCCTTCCCAAAGAGCCTGTTTGCTTGTAATATTTAGTAGTAACACTTAATTTGATGCTAGTTGCGCCACTTTCCCCTCGGCTTATTCCCTCTCGGTATTCGCCATTTGTAAAGCATGACCACAATCCATTGAAACCCCTCTAAAAGCAGCTTGCATTCTCTGTATGTCATAGAAGGATTGTGTGGAAAAACCCATTCTGGCTTCATTGGGTTAGATATCGAACATCTTTGCTAAACATCGTGCAAAATTATTTCCAAGCTTCCTGATACCGGCTGTCACACCAATCCTGAATACATTACTTGGAATTGCTTACAGTGGAACATGATTCCAAGCAAATGAGGTTGGGATCACAGCCTAGAACAATTTGGCTGCCATGTTGATTGCATTCTAGGAATTTAGATCCACAAAGCCAATTAAATTGGACGAAAACAGGAATTAGAAGCATCACCGAAGGTTTAACAATCCTAAATGTCTTTAGAGATCTTTCAGACCAGAATTTATCACACTTTGAATCAGGGCTGGCTCAAGACATTTTGGCACCTGAGGCAAAGCACAAAATGATGATCCACCCCCGCCAGGGAAGAATATCTACAACAGGGACAAGGGGGCAGATCAGATCAGTCTTACCAAACAATGGGAATCAGAGGCCATCAGTTGGGGGAAGGCCCCACTCTGAATCACATGGGGGGGGGTATAGAGCCCAAGAGACCCCAGAGGGGAGCCCTCACCATTTCCTCCCTGTGGGAGGAGACCAGAAGCACCTCCTGTTCATTGAGAAGCCAGATGTTTGGCCCTCCAGATGGTTGCACTACATCTCCCACCAACTTTGGCCCATCAGCCAACATTATCTGGAGGGTCAAAGTTTCCCCACTTCTGAAGTAAAGGATTTAGTAATTATCCAGAATGATAAGTGTAATCAGAGTGGATTGTTCCCAGTTGTTCCTTACTGCTTAAAATGACATTTTTCTACTGCCCAAAGTGGGATTCTAAAAAAATCATTTTGGGTTACAGTTTTTACAATTTCATCTTAATGTTGTAAAAAGAAAGAAAGACACATAATCTCTAATCAGGATGTTGCCTCAGGCTTTGGGGAAGCACTGGCTGGAAAAGGACAAGTTGGACAGAATTTAGTTTTGAAGCATCAGTTTGCAATCTCGTTCTTTTCTAATATGAATGTTAGCTTTTAATCTTCGTCCATGCAATTTCCATATGGCTCTTGGCTTCTCTGATCTTGAATGCTTTGCGTTGGGTCATATTCAGGAAAAAAATGTAAGACATGTGGTTTGGCTCACAATATTCATTCTTCTCTCTCTCTCTCTTTCTCCACCCCCCCCCCCCACCCCAGCCATGGGAATGCATGAGGAAATAATGCATATTGCAACCACAGTTATTCATACATAACAAATTTCTGGGTTGTCTCCTTCCTCTTTCTTCTGAAACGTCCCTCTGTCAGTCCCACCCCCCCTTTTACTTTTGAGTAGCATCAATTCATCTTCCCCATACCTCTCTTTGAGCTGCTATCTAATGGACACGGACGTGAAACAGCTGATGAGATTTCTTACCGTTGAAAATAGTGTTCCTGGGTATCCCACACTCCTCAGTGTTAAAAGTCTTGCATTTCAGCAGTAGGGCGGATGTCACAAACTGTTTTAAAAAGCAATTTATAAGAGAATCCTAAACAACTGTCTTACATATGTATTATGATTTTCACACCCCCTTGTTTATCCATATTGATAAAAATGGGCTGCCCGTAAAAAGGATGGTCGTAAACAACTGTTTGAAATGTTTTGTTCAGATAGAGGCACACATTGCCACCTAAAACTGAATTCAAGAGGAGGAAAGAGAAGCTCATGTATTTTAGCTACTGTCCTAAGGCAAGAGCTTCTGTTTCTAACTTCATGCTCAGCATACCTTAGCTGCAACACATGCATACAGGTAAACTAGCCTCCTGATCATAATGCGGAAAGAGGCAGAAAGCTACATGTGCAAATCAGAGATGTTTGCTCAGCATAAGAAAGAATGTGGTAAAAGGATCCCATGCAGATGGCAGTGGTTTATGATCCAAGCCACATGCCAAAGAGGAAGGAAATTGCCATATTTTTCTGTGTATGAGACGCCCCCTATTTTGGGGGACTCCAAATTAAGAAAACACCCCTCAGCACTACCCATGTATAAGACGAGCCCCAATTTTAAATCTAATTTTTTGGTTAAAAAACCTAGTCTTATACACGGAAAAATACAGTGGTTACCCATCTAGGGTGCTAGCCAGTCCATTCTCACCTCTTCTATAGAGACACGGGTGGCGCTGTGGTCTAAACCACTGAGCCTCTTGGGCTTGCTGATCAGAAGGTCGGCGGTTCAAATCCCCGCAATGGGGTGAGCTCCCGTTGCTCAGTCCTAGCTCCTGCCAACCTAGCAGTTCGAAAGCATGCCAGTGCAAGTAGATAAATAAGTACCACTCTGGCAGGAAGGTAAATGGCATTTCCGTGCGCTTTGGTTTCCGTCACGGTGTTCTGTTGTGCCAGAAGCAGTTTGGTCATGCTAGCCACATGATCTGGAAAGCTATCTGTGGACAAATGCCGGCTCCCTCAGCCTGAAAGCGAGATTAGAGCCACAACCCCATGGGGTTGCCAATCAGAAGGTCGGCGGTTCGAATCCCCGCGATGGGGTGAGCTCCCGTTGCTCGGTCCCTGCTCCTGCCCACCTAGCAGTTCGAAAGCACGTCAAAGTGCAAGTAGATAAATAGGTACCACTCCGGCGGGAAGATAAACGGCATTTCCGTGCGCAGCTCTGGTTTGCCAGAAGTGGCCTAGTCATGCTGGCCACATGACCCGGAAGCTGTACGCCGGCTCCCTCGGCCAATAAAGCAAGATGAGCGCCGCAACGCCAGAGTCGGACACGACTGGACCTAATGGTCAGGGATCTCTTTACCTTTACCTTACCTCATGTAGGACAGTAATTGTGTGAGAGATTATTTATCTTTGTGTTACAAGTATCACATAAGCAACATACTTCTCTTCACTTAAATATTCTCTTCCCTTCCTCCTTCGTAAGCACAGATTACCGGCTTTAGTGAACTACTGTATATTTATAGGTATAGCAATGGAGATGCTTAAGTTTCCTGCAAGTTTAACGAAAAAGGGGTTGGATCTAACTTGCACTGAAGCCCTGTGAGTAGGTGACTATGACAGTGTGAGGAGTTAGTCATGACCAACACGAGTCTAATTGGTGTCAGTGAGAACTAAGTGCAACTAACGTACTTCGGATCCAACCCAATGAGTTTATTATTACTTCTTGCTAATATTACTGCACGGGAGGGCACTTACCTAGCCTCCTGACAGGTGAGTCGGTACTGATGACCAGGAGGCAGAGTGGGAGGGACAAGATGGTGGGGAGATCAGTGCTGTGCAAACACACCACCAGGAGTGCCATATTGGCCCTGCCTGTGTCCTTGCCCAGTGCCAACCTCCCTGCCATCTTGCCCCTTTCTCTCCTGGTCACCAGTAGCGACCCACCTGTCAGAAGGTCTGACAAGTGCCACCCTTTGCTACTGCTTAATAATAATAAATAAATTTTATTTATACCCCGCCCTCGCCAGCCAAGACCGGGCTCAGGGCGGCTAACAACCAATAATAAAAACAAGTTGATGAAAATACAACTTAAAAAACAAGATTAGAAGACAACATTAAAAACATTAAAATGCAGCCTCTTCACAGGAGGAGAAAGAGGGGGAGGGAACCAAATTGACTCCAAGCCAAAGGCCAGGTGGAACAGCTCTGTCTTACAGGCCCTGCGGAAAGAAATCAGATTCCGCAAGGCGCTGGTCTCATGAGACAGAGCGTTCCACCAGGTCGGAGCCAGTGTTGAAAAGACCCTGGCTCTGGTTGAAGCTAATTGAACTTCCTTAGGGCCCGGGACCACTAGGGTGTTGCTATTTATGGACCTTAAGTATGATACATCAGTCAAAGAGCAGTGGTAAATATACATACTTCTGATGTATGGCAACTGTGGAAACAACCTGTCATTCACTTTAAATTAGAAACCAAAGTGGTTGTTACTTTCCCCGAGATAATTTTTGTGGTCACTCTGTGTATGGGCCCATGTGGAAAGGCAGTCCAGCAGGCATTCTCCTTGTCACAGTGCCACCGGCCAAACCTCACTGTGAATTTATTTCTAAGCAAATGCCAGGGGTGGGGTGGGGAATAGTCATTTAACTCTAAATTCCCCTGGAAGAGCCCTTTTAGTGTAGTGTGAAATGCAGAATCTAAATAACCTGCAGCAAGAGCTTTTCAATATGTTGAGAATTGTAAGAGCGAAATAATGCTGGAACTCAAACTGCATTCTAACATGGATCCAGTTTTGCGCTCAGGTTCTTGGGGATCTGGTTCAAAGCATGAAAAATGAGTCTCTGATTCACTCCACGTTTTTATAAGCCTTTTATTTCAATTAGGCCCACAGCCTTTCCCCAACCCAGTCTTCCTTTCTCCTGTATCAACCATAATATATGTTTCGCCGTTGGAGATCACTCAGATCTAAGACAGCGCTAAGTACAAGGAGATGTTACTGCTAAGCTAGCCAAGAAAGGCAAGGCCAGGATTTGCTCTTTAACAGATTGTTAGCTAGCAGTGAAGATGTAAGTGGTTCAAGAGCATGGCGTCTGGCTGGCACATTTCCTTTTCACCTGCATCCTTGCCAACACCTGGGGAAGATGAATTGCTTCCACTTCTTCATGCTTTCAATGGCCACGTCATGATGCATGTTAGATCAAAACCCTTTTTGTTATTTTCACTGGAGCTGATAGATTGTGCTTCTTAAAAACGAAAGAAATATTTATAAAAGTGACATCCTTTCTTTTTTGAAGTCTTGTGTTGCTGGAACAGACCAAGATCCATTTAGTCCAGCATTCTGTTATTTAGTCCAGCATTCTGTTTGCAGAAGGGACCAGACAAATTTCTCTAGGTGTTCAGTAACAGGGAATGGAGGCTTTGGCCTTTGTCTTGGTTTGTTCCCAGCACTTAGTGTCCAAAAGTATCCTGACTCTCTACATAGACACACTTTTTTAAGCCATTGTGAGTAATAATACCATGGATAGAATTGAATTTTAATAGAGTTTAATTTATAAAATGATTTAAGTGGCTACTATTGTATCTTTCTCATATTGTTTTATTGAGGTTAGGGATAAAAAGAACATCACAAATGCATAAAAGCAACAATGACAATAATATTTTAATAATAGATCCCTCCTACTCCATTATTAACCCCCCCCCCCAACCATCCCATGCCCGGCAAATATTATGTCAATTTACGCTACAATTGTTCTGCTTCAACTACTCAGCTCAATAGTGGCATTGGGTAATGGCAACAGAGTCAATTCCAGTTGGCCTTACAGTCTAAGGCAAAGCCTGTCTTTAGTACTTTCTTCTTCCTTGGCATAGCCTTGGGGGGTATTTGAGTCCATGCCTGTGAAACCATAATATTGTGTTCCAACAGGAAGCTTGTATACAGGAGTATTGAATGATTTTGAGTGATCTGATTTCATTTTGAATTTGAGAGCGGGGAAACATCGTCACTAATATGTATGTGTCTACTTTGGAAGGTTATATCTGGAAAAGCTCTCTGGAAAAAAGAATCTGCTGGTTTGAGTAGATTGCTGGAAGGCAGATATGTATTGCTAACTCCTGATCAGCGGATAGATACATTGGAATATCTTTCCAAGTAGGCACAAATGACATATAGACATTTTGCCTTGGCTGTTAAATAATATCAACAATAATAAATGACAATAGTAGTAGTTGAATTAGTAATAGCCTTTAGTACCAATGTACTACTTAGGAAATCCAGCCAGTGCAAAATTAACAGAAATGCTGTGAAATAATGTTTTGCATTAATGTATAGCTCATGTGGGTGGCGCTGTGGGTTAAACCACAGAGTCTAGGACTTGCTGATCAGAAGGTCAGCGGTTCGAATCCCTGCGACGGGGTGAGCTCCCCTTGCTCGGTCCCTGCTCCTGCCAACCCAGCAGTTTGAAAGCATGTCAAAGTGCAAGTAGATAAATAGGTACTGCTCCGGCGGGAAGGTAAATGTCATTTCCGTGCACTGCTCTGGTTCGCCAGAATCAGCTTAGTCATGCTGGACACATGACCCGGAAGATGTACGCTGGCTCCCTCAGCCAATAAAGCGAGACGAGCGCTGCAACCCCAGAATCGGCCACGATTGGACCTAACGGTCAGGGATCCCTTTACCTTTACCTTTATAGTTCATGGAACTTAAGACTATATTACTTTATCCAGCCTGGAGGGTTGGTGAATTTGATTTGACCCTTTGGCCTGGGAAGGTTACACTTCTCAACTCTTGAAGCTTTGCTACCAGATGACTGGTTTCAATGAAAATTGACACATTCTGTTCTGTCCTTTCTTTTTTTGAATGAGTTTCTAGAAGTTTTAATGGAAATTAGAGGAGATTGGCATCTTCGTGCCAGCTGCTACACCCTTGTGATAGCTGACAGTGAAGGGAACTTTATGCCTGGGGAGGAATGGCAATAAGATGGAATTTCAGAGAATGAGACATTTCTTCTTATCAGTGCTTACATCTGATTTTGTTTTTTGTGTTTTTTTTTAAAGGAAAGGCTTTTTTAAAACCCTTGAGGAAAAGTAGCCTTGACAGCTGAAAGTTGCAAATGTGTTTGACATTATTATACTGCGCTATGCTTTGGAAATGTTAATAGGGAATTCAGTGTAGCATGTCTGTCATACGAAATAATGAAGACTTGTTGTGTAAATGATATATATATATATTTTCCTAATTGCTTCGTAGGTGGTCTTTGAGGCCTTGCATAATCTGGAGCCTCGTGGTTATGTGGTTGGATGGATCATTGCTATCAGCTTGCTGGTGGGAATTCTCATCTTCCTGTTTCTGGCTGTGCTGCTGTGGAAGGTAAGCTTTCTGTCAGACACAACACAGACACAAGGATTAGCCACGGCCTTGGCATAAAACGTGCATCTCTCTCCCCCCCCCCAGCCCCCTTTCAGTCCCTGGTAAGTATTTAACATCCATTAGCTTTAATGAGCAAACAGTGTTCCGCACTGAGGACATAAAATGTCAGAAAAAAGTTTATTCCCCTTATTGGGAAAATGGAAGATACATAACGAGAAGCTACTTCCACATATTTTTCTGCCAGTCAATATTCAAGTAGCTTCTTTAAAAGGTAAAGGGACCCCTGACCATTAGGTCCAGTCATGGCCGACTCTGGGGTTGCGGTGCTCATCTCGCTTTATTGGCCGAGGGAGCCGGCGTACAGCTTCCGGGTCATGTGGCCAGCATGACTAAGCCGCTTCTGGCAAACCAGAGCAGTGCACGGAAACGCCGTTTACCTTCCCGCCGGAGTGGTACCTATTTATCTACTTGCACTTTGACGTGCTTTCGAACTGCTAGGTTGGCAGGAGCAGGGACCGAGCAACGGGAGCTCACCCCGTTGCGGGGATTCGAACTGCTGACCTTCTGATCAGCAAGTCCTAGGCTCTGTGGTTAAACCCACAGCGCCACCCGTTAGCACCTAATTCCGTGACTTATTTAGCATCAAAACGAGCCCAACATAAAACAGGTAGTGTCCTCTGCGTGATTGCCCATCATAAAGAGTCATTTGGTCAGATGTTTTAGGCAGCTTTTTATTCAGGACATTTTCTGCTCTTTATTCATCACTATGATAAAACTTGGATGTTTTGGTTTTTGTTGTTTTTTAAAAAAAACAATTAAAGCAAATGTTTCCCTGCCTCCAGTAAACAGTATTTATATCTGTTGTGCAACCCACAGTTTTCACATCACCACCAGTAAGGAGATTGCATAGAAGTGTGGGCAGCATTTTGATGGTGCTGTTAGTTACACACCCAAACGATAGATCCCTGCCCCTAGGAGCTTGCAATCTAAGCAGACATTGTGGGCGGGTGAGGGGAGTCAAAAGGAGATGCAAGGGACAAAGGCATGTAAATGCCATTACATGCATTGTTGCATTGTTACTGCCACATCCTCCATTTTGGCTTGGTCACACCAGCTCAAGGAAACATAATTCCCAATACAAACAGCAGTCACACATGCAGCCTACTTCCTCAAGCACTCAAAAATTCTGGGGAGAGCATATACCTGAGTTTGGCTTCCTTTTTGAAGTTTTTGATATTTATTTACAAATATGCAAGTGAAGCGTAGGAAGAGACTGTGATTCTAATACGATCTAGTTGAGATTCCGGCATTGCAGGGACTTAGATGACCCACAAGGTACCTTCTAACTCTGCAGTTCTTTGATTCTATGGGACAGACAGCCTAGCACTCCTACAAGCTGCAACTTCAGTGCCTTACATCAGAGCCCCAGAGATGCTGCCTTTCCATAGTTAACCATACTCAAGGCGGCTTACAACATGAAGTGATTTACATAATTGCAAATGAACATAGTCACTGTTGTTGTTTAGTCGTTTAGTCGTGTCTGACTCTTCGTAACCCCATGGACCAGAGCACGCCAGGCACTTCTGTCTTCCACTGCCTCCTGCAGTTTGGTCAAACTCATGGTGGTAGTTTCAAGAACACTGTCCAACCATGTCGTCCCCTTCTCCTTGTGCCCTCAATCTTTCCCAACATCAGGGTCTTTTCCAGGGAGTCTTCTCTTCTCATGAGGTGGCCAAAGTATTGGAGCCTCAGCTTCAGGATCTGTCCTTCCAGTGAGCACTCAGGGCTGATTTCCTTAAGAATGGATAGGTTTTATCTTCTTGCAGTCCATGGTATTCTCAAGAGTCTCCTCCAGCACCATAATTCAAAATTCGGCGATCAGTCTCAAACTCCATGTCAAACTCCATGGACAAAGACAACAGGCAAACGAACATAATCATAAACAGTGGCGTAGCGTGGGGGGTGCAGGGGGGGCCGGCCGCACCGGGCGCAACATCTGGGGGGGCGCTCGCACTCGCAGCTCTCTGCTCCTAGCTGGCTCACTCACTCTCTCTCACTGCAGTGCTGGCTGTGCGAATCCGATCCGAGCCGCTGGGTCGCTGCCCACTGTGGAGGGGGTGGGTGCCAGGCGTGCGGTGCGGAGAGAGAGCGAGGGACTATCTGGGGGAGGGACAGTGCAGCGGCCGCCCAGCACAGCGCTGAGTGCGGGAGAGAACCACACCAGACCAGACCAGGCAGCAGCAAGAAGAAGCTGGCAGCGGCGGTAGGTTAGGGGTTAGGGGGCGCAAATTACTTGCCTTGCCCCGGGTGCTGACAACCCACGCTACGCCGCTGATCATAAACAATAAATAAAACACATCAAAAAGTACACAACGAAACTGAGCAATTTCCTCATAAGTAATAAGGTCTAAAAATAAAGATAAAAAATTAACATCAATAACAACAACATATGCCAAACATCCCCCCAGCCCAATATTCTGTTCAGCAGCCTGAGCTTTTGTAGATGGAGTCAGTCCAGGGTCTGTCCTCCCAGGCCAGGTAGGAAAAGGCTTACAAGGCAGGGAGCTGGTCTTCCAGGACTCACAGCCAAGATGGTCTCTTTCAAGAGGGTAAAGGGGGTTAGCCACAGTTTAAAAGACACTAGCCATTTTACCCTAACACCCCTGCCTCAGAGATAGGCCTTGAAGCATAAAGTCAGGCAAATTCACAGCTGCCATGGCAGACTCTAATGTAAATATCACATGCTTTCCATTACAGTAGCTTTTCAGTCCCTTCTTAATAACGCAATTTTAACATACAAAGCTCTCTTTCACAAAAGGAATACCTTGTTTATCACTGTCTTGCTTAGTGTTGGCCACAGATACACAGACCCTGTTTGGGAGATGTTGAAAGCAGCCTTCCTGTAAATACCCCACGGCTTATTTGTGCAGTCGAAAAGCAGTTGTGATGTTGTAAAACAAGAGCTTGAAATTGCTTGGGAGCTCAGCACCATTATAAATGCAACTTGTCCCCTGTTCCCTCTCTGTGGCCTCACAGTGTGTTATTCGTCTTTATTCTGCTGGCTAAAATGCACAGCTGAATGTTTTCTAACAGGAAAAGATATATATGAATCCTTTGCCAGTGATTTTCTGCCTAGCCTGTCATTTCAGTCCAGAGATCAAAAGAACATAAGAGAGAGCCTTCCTGGATCAGAGCAATGGTCCAACAAGTCCATTATCATGTTCTCACAGTAGACAACCAGATCCCTGTGGGAAACCCACAAGCAGGAGTCGAGCTGCTATTCAGAAGGGTTGCTGCCTCCAGCTGTGATCCTTCTTCTTATACGTGGGGCTGAAGTACCAGGGGCAAGTGGAAGGGAGGTCCTGTTATCTGCCTACTTAGAGCCCTCGTATTTACAGGACCGCCTCTCCTGGTATTCCCTGCAGAGGACCTTAAGGTCCATGAAAAATCATAGTTTAGAGGTTCCGGGCCCTAAAGAAGTCAGATTATCCTCCACCAGGGCCAGGGCCTTCTCAGTGATGGCTCCGACCTGGTGGAATGCTCTGTCTCATGAGACTAGGGCCCTGCAGGATTTAACCTCCTTCCTCTGGGCCTGTAAGACAGAGCTATTCCGCCTGGCTTTCAATTTGAACTTAGCCTGATCTTTTATTCCCCTTCCTTCCCTCCCCCTCCCCTTTTTATGAAGATTACCTGCTCTGGAACCCCACAGCTAATTCTCCCCGGTCTCCTCGCTGGCCCAAATAGGACTAATTTAGCCAGCTAGCCCTGGCTAAATTGATCATCTAATGCTTATTGGATGGATCCCCCCCCCCCAAATTGATTTTTGAATTCATGTGTTATACTGTATTTTATGCTGTTTTTTGCTGTATCAATTAAGTGTTTTAAATTTGTTGTTAGCTGCCCTGAGCCTGGTTTTTTGAACCGGGAAGGGAGGGGTATAAATAAAATTATTATTATTATTATTATTATTATTATTATTATTATTATTATTATTATTATTTTGCATGTACCATCCAGCATCCCCTAGCAGAATGCCTTTTTCAAATAAATACCTTCCTCAAAGGTCAAGCATTCATAAGAATGCAGCCTTATGCAGGTAACCATTACTTGGAAAAACGCACCCTGGGCTTGCAGCCCTGTGCATGCTTAGTTGGGAATAAACTGCACTGAACAAATTGGCGTGTGCATTCAAACAAGCATGCGACCAATGTCACAGTTACCTTTCAAAGAGACTTTTATTTGCATGACAGCCCCAGCCTCCAGGGATCGTGGGAAAAGAAATAAAGACTGACAATATTATGAAATTAAAATCAGGCCATAACTTTATTAAACTTCCGAATGTAGGGCGACCTTGGCTTAGGCCTTGGGCGTGTATCCCTCCCAGCCCCCCAGTCAGGGGAACTGGGGCACACCAGGGGAACTGGGATATGGGGGTGCTCTGTGCGACATAAGTGTAGTTCACTGACAACCTTTCAGCGCATGGCTAGGGACACCCATTTATATAACCCCTTTAAGAGGGGACCCTGGAATCGCCGCCGCAGGGGGAGTGAATCACCACTCCCTCCTCCATTATAGGGAAGAAAAGACTAAAGGATTCCACCCAAGGCCATAACCGCCAAAGTTGTGACGAATTGCTACGGGGAAGACAAAACCTGTCAATGCAGGAAAATTTCTTCCCGGTCCTTCAACAGCAACCAGTCATAGAACGTAGCAGTGCCTGTTAAACAGGGAGCAAATGTTAACCAGCAAACAAGAAAACATTAAATAAGGGAGGGTAGGGAGGGTGAATCTCCAAAGCCGCCTGCCTGGCTAATACCGGCTCCTCCCCCTATTTATGATGGGGCTGGCCCCACCTCCCAGCAATGAAACTTAATACTGTGGCTGCGCATGAACCTCTAAATAATACACTGAGAAGCAGGCCAGCCCCCTTCTGCTAGCAAGTTCCCTGGGAACTGTAGCACCGCACGCGATCCCGCAAAGGGCACCCACAATATATGATGTGAGTGCTCATTTTGTGATTTCCTGGGAATGTTCTGTTTATTTATTTACAACATTTTTTTGTTACCCTGCTCTTCAGTCAGGAAAGTATCTCAGAGCAGTTTACGAAGAGCAAAAATAATACAAGGTTGCATTTTTCCAAGTTATCCAACATCTTTTTAAAAAATACTTATTGTTTGAAAGCAAACCTGTCCAAACTAAACAAATAAAAAACTGGAGCCCCAAATCACAAAAAAATAAGTTTTTCATTGTTGTGGTATGTGTGTTTTTTAAAAGCTGTCACTTAGCTTTCTAACTTCCTCATAACTTTTTATGAGCTGCAGTTTGTTTCATAGTTGACAAATCCAGATATGTTCACCTCAAAATACTCCTCACCCCCTTTACAATGACATGATATTTGAAACACAATACTAGCATATTTCAAATGTAGCTTTTATTTTTGGCAAATCTTTTGGATAAATATAATAGTTTAGTTTCTGACCCAGCAGCATTCATATGTTTCATTTATTTTCCAAGAGTGACGTTTAAATGTGGTCATCTGCTCCAAATGAGTTCAGGTTAGAATCACAGGCTTTATTCTGCATACTCAGAACTGTGTATCACAGTGAGGAAATCAATTGGAACAAGCAGAAGACTACTCTGGTGTAAGTCAGTACAGGATGACTTCTTGCGAGCTGTCAAAATCACTTTACACACATGAAGGAATGATGGCAGATTATTATTATTTTAGAAGTCTTTGTCCTGCCTATTTCTCCAAATAGGTTTGAAGAGACTAGACAGCCACACAACACCTCTAGGGGGCTGGTGTGTCTTTGGCCCCCTCAATATTTGTTAGAAAGGGGCTGGGCCCACTCAGTGTTGAGGACGCCTAGCGTCACACACGTTGTAGCTTCAGTGGCCAGTTCTTCCAGAGCGCTTGGCCTCCTCCAGACAAAGTGACAGGTCCCCTCACACATTCAAATTAATAAGTTAATAGTATCTAGAACTGAGCCAGCAAAAATTACACAACTGATCAAAGACTGCTTTAAGAAGCCAGGTTTTCACCAACCACCTGAAGCAATAGAGTACAGTCATACCTCAGGATAAATATACCTCAGGATAAGTATTTTCAGGTTGCGCTCCACAGCGGCCCGGAAGTAACGGAGCGCGTTATTTCCGGGTTTCGCCACTCACGCATGTGCAGACGGTCAAAATGACGTCACGCGCATGCGCGGAAGCGGCGAAACGCGACCCACAGACGCACAGTCGCATCTTACGTTCTGTTTAGGATGCGAACAGGGCTCCGGAACGGATCCCGTTCGCATCCCGAGGTACCACTGTAATGGGGCCTGGCAGAACTTGCTTGGCAAGGCCTTGCCAACTGACCCTAGTTGATACCAACGTTGCCTCCTGAGATCTAGGGATTTGAAGCAGAACCTCAGAAGATGAACTTTGTGGGACAATTGGATGGAAACTCCCATCCGCTTCCTTCATGTTTAGATTCGGCAAGCTGCATGGACTTGTACAGTTGAAGTTTATTCCATTAAGCCGGCTCTTTACAAACATGCTTAATACTTGCAACTTCCTCCTTCAGGAAAATGTGACTTCACAGTCAATACTCCTGATATCCATTAGGAGTATCCATGGGGAGGATGGGCTTATGAAATTTGCAGTCACCATGAAGTCATGCAGTGAATGACTGGTAATTGGAGTGTGACTTTGCCGAGCTCTCCAGAACAGGGCATCTTCCAGTATCTACTAGTCCAGGGGTCAGCAAACTTTTTCAGCAGGGGGCTGGTCCACTATGCCTCAGACCTTGTGGGGAGCCGGACTATATTTTGGGAAAAAATAATGAATGAATTCCTATGCCCCACACATAACCCAGAGATGCATTTTAAATAAAAGCACACATTCTACTCATGTAAAAACACCAGGCAGGCCCCACAAATCACCCAGAGATGCATTTTAAATAAAAGGACACATTCTACTCAAGTAAAAACACGCTGATTCCCGGACCGTCCGCGGGCTGGATTTAGAAGGCGATTGGGCCGCATCTGGAACAGCCTATGTTCTAGTCCAAAGCCTGTTCCAAGCAAGCATGGACTTTCCATCCTTTTGCTGAGATGTGCACATGTACAAGGTTAAGTGGAAAGGCCCAGTGGGTTCAGGCAGCTGCATCACTTGTTCAGCTTTGGCTAGCTCACAGCTGAACGTGTGAACAGACTCCATTGAAATGCATTATTTTGGGGGTGACAAATCTGTTGTCGTTCATTGGACGAACATGCATGAAATCAGAAGTCCTTTTGCACTCCAGGCAGTGTGAGACTTGCTGTTCAAGGAGAGGAGAAACCTGTGCGCTAAGCCTCAGTTTTTTAAACCCATGAAGGTCCGAGCTTATGGTCCATGTAGGAAAAGGCTGTGCAAATTTCATCTACCATGCCCAGGGCATAGGAAGTTACTCACAAATGAGCTAGTATGAGCATTGACAGTTTTACTGTATGTACAAACGCTGTGACAGATTCGGTAGAGAAACGAGATGGATTATGCACAGTTGCCACTTCATAGAAATAGGAACTTGGTCAAGCCTCTCCTTATTCTTCACTTTCTCCTTATTCTTTCCATTTGTCCTTCACAAGTAATTGCACTTTGTTGGTGGTCTGGGTATATGCTTGCAAAGGCAACACATCGTCTGCAATCATGTGGGTAAACAGTCTATCTGATTTTAAAGTTTGTCCAGTGGGGACACTGCATACATCAAAAACCAGTTACACAGTCTAGCTTTTATCTTGGCACCAGATAAACATATTTAATCCACTGGCAAGCAAGAAGTCCTTTTGTGGTGCAGCAGACCTTTCAAAATATCCAGTATTCTTAAGAACCCAAGCCAAGACACACTATATATGCCAACTTTAAAATTGCAAATAAGCGTATATGATTATAAAATTCTCAGACATATAAACTTAAAAGAGCAGATACATTTTAAAAATAAACAACTGTTCCATAGGTCCATCGTTCTGAGAACTGGGAGGTATTAATTCCTTGATATGCATTTACCCCTGGTTGAACCAAGCACAGAACAATTGTTTATGCTAGTAATTATGGAAAAGATACAATTTTCTGTCAAATATTCTGTATTTTTGGCAGGCAAAATGAACCATTTACATTACTCTTTTATTGAGCTCAGTGATACTAGTTAAACTTTAGCCTAAATATAGAGTTTTTAAAGCAATGCCAGAAATTTTGTAATATTTTTTGTATCCTTTTGGAGGAAAAAAAGAGTAGCATATTTAATAAATCATTTGCCTGACAGTGATACAGCATTTAGCTACTACCGTGTTCCAGCTGGGTTTTGCGAAATATGAATGTACTTACGTTGTCGTTCAACTATATTTTGCTCTTCTCATTTCTGAAGAGTAAAAATTGGGCAAAACACTTCCTGGGGTTTATCACCTTCATTATAAAGGCAGGATTTTGTCAACTAATAGTTAACTCCCACTGATTTCAGTAATCATGTTAATCACGTCCTTATGTATCTCCCATTAATCTCAATGATCATTTGAAAGGGCTTCAGTTTTTGCGAGTCATGCCTGATATCCAGAAAAAATATTAAAATCTAAAACTTTCAGTGTTAACACATTTTTGTTAATACAGATTCATACTTAAGGCCTAAAATGGTTATCTAAACTCATTCATTTTAAATGGAATTGATGAATAAAGCAATATGATCTCAAAGTCGTGACTTTCAAACTATGGTTGCATTTGAAGGAACATCTGTGGCCTTGTAAACCATGGTTTATAACGCTGTGGATGAGCACCATGGCTGTACATTCCTCCTTCCTCCCTCCCTCCCTCCCTCCCTCCTGTCACATGATGTAGTCTGAGCTTCTTGTCCTGGTTTGTTAACTGACATTAAGCCAGTTTCCCAGTTTGGATGTAATTGGGAACTCAAGCTTAACACAAGTCTGTTGAATGGTTTCTTTAAATGTAAAGGTTCATCATTGTTCCACTCCATGTGTGTGTCTTTAAGGGGCCAGAGCAAGGGCCAGAGCAAGATAACGAGACCCAGCTTTGCAGCTGTGAAACATAACAGGTGCTGCTGAGTTGTATTTGATTAAGGTGTGTCAGCATCTGGGTAGAGTATATAAGGAGCAGCACCTAGCTCTCCCATTACCCTGGGGGACGGGTTGGTGGTTGGGTCTGGTTTGTTGATGTATTTAGTGTAAATGGAGTTTTTGTTTTTCTTATTAAAACCTTCTTTAAGTTATTTTTGAGTCCCTTTTTAATGCATGATCTCCCCAGCAAGCTCTCTGCAGCGTTACTATACTGCAAAAAGCCAACAAAGTCAAGATTGATTTCTATACCAAAGCCAGTGGCAGCAGGGCAGGGTTGGAGTGTGCAGCCATAACTCATCCATGGTTTCACAAACCATGGTTTATGACTTTCCAAATGTGTAATATTAAGCGAAACAGATTTTTTAAAAAATAGTTCATCTTTATTCTATATGTATGAAGGACTGCTCCTTCCCAGTCCCTGTACTCTCTTAACATAGATAAAGAGTGTCAGGTGAATGGGAGAACGGGGCATGTTTTATTTTTGTGCAGTTGTTGTAGTTAATATGGGCTGAATAGAGAATGTGCACATGCGGCAGTGATTGTGCACATTCCCACGGCACAGGGAATGTGCACAAAGGGATACGGAAATATTGTCAGGTCAACATGCATAGGTTCCAACCTTAACTAAGGACTCTTTCCAATGCTGCAGTTATACTCATGCAGCCGACATCCCTTCATGCAGTGGAACTTCCTTTTCCTCTCCTGTCCCTCCCAGCACACCTTGCACCCTAAAAATCAGCTCCAGAGGATTGAGTAGATTTTTTTGTAGGTTTAGGTAGAGCAGAAGAAGCAGAAGTCCTGTTGCACCAACAGAACTCTGCTTCAGCTGCATTGAATACAACCCTATAATCCCAACATGTAGAAATATGATAATCATACATAGGAAATGGAAGGGTCTTCAGAAGTATCTGTATCTGCAACTACTGAAATTTCAGTAAATAACTCTAAGAAAGTGGAAGTATTCACCTTGTTGGCATATAAGTATTTCACCAATTTAATCTTCTTGGTCATCCTCTGAATCTGTGAATGGAAAGGATATTTTCCCCTATACAGTGCTTTCCCTTTAACTTTTCCTGAGCTGTGTCTTTTGGCAGTTCAGTGGATATTTAAGCCTTTCGTTGCCTGTTCTTGTTGTGGTGATTAATTGCTGTTTAGTCCCAACCGCTTACTTTGGGTTTGAGACATCTATTTTTGTAAGGAAGGGAGAGAGAGATTTCAAAGACTAGAATCTGCATTTTAGTTATTGCATTATTTTCTGCCTTTAAAATGCCTGCAAATTAATTCCCATCTTCCCTTTAGTTATGCTTCAAACAGAAATGCAATTTTTACCACCTCTAAAAAGTTTTATTTAAAGAATGCAGTAGATGGCAGTGTAACTATACTGGATGATGTTGATTTTGCTTAGCTAAAGGATCTGGGAATTGACTTTTGCATTCAAACTTCGCCTTAGTGCCATTTCTGCTGGGGCTCAGTTACATTTCTAGTACTATGTGGCGACAATGTTCAGTTCTGCTTTTCAGTTTTCACTGGGAACCATGGGGAATTGTTAGCAGAAGTTGTCAGGTGACTTTTGCTGCTTCCCTGAAGCATGTAAAGTGACTATCATGCTATGTTGAAGCCAGGGGACAGATTTTCCCTTGGCTTTGTTTCTGTACAACACAAAGCATAGCATGGTATTAGGGATGGAGCGCCTAATTGTATGCGCAGTCATATGCAAACATATGTATCTTCTACACACACATAAGGACATTCAGTTCTCTAAGAGAGCCAACAAAGTTTGAGTTATCAATTGCATCTGATAATCAGGTTAAAGGTACTTTGAGTAGTATATATGAGATCATAACTGATTTGGAATCATCAGGGCACAGTGGTCGGGTAGAATGGAAACGAGATATGTTGATGACAGTTTCAGAGGAAAAACATGTCTAGATTTGGAAGAATGTCTCATGTTCTACTGTATGTATGAATTTTAAAGAGGATTTGTGAATGACGAAAAAGCTTATGGCACCAACTAGATTAAATGACAATAATTTAAAAAGGCAGGCTTGGAAGCAATTGATATAATTAAACAATTGATGGCCTTTTAATCTTCATTTGGTGGGGGTTATGCTTATTTTTACTATGCTATATGTTTTTTGTGTTTTGATATTGTAAACTGCCCTGTGGTCCTAGGATGAAGGGCAGTATAGAAATGTAATTAGTAATAATAATAGTAATAGTTAAAAAATAGCTGTAGTGGCGAAAACTAGTTAAAATGTATTGTTATAGTACTGCAACATTTTTGTAGCATTGAAGAATGCTTTTGACTTCATTTTCTTGCACACGTCTAATATTTGAATAAAAGAAAAATGAATAGGAAATATCATAAAAGGTCGCAGTAGGGAAAGAAAGATCAGTGCAGAAAAATATGACACTGTGATTTTCAGAAAATTCTATCCCAGTTTATAATGCTCATTTTCAGGTTCTAATGCTCATTTTCCTGGAAGTCGATCCAAATCTCTTCCCCCCTGCCCCGCCCATCCTGTTGATTTCTTTTTTATTAATAATTTTTTTATTTGCAAATTTTATTTTGATTTTCCCCTGCTTATTTCTTGACATTGATTGGTGGTTCAGAGGCAACTAACACTCATTATTTCCCTTTCATAGAGCAATAATCTGCAGATGGAAAGAATTATCCAGAATAAAGCAACAGGTTTTTGAACCGTTGCCAAACACTTAACACAGATTGCATGTTGTGAATATGGGAGTAGTGACTTTTTGTACAATCAAGCTAATTGCATCAAATGGGGGATATTCAGAAGTAGTGCACTTTTTACAGTGACAAGCCTGACCGTCACTTTCACCTGGAATAGAAATAAGCATTGGCAAATTGTCCAGTGCTTAGACGGGGAGAAATTACAATAACTAATAACTGCAAACTCATAAATGAAGACAAAGTGTAAACACTAACAAGCTGAGCTGAGCTAAGACTGAGTTAGAGAGGTATGTACTTGCAAGCCAGGAAGCAGTTAGAATGCCTGTTAGGCAGTACTTTGAAACAGTGAATGGTGCTTGTTCTGGAATGTGAGCTAAAATGCAACCCATTTTGTAATAGATGCTCTTACTTTTGCAACTAAACATCCCAAATGTACAGTGTTGATTACTGGTGAAATGGAAATCTCTCTAGAAATATTTAATAGATGCATGGTGAGCTACACACACACTTTTTGGCGGTGGGGGAACAAACAGCCAAAAAAGCAGTCTTTGTTCTTGCTGTTGATCTGATGCTTTTTCTCCCCAAAATTGCTTTCCCTTTATCTTTTTGACCCCGCTTCCCAAAAAACACTGTCTTATTTATATCCTGCATATTGATCTCTTTGTTTTGTCTTTATGCTCACCCAAAACAACAGAGCCAAAATATATTCAATGCTAATAGGATCAATGCTGGCCCCTTGCCCCATCTTTAGTCATCTCAGGTGGGACCAGTCATTTTTAATTAATCAGAAAAGCTTCGGGGGAAAGACATTGCATTCCCGCTGGGCCAGTCTCAAGGAAGAACGCTGCTGTATCTTATTGCAGGCTTCTTTTCAAAATTCTTCTTTTCCAAGCCCTCTTCTGACCTGTATTTGTCAGTTAAGTGCCCCCTCCCCTCCAAACGTTTAGAAAGTTCACAAAGATCACAAAAAGCCTTGAGGAATGTTCCATCCCTGAAACCTACAAAAATAAGCTAGGCCCACCCCTAAAACAAGATACATCCCACACATAGTTTCTGCCACCCAAATTACCACTGGAGAAGAGAGACCCTTTCTTGACCATCATTAATTAATCAGCCTTGATCGTCTTATCTTTTACTGATTCGAGCCCTTTTCAGATGTTATATGAACAAGGGGCAGAAGGTTAGGAATCCACAAGCCCAGATCTCCATCCATTAATTATATTGTTTTCTCCTGCTCTGGAGGGTAAGACTCGAACCAAAGGCTTCAAGTTAAAAGAAAGGAGATTCCCTATGCTATCAAGATTTTTGCTTTTTCTTGGGCTGTGCAATTTTTCATTATCTTTTGGAATCTGCATGTTGTGAATGGATCACAGGACAAATATTGGAGCTGCCCCTTTATTTTGTGCGTTAGTTGTAAATGGTAAAGCACACATGCTCACTTTAAAGAATTTTGTTTCAATTTAAATGCATATATGAGAGTGCCTTATCTCCCTCTGTTCTGGCCTGGTTTCAGAGCACTTAACAGAGATTATAGCAAAGTCAACAGCAGCAGAGATGGCAGCAAATCTTTGGTTTCCTAGCAGAATCACCTGTAGATTCTCGGTTTCATGCTTCATTAATATTTATTAACTTTTCCAGCTCATTTTAATGCTTGTGGGAAGCCCTGCGCACATATTCTTGATCCAGTTGTGAAATAATACAAGCGCCTGAAATTGTTGCAACAAACTTTTAGAGATAATTCCTGAAGCAGATGTTTTGCAAAGAGACATTTTTTTTATTAAAAGAACAGTAGGAAATAGTCTGCTCTTGCTTGTTTGGCCCTGGAGGAAATTAAAATGCATTTCTGTAATTTTGATCATAACTTCTACAAGTGTAGATTTTAATGTTCAAAGTATGCTGTTTGCGTGAAGAAAAGGCACCTTTAGGGCTCCGCAAGCAGTTTTAAAGGACAATAAATCAAATGCCTTTGCATATTTTAGGAACGCAAGTAATGTGGCAATTGTGTTATTCAATAGTTGAAGAGTTTCATTACTTTGAAAAGTAACTATGTAATAACAATATTCCCAATATGTACAGTCTTGCAATCCTGTACATGCTTACCTGGGAGTAGGGATGTAAGAAGGCATTGTTTTCCATTCTGCGTTGTACCCATCATATGCAGCCCTGTTTCTGTTCACCTGCAATTTCTCTTCTGCCCCAAACTGCGCTATTCATCCCTGTTGCAAGCTCACTTAGCTTAAGTAATTAATTAAAGGTAAAGGTACCCCTGCCCGTACGGGCCAGTCGTGACCGACTCTGGGGTTGCATGCTCATCTCGCTTAAGAGGCCGGGAGCCAGCGCTGTCCGAAGACACTCGCGGGTCACGTGGCCAGTGTGATGAAGCTGCTCTGGCGAGCCAGCACCAGCGCAGTGCACGGAAACACCGTTTACCTTCCTGCTATAAAGCGGTACCTATTTGCGCTTAGGGGTGCTTCCGAACTGCTAGGTGGGTAGGAGCTGGGACCGAACGACGGGAGCTCACCCCGCCGCGGGGGTTCGAACCGCCGGCCATACGATCGGCAAGTCCTAGGCACTGAGGTTTTACCCACAGCGCCACCCGTGTCCCACAAGTAATTAATTATGTAACTCATATAAATTATATTGTTACATTATTCCACCCCATTCATTTCGATACAGAGTTAAATGCAATGCAAGTTTCTCACTCGGGGTGTGTGTGTGTGTGTGTGTGTGTGTGTGCATCGACAGGTGTAATGTATAATTTTGAGAACTGAGAGCAACAACAGCGAATACCAAATGTATTCACTGGATTGACTTCTGTTCCAGCAGTGGCGTAGCGTGGGGGGTGCAGGGGGGGCCGGCCGCACCGGGCACAACATCTGGGGGTTAGGGGGCGCAAATTACTTGCCTTGCCCCGGGTGCTGGCAACCCACGCTACGCCACTGTGTTCCAGACATCAAACGAATGAGTGAATATGGGCAGTCTCCACGCTGTTCTGTTTTCATCAGAATTGTCTGACATCCCTTCCTGGGACTAAGTCCCATTGTACTCAGTGGTGCTTACTCCTGAGTAGGCTTATCTAACATGACTTGGCAGGAGGTGCATCAGGATCAGGGCCTGCCCAAGACATTTTGCACCTTGAGGCAAACTTCAAGATGGTGTCCACACTGTTCCTTATTCAGAAGTCTGTAGCTAAGTGTGATGCCTCACTTTGCCGAATGGTAGAGTCAGCCTTAATCAGAATCTACTTGTAGAGATCTCAGAGTGACTTAGAATCGTCATGTTAGTAGGGACCCTGAGGATTATCTAGTCCAACCCCTCCAGTGCAGGAATATGCAGCTTTCCCATGTGGGGATAGAACCTGCGACCTTGGTCTTACCAGCACCACACTCCAACCAATTGAGCTGTCCTTGAAGTAGGTCAGCAAAGTTTTCTGACTCACGCTTTCTTTACAACAGTAACAACAACATGGCAGACAACTACCCCCACCCCAAAAAACCCATACTGCTGAAATGAAGAAAGTCATGTGGGGGCATAATAGCTACAGACTGTGAGCTCATTTCAGTCCTGGTATTCAATTCCTGGGCTCTGAATTCTTTAACCGTGTGCCTTCTGTACTTGGGTCTCTGGAGTCTATTTTAATCCTGCACACCTGATGTCTATGCAGCCCTGATGTATAGGGTGACACTTTAGATGGCAAGCAGAGAACTTCATGATTAATTTTCCTGTGAGGGTGGGTGGGAATTCCCTACAGTACGATAATCTTTATTGTCATTGTCCCATACAGAACAACAAAATTGAAAAAATCTACACCAGACATTCAAAAGCCAACAAGCCTGCTGTCCCAGCTATCCCAGCCTGGTTAGCCCCCTAAAAACTCTGATACCCCATAATTAAATACAATGTACTCCCATAGAGACAACCTTAGACTGAGTTTAAAACCAAAATCGCATTTGGATGGAAACTGTTTCTCAGGAGGCTAGTCCTCGCCTTTATAACCCTGTACCTTCTTCCAGAAGGCAGAAGCTGAAAGATCATTTCCGGGGTGCGCACTATCCTGCACTATCTCTGCAGCTTTCTTATGGCATCTGGAAGCATAGATTTGATCCAAGGTGGGAAGTGCGCACCCCTACATTCCCTACACACACACTTTAGGGAGAACTGGAAGCCAGAAACCTTCTCTCTGACATTGTAGTTTTCCATTTAATCCAGTATGCTCTTCTCCCAGTGGTGAGTCCAAAAGCACAACATCATCTCTCCCCTCCCCCTTTGGGTCTCCCAGCTACCTAAGTTGGTAGCCATCCCAACATCATGTTCCTACATCATGTTCCATAGTTTAAAGCAGGCACTGGTGCCGGGAACACCATATGGATAACCTCTTCCTAAATGCCCAGCATCATATTGAAAAGAGCTGAAACAGGTTACAGACAAGGGAATTCTGGACTTTTGCTCAGTATTTAATTTGATAAAAGGTTTTCAGTTTCAAAGTCATGTTTCATAGAACCGTAGCTGGATCCAATCTAATGTACAAAGGCATTTTAAATATGTTCCGTGTTGGGGAAGAGGGTAATAACATCTGACTGATGGAGGCAGGCGAAAACATCACACCCTGCAGGAGGGTGAGAGCAGGTTTAAAACAGTAGGAATAACATAAATGTTTAATTACAATGAACAAAATATTGACTTAATGATCGCAATGGCATGCTGCTATGTTTGAGTAATTACTCCTGAACGGTTACCCAAACCTCTTTATTGCAATCATTTTTGTTTATGGGAAGGACATAAAAATCCCAGTCAGGAAGAGGAGACTCAAAATGTTCACGCAAATCAAATTGTTTTAGTCAGGGGTGGGGACTTGTAAAACTACTGATTAATATTAAATGGCCAGAAATGGCAACTCCGCAACCTTCTTCTTTGAACAGAAAGGTTTGAAATTCCCTTAAAGGCAGCAGATATGATTTCCCATTAGAAAGAGAAGGCACAAAAAAATGTGTTCTTATGTAGCTCCCATTGGGCAGGAGAAGTTTCTGGTGTTTGCCCTCACAAGCCTATGGTCATACAAGTGTGCTTCCCTCCTGGACAGTTCACCCCAAAATACTATCACGTGTGAAGTATAAAACTTGTTAGCTATAGGGCAGGCTTCCTCAACCTCGGCTCTCCAGATGTTTTAAGACTACAAATCCCATCATCCCTGACCGCTGGTCCTGCTAGCTAGGGTTCATGGGTGTTGGAGGCCAAAAGCATGTGGAGAGCCGAGGTTGAGGAAACCTGCTACAAGGGATCATTAGATACAAGTAGTTTCAACATCACTCTTCTAAAATAAGAAGTGCTCTTGAATTTTTTCATAAATTGAAAATGGGTGTCATTTTGGAAGGTCCTGTTGAGGTGAAAGATCTGCAAGAATCTCTAAGGGAAGTGTAAAAAATGAATAAATCCCAATGTGAGTAGCAACATCTCCCCGTTTTCCCCATACTCACTTTTAAGCATTGTTGCCAAATGTATCCTAAAGCAAAATGTGAGGAGTCAGTGAGAATGTGGAAACATCATGAAGAACTTGAAAGGGAAGAATCTGTCAGATTAGCAACATTTCTCAGTGGTTTTTTAAACGTCTCCAAATGCAACTTTCAGGGGAAATTTGGTTTGAACCGCTGACAAGAGAAGCTTCTGCTAATAGGAGTGCCTCTCAACTCAGGTTGATTTTTGGACTGAGCTGTGTGTGTGTGTGTGTGTGTGTGTGTGTGTGTGTCAGGAGAAACTCCTCTCATTTCTGTGCATTTGTTTGTTTCTTCAGAAGAAAGGTGGGCACAAGGTGGTATATATGTTCTGCAGGACAAGGCATCGGGCTTCCCATACCCCAACCCATATAAACAAGAGACCAATAAGACTGGGTTTGGGGTCAAAACAAGCCACAACTTTTTTGAATACAGATGCAAGAGGTTTGGCTTGGGCATGGGGCAATCTAGATACTTCCGGCCCGCCTGCCGGAAGTGACACGTAGTCAATCCAGGTGGGGGTTCCTAAGACTTACATCAAATAGGGTGACCCCCCCACAGGGACTGCTGTCTGGGGGAGTGCCTTTGGCCCTGGCCCCCCTGGACATGGCTACTCCCCCCGGATCCCTTTAACGGGATACCCCAGTGTTTGGAGGGGCAGGCGGAGACTACAGCCTCCCCTCCACCCAAAACAAGGGATTGCCCCAATGCTCAACCAGGTGTGATGAATTGCTATGAGGTAGGCAAAACCACTGAGTAAGATCCAATTATCCTGGTGGGCAAATCCTTACCCGCCCCTGTAAAGAACGGTGACCACCGTATCCACAGCAAAGTCATTGCCTATCAGTGTAAACTGAGGGTGGGTGGGATGGGGGAAAACCCAGCACAGGAACAAACAGGCTGTGTCCCAGGTGCTGGCTGCTTAAATGGGCAGGGGGCGGATCCGAGGGAAGCCCACAGTCAGCTCCATTGGCTCCGCCCCCTGGCACAGCCCACATCCCAGGCTGCATCCCCATTCGCCAATGCAGGGTGCAGGCTAAGATCCAGCTCCTGATAGGCTTATGTCACCTATCAGGAAGGGCACTGCCATTTGAATGCCAATCACCATCACGGTCCCAGTGAAGCCTTTTCCATCCAGCAGTGCTGCTGCACCAAGAGATGTAAGTGGACTGTTATGTACTGAGTTGAATAGGATCCTAAATGCAGCAATTTGATTGGTCCTGGAACAATAGGATTCAGAATGCAGAAGTCTGATTGGTCCTAGAACAATGCAGCAGTATGATTGGTCCACAGGAGCCACCCAATCCAGCTCCAGGTGGAAGTGAATCCACAACCTGATTGGCCTACAGGAGAATCCCGGAATTAGACAATCATGTGCAGCCCACTGTGTAAATAATGTATATAAAGCAGATATTTTGGGGGAACATTCATTCCTCCTCACCACTATGAGCTGAATAAAGAGCATGGAATCCACTCTCAACTCCGAGTATATTTCATGGACTTACCTCACCCAATTTATCCTCACAGCAACTCTGTAACATACATTAGGTTGGGAGATGGTGACTGGTCTAGTACGATTCATGGCTGAGGGAGTTGTGTTTAGTAGCAACTTGGTGGAATTGTGCATTGTGGTGTGGCAGGTAAGCCTCTTCCTAACCAATTACTTGCTGGCCTCAGAACTCTGAGGATTAGCTGTAGGTACAGAGCGCCTGATTTCAGCTTTCAGATCTTAATATACAACCTGCTCACAGGGAAAGAAACAATTGTTCTTCTTGTTGCTGTACCGACTATTGTCCCGATACTACTGTTGTTGCCAACCCCTTCCGCCACTTTTCACGCTAGCGACCACAACCATCCAATTCCCCCCCCCCGAACACCACCAACCCACACGCAAACACAATGACCATATATATCTTATTTGCACATGCATGTGAAATTAAAAGGGCAATGAGCAGCACTTTGGTCAGGGGTCCCTTTACCTTTAAAGCGCCCTGGACAGGGAGAAATGACTGGCAGAGTTCGTGACCAGGGAGAAGAGATGGTGGAAGAAGACTGGAAGAAATTTAAAGACTACTTGCAGAAATATTGTAAAATTAAGGAATGTTAAAATGATGTCTGATGGAAAATAAGGGGTATTGGTAAAAAGACTTTTAAGAATATGTAAATAGGGTTTGACAATTGGAAAATCTATATACATAATAGGTTAACATCTTGAGTAAGGATAAATGTTAGAGGGTAAGGACTTGCTGAATTAAATACCTGAACTGGTATACAAAAAGGGAGGTGTGAGGAGGTCAAGAAACTAGTGAATGAAGTACAAGATATGAAAATACTAATTTATTCTCTGTTTTGCTTTTTGGTGTTTTTTTCTCTTTTTCTCTTTTCTTTTCTCTTCTTTTGTTAACTGTTTTTACATGTGTTAACTGTAACTGTTAATTGTTAACTTTTTTATTGTGTATTTCTTATGTGTTTTGTTCTTGCATTTTTCCATTATTGTTTTTCTTATGTTTAAATTTTGAAACTTTTTATGATTTGTGAAACTTTAATAAATAGTATTAAAAAAAAAAAAAGCGCCCCGGATGGTTTGGTCCAGTGAAAGGCGCCTATAGGGTGCTGCGCTCATCTTGCTTTTCAGGCTGAGGGAGCCGCCGTTTGTCCACAGACTGCTTTCTGGGACAGAGGTGGAAGGCTGAAGGGGAAAATAGATACTGTGGATCCTTCAGACCAAACACCAACCCAGATATCTGTTCCCATGCATGTATTGTAGCACCCAACCCTCCCTCAAGTCCCCTTCAAGTTACTGGAACACCAGTCCAAAAAAAATTCATCTTAAGGACTTTGCAAATTGCGATGCGTGTATATCAGAAATGCACTCTTCACGAAGATTTCTTTTTCACTTGCAGATGGGCTTCTTCCGCAGAAAATACAAAGAGATCATTGAGGCTGAGAAGAACAGGCAAGAGAATGAAGACAGCTGGGACTGGGTGCAGAAAAGTCAGTAAACTTCTGGAGGGGAACCTTGGAAGCCCATTCATGTGATACACACTCGCTACCCTATTGATCCTGCTCTTGTATCTTCCATATGTGGAAGAAGGAATCTTCTCCAGATTTTTCGGAGGCCCTGTTGTTCATCATCATCTTAAGCTAGGGAATGTATCCTGAGGCAACCACTGCAGGCATGTCAGGTGACTGGAGCAATTTGTACTTTCTGGAAGAGATGAACCTTGATAACTGAGCTGCAGTGCAGAACAATATTTATGAATCCAACACTTGTGGTATATACCCTCAGGGGAAGACTGTTGCCTAAAAAAAGTATTTTTTATAAATATAAGCTTTTTATACTGATTTTGACTTTTTATATATTTGTATCAATGTTTTATGTTTTCTATTGAATAGCTTTATATATATATATAGTTCACTAACAGTGCAGTCTTGTACACGTCTACTTACAAGTAAGTCCCATTGAATTCAATGGGACTTCCCTCCAGGTAAGCGAGTATAGGACCGCAGCTTAAAGCACTGATATCCAGCTGAACTCTTGGACATGCATATATCATCCATACTGTACATTTGAACTTCAGTGCAGAAGAGGCAAGCAGATGAAACGAGATGAAACACCCTACGGACGCAATCCACTAGCCTTGGTGATGTTGTATATAAAGCCTTCAGTGGCACTAAGCCAAAATCCTTTCATTAAAAAGGTGGGGGGGGGAGGGAAGGAAAATATTTGAGTTGGGAGCTAAAGAACCATAAATGCTGCTCACATTGGATTTTGTGTGTGTGTGTAATTCTGCTTTTCAGGGATCTGTCTATAAAGTATGTCACATTCTGGTTTTGTTTTGAAAAATACACTGCCCTTTTAAATCTCCCTTCTCACTTGGATGCAGATATGTCACGCCATCCTTCCCTAGGAGACCCTTTTCTAAAATAAGAAGCAGCACTTTTACAATTTCCAGACAGTGGCGTAGCGTGGGTTGTCAGCACCCGGGGCAAGGCAAGTAATTTGCGCCCCCTAACCCGTGGATTTTAGCAGGGGGCAGTGGCGTAGCATGGGGGGTGCAGGGGGGGCGGCCGCACCGGGCGCAACATCTGGGGGTTAGGGTTAGGGGGCGCAAATCCATGGGTTAGGGGGCACAAATTACTTGCCTTGCCCCGGGTGCTGACAACCACGCTACGCCACTGGCAGGGGGCAGAGAGCTGCGAGTGCGAGCGCGCCCCCTCCAGATGTTGCGCCCGGTGCTGCCGGCCCCCCCTGCACCCCCCACACTACGCCACTGTTTCCAGAACAACCCCTCAACAGTGTTTTTAGGTAGGACTTAAGTGATACCATTTCTTTGCACTTCAAACATGGCTTGGGTAGCGAGTGATGCACCAAACTGAATACAGCCCCTCCTGGTTTTGCAGTCTCAGGCAGGCAGCACAGACAGGAGCATCCTGAAACTTTGTCGACAGCTTCTGAGCTGTGCTTAGTATAAGAGGGTTGAATATGGAACCTGCCTGACGTGTAAGGGCAGGATTCAGGTTGACAAATTCAGAAAATCCATTTAGAATAAAATAAGAAATGTTTTTCTTCTTTTTTGCAATTTCCTCCCCCTAAATGGTTAATCTATTTTTTTTTTAAATGTACCATCCTCTATCTAGAACAAAGGTGAAGGAAAATCAGAGGTCATGGGAAAAGAAGGCATGGGTTGAGGGATGTAAAGAAACAGTATTTAATGGCAGAGTATGGGGAAGGGCAAAGATGCTCAGTTGCAGAACATCTGTCCCGCATGCCTAAAATCCTAGGTTCAGTAATTGCCAGGAGTGCCCTTGTCCGAAACTTTGGAAAGCTGCTTCTGTTCATTGAAGATTAGTCAGATGGACCAATGGTCTGATTCCTATGTTCCTCAAATGGATGCTGTAACAGTACAATTCTGTACATGTCTACTCAGAACATTTCACCACTTTAGGCAAAACGGGGAGGTGCTGGGCCCGCTCCACTGCCCCTCTGCCCAAACCTCACTTACTGGGGTTGCAGGGCGGCAGCTTCCGGCAAATCTCGCAAGAACTAGCCGACTTCTTGCGAGATCGCATGTAAGTTCCATGAGATCTTGCAAGATCTTGCTGGAAGCTGCTGCTTCTCCTCCCTTCTCTAGTGGCAGGGATGGGCAGCTGCCTCAGTCTGCCTCATGGCTGGGCCAGCCCTGACCCAGGCATCCCGTGGAGTTCCATGGGGATTACTGCCAGCTGCCTGGTTCTAGGACTGCAGCCTAAATGATTGGGCTGCATGTCTATCAAAATCACTTTGCTCCCCCCTCTCGATGTGTGGCATGCTTTATAGATGGCAAACTATTCCTTGCAACCAAATGACAGGAACTGTCGCTCATTTCGGCTTCTATGTACCCTTGTTCATAGGGCATATTGCACTGAAGAAAGCAGCAATGAATGTCTTCCTTTGGCTACCCTGACTTCACTGATATGTAGTCCTTTGTCAATGGGAAGGAACTGGGGAGTCAAGATCTTATAAATATAAACAAAAGAAACTCCCACTATCTAATGCCTGGTTATTTTATGATTGTTTATCTGTCCCTGTTACCACCTATCTTTTGTTTTTGTGACTGCTGTCCAAGGTCAGATCAGAAACCTATGCTTAGATAAAGAAATATTCCCATAGTTCAGCTGAGATTTATATTGAAAGTCCAGCAGTTTACACATTGGACCTCACTGGTTATCAGTAAGGTTTCGTTAGCAGAATTTGCTGCATGTCCCTCTATGTAAATAAGGCTAGATTAAGATTGGGCATACACTGGCAATAGAAATTTTCATCAGGTTTGTTGACAAATTACAATAGCACGTAGTGGTGTTCAGCACAAGAAAACAGGTATTTATGTTTAGCGCATGAATTCATCTCTCATAACGTTTAAAGCAATCACACGTTACATTAAGATGGGATATGTATTAACTTCAGGTGCCTTTCTTGGTAAAACAAAAATCTTCTCTTTGGTAATGATTCTTTAACATGTTTTATTGCAGCTCCATCCTAATGGATTAGAATGGTGAATTCTTAAGTGACTGTTGGGAATAGCTCAGTCCTCACTTTGGGGTTGTACTGTCTTAATGTCATTTGAGATTGCCTGAAACAATATACACATATCTATACAGTGTAAATTTCAGAGTTTTATGGAACCACGTGGAAGAGTAGGCCAGTTTTCAAGTAACAGCCATGACTTTCTGAATGCCTTGCTATGTTTGGCCGAGGTGGCACTGCCAAACACATGAGGCTGACCATAGCTCATCTACTCCAGCAAGTTCTAGGAGTGACTTACCAAGAAGGCCGGTGGGGTTCTTTCCAATTCCTCCTACCTGAGTTCTTTGCGCTAGAGATTGACAGCTGTGATCTTATGAACCTGTGGCTTTTTCCATGCCAGGTATATTCTCTGCCTCTGAGGTCTGTACTATTTCACAATGGCACTTCCAAATTAGCTCTTCAGTTGAAACATGCATTGGGTTTTACATAGCTAACCATGTAGTCATGCACATTCAGTTGGTTGCAGCTTCTTCGTACTGTCTGAAGGGAAATGCAGGCTGTGTCTGGCGACCTCTTTGGATGTTACAAAGAATGTGCAAATGGCTACAAGTTCAACTATGGTACTTTTACAGTGTACCGCAAGGTGGCATCCTGGCCTTATGACTCAGGAGCAAGACTAGCTTGAACGTGCTCTTTGCATATCAGTGGCCGTCATGCCTCTCATTCCACTTGTAAGAAGCATGTGGAATCCTTATTCCGCCCACAATTTTTTGCTTCAGAGCTTTCCCTGCTCTTTAAAGCTCAATCAGAGCAAACAGCAATCCACAGAAGACACAAATTGCTCCAATTCAGCTTTAACTCTTTGTATTGCTGCTCATTTCCACCAGCCCAGTCTTTCGGTTTGTGAGCTTTCACTTTATATCACCAATAATGCAGGCAAACATTGTGACATTAATAATAAGTTTAAAAAGATTAAGAGCACCTCAGGCATCCAGTTACATGGCGTCTCTTTGATCATTTGCGTATACTAACAAACCATAGACATGAGGAGGAAATTAAAACCATGATAGTTCCCAAAGAAAACTCACACAAAACCACAGAAATATTTATTTGCCATTGCAATATTTTTCTTGTACAGTTTGAAGGTTTTCTCAGTGATTGTAACATGAATTCCTGAACAGATAACCAATATAGCTTTTAATGTGGAATAAACCATTGCTTCAAAATCAGCCTGCTATGGAAGGGCTTTGCTAAGCGACCCAGGAAGTAAAATAAGACTGCTTCAATATTGCAAAGTTATACCTCAGCACATTAAAAGAAGCAGCTATGCAATACCACAGACTGCCCCTTCTAACCACCAGCTGGTCTTGTTAATGGACAAATATTGATATTGACAAATTAAATTGGTACAGTATATGTAAAAATTAGATCAAATTTTATCCTGGTGGGATCCTACTGATTTGATTGTTTATGTCATATGTCTGCTTATTTTCACAAGCTGAGAGACATGTTGAAATATTATTCATATTATTAGCCAATGTATCATAAAAAGTAACAATCAAGCACAGAAATGTTTGCATTCTGTTTTCTGCACTTTCTCTGCAAATCTTCAGAATTTGTCCCCAAAGGCCAAAACAAGGTCTCTGCAAAAACAACAGCAACAATTAATTAAAACATAGACAATGTGCTGCCCTTCTGTGGCACCCAAAATTAGCTCCTTGAGCTGACCACCTCACGTTGCCTAATGTCAATAGCCAGGGATGGATAGTCCAAAATATCTGCAGGGCACCAGGTTATTTCAGCACCCCTCCCTCAAAAACTAGAATTTGGCTGGATTATTGATTATATCTAAGGACAAAGAAACACAAATCTTCAGCTATGTGTAGTTTATCTGTGATCTGTTGGCTTTTGGTTTTGTGTTTACAAATGGCTGCAATCTACTGCAGAAAACTGATGTGGAAGTACCGTATTTTTCGCTCTATAACACGCACCCGACCATAACACGCATGTAGTTTTTAGAGAAGGAAAATCCGTAGGCATGCCACCCGTAGGTATTTCCTCCATTACACGCACAGACATTTCCCCTTACTTTCTAGGAGGAAAAAAATGAGTGTTATGGTGCAAAAAATATGTACCTTCCTCTTTTATTGTGCAGGGCAGAAAGGTGTGTGTGTGTAAATTACATGTAGGGTAGCCACTTACGCATTGCCAAAAATGAGCATAGAAGAAGACAGAGATGTTCATATATATGCATGCTCAGAGAAAGAGCGTGTGTGCAAATTTAGAAATTATTACAGTAACTCAAATAGAAATACATTTCACCATAGCAAGGAAGATTGTGACAGATGACCTGTGAGTCTGCTCAGTCCGCTGTCGAAGTGCCAACTGTTGACAGACAACTTCAAGACACACACACGCACGCACACACACACCGCTCTCCCTTCTTAAGTTCCTTTATTTTTAAACAGGGCTTGGACTGACAGCCCTTCAACCGAGGGCAATCCTCTGTACGATCGGCCATGTGGCCACCCTAATTCTGTCTGTACATATTTTATTGTGGTTGGTCTGAAGCCAGGGGTTAGAAACCTCACCCACCCATGCCGGTCTTCTGCTATAGATTGCAGCTTTTGTGGCTGCATTTTGGCAATTGCATGTGACTGAGTAGCACAGGTAGTTTGGCCATGTGAAAAAAGAGAGGAGGGAAATTCACCAGCACTGCATTGAGTTTGTTAGATATTTTATAGCTCAGAGGCCACAAACCGTTTTCTATGTTTCCTTTTTATGGCTCTCCCTTTTGGTTTCTTTGCAATTCCTCTGTGATTGCTTTTTAGTTCCAGTTATAAAAGAAAATATTAGATTTTACAGTGGTATCCACCCAGATATTTCAAAGAATAAATACTTTCAGTGTTTTTTAAACCTTTCACAGTTATATTTATTATTATCAAGAATCAATTGATTTTAATTAACACCAGTAATGTAAACAGATGCCATGCGATGGCATAGTGTCTTTCAAGTAAGCACAAATGTGTGAATTGTGTGTGTGTGTGTGTGTGTGTGTGTGTGTGTGTGTGTAGAGAGAGAGAGAGAGAGAGAGTGGTTTTATGGGTTCCAGATCAGTACAAATTTTTGCAGACAACAATCAAACCATGACTTCAGGTCATGGTTTTTTTAAGCTAATGGAAGCTAAATGATGATCTGTGATTTGCTTCCTTGTGGCTCATTCTGCAATCTATAAAGTACTAGGTGCCACAGCAAATATTTCCTGATATTACCCTGCAATTGAAGAAATAGGCAATTTATAGTTCGATTGTAAGTTTGCACCTTTCTAAGTCCTTCCAACACTCCCATTACAAATCCCAGTGAAAAGGGAATTTTACCTGCCCTCCCAAAATGTATTAAGAAAACTCAAGTCATTGTTGGTTGATATCAATGTTATTTATACTTAGAGTAGACCCATTTAAAAGAGTGCACCCAAGTAAGTAAATTTCATTGATCTCAATTAGTCAGCTCAGTATATGTCTAACCACATATCACCCATTATCTCCAAATCCCATATCTGAACAAGAAATCGGTGGACACTAGATTTTCCTATGATTAATGCACTCCTTAATCCTTACTTAATGGAGCTTTTAGTAGTTTTGTTATATATGTTTATTCTGTGATGCACATACAGTTGTTGGCTATCTGTGACACCAGAATAGCATTCCATCCTCATTCCACAATTTCAGAATACGGCCATCAAAATACATGATGCATTCATTCTCATATTGAAGTCCTCATCTTCTGTTTTTCATGGAAGTGCTCTTAAAAAAATAATTCTCCCAAGAGTAGTTAGATTGAACCGCTTTTGCTGGTTCGATCCATATAGCCAATGTCTGGTCTGCCACCACTATGCTAATTCCAAGTGCCCTTAATGAAATGTGGCATATGTTTTTCTATTTAAAGTGTGACTTGAAGCTAATTAAAATGCTCAGGAAACATCACCTGGCATGTCCGGACAGGCTCTTGGTAGGTTTGAATTCCCCACTTCATGTTAGCAATCACTGCCCTGCACATAAAAACCTAGCATGTCAGGAAGAAGCAATTTAGCATAGATTTTTATGTGAACGAGTATTGTAAATTGCAGTCCCTATGTGTGGTTTGAACTGAAGAGCTATGTTCCAGGAAGAACTCCTCTATGTGCTTTTTCTGCTTATAGATGGGCTTCTCAGTAGTACCATATTTTTACCAAATTGCAATTCTGCACATTCTGTACTAGATGGGAAGGTTTGTTGTTGTTGTTGTTTAGTCGTGTCCGACTCTTCGTGACCCCATGGACCAGAGCATGCCAGGCACTCCTGTCTTCCACTGCCTCCCACAGTTTGGTCAAACTCATACTGGTAGCTTCGAGAACTGTCCAACCTTCTCATCCTCTGTTGTCCCCTTCTCCTTGTGCCATCAATCTTTCATAACATCAGCGTCAGATGGGAAGGTATTAGTATTTAACTAATACAAGCTAACTAATACAATACAAGGGACTCGGGTGGCACTGTGGGTTAAACCACAGAGCCTAGGACTTGACGATCAGAAGGTCGGTGGTTTGAATCCCCGCGACGGGGTGAGCTCCTGTTGCTCCGTCCCTGCTCCTGCCAACCTAGCAGTTCGAAAGCACGTCAAAGTGCAAGTAGATCAATAGGTACCGCTCCGGCAGGAAGGTAAATGGCATTTCCGTGTGCTGCTCTGGTTCGCCAGAAGTGGCTTAGTCATGCTGGCCACATGTTCCGGAAGCTGTATGCCGGCTCCCTTGGCTAATAAAGCGAGATGAGCGCCGCAACCCCAGAGTCAGTCACGGCTGGACCTAATGGTCAGGGGCCCCTTTACCTTTACCTTTCATACAAGCTGCAAAGGGGGGGGGGGAAGGTTTCACAGGTTGATTTTGTGCCTTCATTTATGGCCAATCCTTGGTGTAGCAGCACACAGCAGAGAAGACATGCTAAGTGTCAAAGCCTTGGGGCACATGTTTGAATATAAAGGAAGCCATTGTACCATTTTCACTCACTTGCTAAACATTTCACTCCAACTGTAAAATTGTTAACTTTTGATGGATTTATTTGGACCGAAGCATATGTTGTCTTCTTATTATCATTGTCACCTGTATTTACCGACTGTGTGTTCACTTCTATTTTAATACACTTGCACTGTTTTGGAAATTTCAGGTTTTAAAAAAGAGAGAGATAGAAACTTTTGGTGAATAATAAAAATGCCTGCAAAAATTATTATAGTAAGTTGAATGTTGTGTAACTTTGCCAATCAACACACACAAACACACTCAGGAAATGTCACATTTCTGTATGGAAAGTAGAGCCCAAAGAGCGCTCATTTCAGAAGAAGGATTTTTCTGAAAGAAGTGAAGCAGCAGCCAAACTAATTGGTCGAAGCATTAAGGTCAGTTAATACCTTTCCTGTTATGGTGAAGCATTTAATAATCATAATAGTCTTATTTCCCCAGCCACTCTGCACGGCTCCCAACAGAACACTAAAAACAGAATAAAACTTCAAACATTAAAAACTTCCCTAAACAGGGCTGCCTTCAGATGTCTTCTAAAAGTCAGATAGTTGTTTATTTCCTTGCATCTGATGGAAGGGCATTCCACAGGGTGGGTGCCACTACCAAGAAGGCCCTCTGCCTGGTTTCCTGTAACCTCACTTCTCGCAGGGAGGGAACTGCCAGAAGGCCTTCAGTGCTGGATCTCAGTGTCCGGGCTGAACGATGGGGGTGGAGACGCTACTTCAGGTATACTGGACCGGGGCCGTTTAGGGCTTTAAAGGTCAGCACCAACATTTTTAATTGTGCTCAGAAACGTACTGGGAGCCAATGTAGGTCTTTCAGGACTGGTGTAATATAGTCTCAGTGGCCACTCCCAGTCACTAGTCTAGCTGCTGCATTCTGGATTAATTACAGCTTCCGGGCCACCTTCAAAGGAAGCCCCATGTAGAGGACATTGCAGTAGTCCAAGCGAGAGATAACTAGAGCATGCACCACTCTGGTGAGACAGTCCACAGGCAGGTAGGGTCTCAGCCTCCGTACCAGATGGAGCTGGTAAACAGCTGCCCTGGACACAGAATTGACCTGTGCCTCCATGGACAGCTGTGAGTCCAAAATGACTCCCGGGCTGCGCACCTGGTCCTTCAGGGGCACAGTTACCCCATTCAGGACCAAGGAGTCCTCCACACTCACCCACCCCCTGTCCCCCCAAAACACTACTTCTGTCTTGTCAACCTCAATCTGTTAGCTGCTATCCATCCTCCAACCGCCTCCAGACACAAACCCAGGAATGCTATTCCTCTTTCAAAGCACAAGACTTGAGAGATTGTTGTGGGATACATCATCCCGGAGCAAAGGATGGCACTGCACATTTGTGTTGTCTCCCAAATAAAACTGAAGCAAACGACATTTTTCAGAAACATGTTCAGCAGGGTTGAAAAACACTTTGCTTCCCCTTATCATGCTATTTTTCTACGTACAGGGAAGATGTTCAAATGTGCTACAGCCACTCATCCCCTCAAGCCTTAAGTGACAGAGCCCCTGGAAAGGTTTCCTGCTAAGGACTTCACCACAGTTCCCCTTGTCCTGCAGCTTTCTCCTGGGAAAAACCACTCTTTAGTGCTCAGTCGGAGCCAACAGCAATTCAGATTCTTTTCCAATTGATGCTTCGATTTAGCACACAAGAGTGAGGTTTTTTAATGGGAAAGGAGAGGGGCAAGGGGGAAAATAATAATATTAAAGCACAGGTCAAGCTGAAAACTGCTCAGACTCATGCTTTCTAGGAACGGGACAAGTGCGAGTGAGGACAAGCCCTAAGAATCCATCAGGTGTTTTTTGCTTCCATTGAAGACGCCATGCATGTATTACCTCTTCAGACTTATGGTTGTAGTTTGTCTGGTAACAAATGCTTTCAGGGCTCTGCCACACACATCCTACATGCCTCAGATCATTGTGTTTCACTCTTGTAGCCTTATATCTGTTGAACTTTCAGTGTACTGTCCTTATCTATGAAGGTTTCCGGTTCTAGAGGTGGCTTTTGCTGCTCCCTGAGCCATTGTTCATTGTCTGCTGTTTTTAAAAAATGTGTCCTGAAATGTGTATCCAGTCCTGAAAAAAACCAATTGATTACAGTGAAATTATTCATCATCATGTTGATTATTGTTAGGTTTTGAACTTTTGAACTCATTCCTCTTTCTGCCCAGCAGGCTTGTTACCTTCTCTAGACACTGCTATGCAGTACTCATAATTCAAAGGCTGTGCATTATTCTGAGGCACACAAGATAACTTAAAGCTCACATCTGTTATCAGTTTTCCCTTCATTTGTTTAACCACTGGGATCCTGGCATAAATTGAAGTGTCTTTTATAAATGAGAAGTCATTTGACAAGGTGTAGGTGGCTAGGCGACTTTCTTCTATGAAGAATTCATAGAGAATTATATATTGTGTTTTTGTGGGCTAAAATGTCAATCCTACTATGCACATTTGCCTGGGAGTAAGTCCCAGGCTTACTTCAAATTAAACATGCATAGTGTAGGAGGGTGTCATGCCATTATTCAGCTTGCATCATTAAAGTATCTCGTTATCACCTGGAGAAATAATATTTAAAGAGGGAAAGGGTAGCAAAAAGAGTTGGCTGATTGGCTACTAGGCAGCTGAAAAAAGTAAGGGCTGGATGAGAAACAACTATTGAGTAACCATTGGTGAACATCATATGATCTTTCCTCTCAAAGATTTAGCACTCAGTGATTTGTAGATGAGAACCAATGTGGAGACTCAACAGAAATGATGCCTGTGGATTCAGTCAATCGGTATGGGAAGAATGGGGCTGGCGTTGTGTGCCAGGAGGCAGAGGGAGTCAGCACAGCCCCACTCCTTGCTCACACATTGATTGGACACGGGGGGGGGGGGGAAGGATTTTTAAAGAGGGTTTTTATGTTCAGTCATCCAGAGCCTGCATCACTTCAGAATGCAGTTGGGGCACTTACTGTTAGGTTTCTGTTTGTGCCACTGAGCAGTGCTTTGGAGTCACAAGACTCTGTTTACATTCCAGAGATTCCAGACTGTTGGAAGTCTCACGGGAGATGGGAGACGGATGTTGTTGTTACTGGTTTCCTGTTTCTTTGTATAGTCGCCTCTCTGCTTTCACAGAGAGAGGATGTATATTCTTTTCTGTCTGCGTAGTTAGAAATAAAACTCTTAGCAATGTAGCTCATATTTTTCGTCTCTTCTGCTGCTTGGATACTCTGCGTAATGAGGGAACGTGCCTGGACCCTCATCAAAGGCTCAGGTCATGAATCACTGTCGGAGGACTCGACCGGAGGAGCAGCTCGGCTGAACGGAAGGTCCCACACTTACATGACTTAATGTTCCTTCAAAGAGGTCCTTGCATGTCTAGAAGAACGTTCCTAGTTAAGTATATTTTCTGTAGGTAGGAAGGCCTTTTTTCACGTGGGACCACTGCTTGAGGTCTGAAGTTGAGCAGTCAAAGGGGCGAGGCACTATATCCTTTTTCCAAACGTGTGCCAGCTTGAAATACATTAGCTGCTCTCACTGAGCTGATGCATGGTGCTTGATCTGTATTACTTATTCAAGTTGCCGCTTGACAGTGCTTGCACTCACTCAGTGATCTGTCAGATATGAACTTGCTCTCAGAGATGGGGATTTCTAGATGAAGCAGTCTCCCAGACATGAATATTTCGTAGCGTGAAATTGTCTCTAGGGGCAAATGTGATGTCTTGTGTGTTTATGGCAAGTTTTTGATTTCCTTGTGAGCAGCTTTGGATAGAAAAGAGAGAGAGAGATGTTTATTAATTAAATGCATAAGTTGGGGATGAAAATAAAGGGCAGCACAGAACTGTTGGCAAACAGAGGGAAGGTTATCTTAGATTTTGTTGTTGTTGTTTAGTTGTTTAGTCTTGTCCGACTCTTTGTGACCCCATGGACCAGAGCACGTCTGGCACTTCTGTCTTCCACTGCCTCCCGCAGTTTGGTCAAACTCATGCTGGTAGCTTCGAGAACACTGTCCAACCATCTCATCCTCTGTTGTCCCCTTCTCCTTGTGCCCTCCATCTTTCCCAACATCAGGGTCTTTTCCAGGGAGTCTTCTCTTCTCATGAGGTGGCCAAAGTATTGGAGCCTCAGCTTCACAATCTGTCCTTCCAGTGAGCACTCAGGGCTGATTTCCTTAAGAATGGATAGGGTTGATCTTCTTGCAGTCCATTTATCTCAGATAGGGTTGCCATATTTCAAAAACTGAAAATCGGGACACAATTTATCTTGCAAAAACTAAAAACTAATATTTTTTTTGAGCTATTTTTAATGAAATCCACCCAAATCTACACTACCAACATGGGCTGCCATACGCCTGGATTTTCCCAGTCATTTTAGCGATTTCCGCCTGGATGCTGTTTACGAGGGCTGAATACAGGCTATGGCGTATGGCAACCCTCTCTCAGACAGAAGCAGAAGCTGCTTTGAGTTCTAGTAGATTGTTGTTGGGGCTAAGTCAGAGGAGAGTAGGGAGTTGTGCAAAGGCATTAGGTCAAATAACACGCCAGAGGCAGGAAGCCCAAATATTAAACCCTCTCAGCTGCCTGGGTAGGTGGGTGGGGCTAATGCGAAGCCTGAGAATACATCACTCCAGAGGAAAATGCTTCAGTCGCCAGTTTGGGCAGTTTGCCACATGGCACAGTGGCCTTCAGGGTGGGTTGACCTTTTACTTCTGAGAAGTACCTCCTGATGCTTAGCAGACTGGGATTATGACGCCAAGGGGTTAGGCAAGAACTTATACTGCATGTCTCTTTAGAAGCACGTCCCATTGAGATGAATGGGACTTAGACTCACGCCCAGATTAGTTTATACAGGGTGGCAGCCTTAAGGCTTTACGTGTAACACATGAGGCTCATATCTTAATTGTTCAGGACAAGACTTGATGTCTGATTAAACCAGCCTTATTTTCTAACACGAGTGTAGAAAGCCCAACTTCCAGGAAATAATGCATTTAAACAGGCATTAATTATTGTCTAATTACATCTACCAGTGCGGCATGGACAGAATAGTGCTCTGAGATGATGAAGTTGTCAATTACAGTTGATAATTAAGAGGCCAGGTGGATGTTTAATTTAACAAGATAAATATCAACCCAGATGTTGTGTGTCTGGTGGTTCATAATCAAGTAGGTTAGAAGGTTTTCAGGCACTGAACTAACCTGTTAATGATGTAGCCTTATTGCACAGAAAACCTCATCAATTCCTTTATATTCAATATAGAGATTTGTTTTGCTCTAGAAAAGTTATTTGCCCTCCCACTTCTTCTCTTAAGATCCCTAATGATGCCTGCAGCTTTGAGACCCATCCTATAAACTTCATATAATCTGCCAGCTCAAGCTTTCTTGGAGTATAGCTGTTTAAGTTAGCGCTATTTTAGTTGGGAGTACTGTAAAAGCTCAGCGAAATAATGTATTTTCATTTTTTTATATATAGCAGGAATTGGAAACTTTTGGCCTTCAAACATCGTTGGACTTCAACTCCCATTTGTCCAGCCAGCACAGCCAGGGATGAAGGGAGCTGCAGTATATGGGAGGGTCACAGAATTGTAGAGTTGGAAGGGACCTAGAAATTCATTTAGTTCAACCCTCTGCAATGCAGTAATCTCAGCTAGATTAACCAAGACAGATGGCCATCCAACCTCTGCTTGAAAATCTCCAAGGCAGAAGAGTCCACCACCTCTTGTTGGGAGTCTGTTCCACTGTCAAACAGCTCTTACCATCAGAAAATTATTCTTGGTGTTTAGTCCTTTCTTGTAACTTGAATGCATTGGTTGGGGTCCTAGCCTGAGGTGCAGAAGAAAACAAGCTTGTTCCATCCTCCATATGACAGCCCTTTAAATATTTAGAGGTGGCTATCATATCTCCTCTTTTCCAGACTAAGCATACCTGATTCCCTCAACCATTCCTCATCAGGCTTGGCTTCCAGACCCTTGATCATCTTGGTACCACAATTCTACTCCAATATAAAACAGCCAAATTATATATATGTAATGATAAATATGTGCTATCATTTTAACGTTACTTGTTAACATTCTGCTTGTTAAGTATCCCTTTTCCTCCAGGTATTCCCTACCAGTTTGATGCTTGAGTGTTTGTTTTCATTTTTTCCTGTTCTTTCTGGCATAACTCATTGTTCTTTGTTTTACTGTCAACTCTTCACCAATCTTGTAACACACAACACATATTTGTTCCTCGTTGAACATATGTTCCCTTGAGGATACGTGTCCTCCGGTTGACAATCAGTAATAACAGCAGCAACAAAGAGAGAGAGAGAGAGGTGAGTAGTTGCTACACTTCATCCATCTTAAAAACAGGACTGAAATAAATAGCCATTTCGAAAGAAATTGAAGCACACTTTGCACTACTGCTGAATACTAATATTCCGCTCTAGAGTTCTGGATGTTAGAGAGACTGCAACTCTGTCATGACTGAGTTTTCCTGAATTCAGTGGGGCTCATTTGTAAGAGGGGATTTCACAAGGCACATTCAGATGTTCATTTGAACGTTGAATGGTCGAAGTGTAGACAGGAGCATGCGCGCAACTCCAGTCCCCAATGTCCTCATGTTGTGCAGGGAAGATCTGCCTACGGCTTCTACTTGCGTTTGCTTGAAGGTGAGTTGAATCCTCCAGCCAATCAGGGACTGATAAAGCAGGCTATCCAATGGCATGGAGGCTCAAGGTCACTAGATCTAGGCCTGCTATCTGGGACAGCAGAGAACAAACCACTGCATTCTTCTGTATTCTATGGTTACCAGACGTCCCCATTTCCCGTGGACTGTCCCCGGATTTACAAATTTGTCCCCGGACAAAATTCGTCCCCAGAATGTCCCCAGATTTATATTTAAAGTGTTGTAGATTTATTAGTAGGGAAAGAATGTTGCATGATTGGTTCAATGGCACAAGACACATCATATAGGGACTTCCGGCGAGGCAAAATGGCAGGCACCATGGCAGCGGGCAGCTCCTGAAGCCAGCCAGAGCCAACTGCACTACCAGGCTGGCTCCTGGCTGCTGAGACTGCTGCTGCCACTGCCATTGCCGAAGGGGAACCGGGGACACCTGGCGCATCAACTGGGGGAACCGCTGACACACCCACCCACACACCCGTGACCCGAATCGAGCTGGGAGTGAGAGTACCCGGCTGACTGCCCAGTGGCACTCCAGGGCCAGGAAAACCCTGGAGCTGATGCAGGGAGAAGGAGGAGAGGAGAAGGAAAGACAAAGAGGAAGGAGAAAAAAGTGGAGCCCTGACCTTGCCGCACCACTGCCGCCACCGCTGAGAAGGAGAGGTAGGAGGGCAAGGACACATGGCTGAGCCCACGCCCGGCTTGAGCCTACTCCACGGCGGCTAGCACTCCAAGAGAGCAGGCTGGGGCCCAGAGGAAGGCCATGAAACATAGGAGACCACAGAAAAGATTACCGTATCTTTTGCACCATAACACTCACTTTTTTTTCCCTCCTAGAAAGTAAGGGGAAATGTCTGTGCGTGTTATGGAGGGAATGTCTACGGGTGGCATGCCTACGGATTTTCCTCCTCTAAAAACTACGTGCGTGTTATGGCCGGGTGCGTGTTATAGAGCAAAAAATACGGTACTTAATATAATAACAACAACAACAATTTTTTTTTCTCTTTAAAAAAAAAAAGTGTCCCCGGATTCTTTGAGAAAAATCTGGTATACCTGAACAAGACATGCCAACATCAGTAGGAGGCTGAACGAGGATCTCCAGATCTTCAAAGAGCGTTATACTTGCATGTTTTTTTTGAAATAACTTCTTACTGGGTTTTCAAAATTTATTATTTTATTTATAAGATTTAGATACCGCTCTTCATCATAAGATCTCAGAGCGGTAAATAAGTGCAAGGCAGGTAAATAAGTACAACAATGCAGCAAAACAATAATCACCCTCTTCACACAGACACGTTTAAAAGACTGTAGAATATTAATCAGCCAAAGAGGCCTGGTTGAATAAGAATGTTTTCGCCTAGTGCCTAAAAAAATATAGGTCCACCTCCCTGGGGAAAGCATTCCACAGATGGGGAGCCACCACAGAAAAGACCCGTTCTTGTGTTGTCACCCTTGGGACCTCATGTGTAGGAGAGGAGGCACATGAAGAAGGGCCTTAGATGATGAACACAGAGTCCGGGACGGTTTATATGGGGGGAGACAAGTCCTTCAGCTATTGTGGCTGTGATCCATTTAAGGCTTTATTGCTCAAAACCAGCATTTTGAATTGGGCCCAGAAACTAATTGGCAGCCAGTGTAGTCAGGCCAGGCTAAACAAGGATAACAACAACAACAACAACAACATATTATTTGTACCCCACTCATCTGGCTGGGTTTCCCCAGCCACTCTGGGCAGCTTCCAACAAAGATTAAAAATACATTAAAATGTCACACATTAAAAACTTCCCTGAAGCTTTCAGATGTCTTCTAAATGTCAGATAGTTGTTTATCTCTTTGACATCTGGTGGGAGGGCATTCCACAGGGTGGGCGCCACTACCAAGAAGGCCCTCTGCCTGGTTCCCTGTAGCTTTGCTTCTCGCGGTGAGGGAACTGCCAGAAGGCCCTCAGCGCTGGACCTCAGTGTCCAGGCAGAATGATGGGGGTGGAGACGCTCCTTCAGATATACTGGGCCGAGGCCGTTTAGGGCTTTAAAGGTCAACACCAACACTTTGAATTGTGCTCGGAAACATACTGGGAGCCAATATGGAAATAATTAATGATACAAATAAATAGCCCACGTCTTTTCGTGCCATTTGTATACCATAAAAATAGCACAATGCAGTGGTATCTACCAAAGAGTGTTCTGTTGAACATCCTTACACGCCTCCTTCAAAAAGAGGGAGGGTGGAGTCGGGTTGGGGATGGAGGCACTGGGAGTAGCGGTGGTTTATAAGCACTCCTTCTTCATCCCTAAATATCGCAGGCGACAAACCCTTAAGGTATCTCCTACCCTCAACTTGATAACAGAAATACACATTCAGGGAGGACGACATTAACTAGTTGCAGGCCAGACATACAAATTAATAAACTGTGGCTCATAGTTCAAGCAGTTTACTGTATTCTGTCTTCATTCTAGGGGTATGGTGACAAAAAAATCAGAAATGGGCTATGTATTAATAGGGTTAATTTAGAAGACCGAACTGACTTGGCTTACTGACACTAAGCACTCTAGTAAAAATTGCCGATGAAGTAGATTTGAAAATGAAGAGATCTCCATTTGAAGTCAAAAAGGATTGGGGGGGGGGGGAAAGAAACTGGAACGGATGTTGGAAAGGGAGAAGAATAAGGATTTCTTATTGGCTTCCTTGTGACATTCCTTTCCCGGTTTTTCACAAGATCCAGCCATGGAATCTTTGAGTGAACATTTTCTTCCCACAAAACTTTATTTGTCTACCTCACAGTCCAGGGCTAGTGCTTGTCAAGTGCTTCGTGCCAAATGAAACACTGGAAGCACAATCGAAACCATATAAATGTTAAAAAGCCAACTTTATATGTATATATATATAAAAATGTTCAATGACTGAACAGCTCTTAAGACCTGTATGAGAAAACACAGCAATTTCTGTTTTTATTTAATGGTTCTTTGCCAAGGCATCGTTAAAAGCCAAAGTGTCCTCTTAGCAGAATATACAAACAATTTTCATTTATCTTTGTTTAAAACTAGGGGGGTGGGAAATACCTCTTCTGGGTGGTGGTGGGTTCCAGTTTATTTTAAAGAGATATTTATTGAACTAGCCTTCATTAATTCACTGTTCTTGGGTAGAAACCAGAGTCAGTTGACACAGCCATGTTCATCACTGGATAATGGCAGAGTGGGCCATCCAAGATTACCAGCCGGAGAGATTTTCATATCCCTCCCCTTCATTTGCGATAGATTTTCAATGGTAATCTTGAATTCAGCTAAGAATTCAGCTGCAAGCAATCATACGTTGATTAACCAAGTGGTGATAAATCAAGTGATACACATGAACCAAACAACTTGCCATTATGTACTTGCAGACATATCTGAGTTCCAATAGAAGCCATTTCATCACTTGGTATTCTAAACTCATTGTGCGTTTTCCATATAGGCTTATAGTGATGTAAACAGAATTCAACCCAACTTCTGATTTATCCTGAGATTTTGCATGTAGGATTATCAACTCTTGATCAGAAGCTTTTGGCGGCCTTTAATATGTATAAGCTGGAGAGAGATTTGCTATGTTCATCAGGACCAGCCTAGTGGGCTCCACTGCTGATGCTTCCCTTGGGCTCCTCATAAATTGTTTTCAGGCTGCCGCTCTGAGCATCAAGGAAGCTCAATCTAGCCATCTATTAACTTTCCACAATGCTCCCAACTAGTTTTGTTCTGAGGCAGCAACTAACACTGTTCAAGTTAGGTTGTTATCAGCGTTTACATTGCACATGTGTGTGACCTTTTGTGCTGTGCTCTCGGTCACTCTTGTTAGAAGCCTCCTCCCACCCCCAGTATGGGGAAGTTGGGGCTAGAGCGTGTGGATTTCATGACCCCACCTTCTTTTGCTTTATAATTTGAGCACTAGATGCTATCACTGTCGTAGACTCTCACATCTTGAGTCCCAAACCCGGATGTACATCTTCCCACCTGTGCTCCCTCACAAGTCACGTGACACGTGTGTGTGAGATCACAGAGCCTCAAAGACACGCTTTTTGGAGCACTGCACAAGATTGCAGCCCCTCCCCCAGTGTTTCCCTCCCCAAGGAGAAAAGCACCTGGGGGGGGGGGGAATTGAGATCTCAGTGCAGGAATCACAGCTAAAGAATCCATCGCCTTCCACGGAAATCCGTTCCACTGTCAAACAGCTCTTATTGCCAGAAAGTTCCTCGTAACATCTAGCACAGCTGGACAACTTTGGCAATTGTGACAACTTATCTTGAAAATAAATCCCCCCCCCCATATTTCTTTTCCCCCTGAAAGCTACTTCCTGTTTTGGGATGGGGGGGGGAGAATAAATCCAAAAATGGTGCCTGCAATCCATGTTTGAATCTTTTCCGCATTTGAGGAAACAACAAGGTGGATCTACACTTGTGGTTTTCAACGTTAAGAAAGGGTTAAGGAATAGTTTCATAACATAGATGGACACATGACACTCTGCTTTTAACATTCATAACGTGTTATTAAAATGTCAGACCAGAGGGTGCTTCAGAGCAACCAGCTGCCAGCATTGGGGAGATAGCCATTTTGACAGAAAAGAAACGGAGGTAATAAATGCTTTATTTTACAAGTATGCCCATTGATGTTTTAGAACGATGTATCTAATACCATTCTAATAACGTTAAACAGATCAGAGTAGATCCAGCCACACACTTCAAGAGCAATGAATGATAGAGGAAGTGCCCTAGTGGTAGGGTAACCTCTTCTCCCCACAACTGCTGGCTTGAGACCTGCTGGACGAAGGGCTCCTGTTAGCCTGGTGAAGTTGCCCCAGAAACTAACAAATTTACTAGATTATTTTGGCCTGGGTAGTGGAGCATCCCCACAATGTTCCCGGGAAGAGAAAACAGAGCCCAGACTTTGGGAACTGAACCAGAAAGGAGTTTTATTAAAGCAATACGAAACCTGCCTCCATTATCTACTGGACTTTGCCAGCTTGGCAGCAAGACACAGGCAAGGTGGAGGTATGAGGACAAAACAGAGATATTCTGGCAACACCCGCTTCTCCCACTAAGTCACTTTCTTGTTCAGCATCTCGTTCCAGATAACGCAAATACACTCTGTCTGAGAAGGAAGGGTTGGCTGAGCCACGCCACAAGCGAGCGCCTGTTGTGTGCAAGTCACAATTCACTACATTTACATTTACAGCATTGGCCTTACCTGCCTTGCATCAGCAGTAGGACATTGTATGTGAACTGGACACACGCCTAGATTCACATGAGTAAAGAACAGTCAGAGAAAACACATAGCTCAAAGGTGACATGCGTTTTCCATAGAAGAGGAATCAGGATTAAGCCCTGGAATCTCAAAGAATCTTGGGTAATTGGGTTTAGACATTGGGGAGCTGCAGCAGTCAATATATAAAATTTCAGATCCTGATACAGTCCCATTTTGATACTAACTTGGTTCCTTGATCTAGTTTAGCAGAGCACTGAATGCTGATAATGCTGTTCTACAGCGGCCTCTAGTGTTGTCCTTAGAAATTACGCCTTCCATTAGTTCTACACAACTGACTATACCCATGGCTTTCAGATCCCCACAGAGCTAACCAATAGATCACTGTACGAGATATGTAAGATGGCCAGCACTTAAGGCAAACCCAACTGAAAACGACCAGTTTTCTTCTTGAAAAGCATCAAGCAAGAAGATGTCATCTTTTCATTGGGAAAGTCATTTTGTTGCTGAAACAGCTCTGTGTACAGAGCCGAATTGAACAACTACAGTGGTACCTCGGGTTAAGAACTTAATTCGTTCTGGAGGTCTGTTCTTAACCTGAAACAGTTCTTAACCTGAGGTACCACTTTAGCTAATGGGGCCTCGTGCCGCCGCTGCACAATTTCTGTTCTCATCCTGAAGCAAAGTTCTTAACCTGAGGTAATATTTCTGGGTTAGCGGAGTCTGTAACCTGAAGCGTATGTAACCCGAGGTACCGCTGTACTTCCCTCTTCTTAAAAGGCAGAGGAACTGCCAGTATTTATTTCATTTAAATATCTATAGGCTGCACTTTCATATAAAATATTGCAGGGTGGCATACAACACAATAGTACGGCAAAAGCAAAATTAAAAAATCAGTGACCGTTGGCTGGCAACGAGTCTCAGGTCTGGAAGGCCTGTCTGAATAATAGCTTTTAAAAGGCTCCTGAAGGAAAGTAGAGATGGCTTGCGCCAAACTTCTATTGGCAAGGAGTTCCGCAGGGCATGACCTGCCACAGTAAAGGCCTGGTAAACGCTAACCTCAGAGACACTAAAAGTGCCCCATCAGAAGACCTCAGTGATGGAAGCAGATCATAAGGAATAAGGTGGTCCTTAAGTCCACAGGTCTAAAAGAAACTCTGTGTATTTTGCCTTTGTTTGTATTACTGATGTTCTGGAATCAAAATCCTTTGCCATCTCTGTAGCTCTCCTCTATATCCTCTCTGATTTCTCAACTTTCTTCTGTGGGCCAAACAGGAACTCAATATGCAGTCACGACCCTGATAGAAATGTGGGTTGCAATTCACGCCTAGTGCCTAACTGAAATTTATTGATTTGAGTCCAGAACGTGCTTGTAAAATACCTCCCCACTATGATCCCACGTCTTTGCAAAACTGTCACGAGATGCCTCGTCTGTTTTGCAAAACGGGAGGACTGAGTGATTTCTTTTGAGCGTGGACTCCTTCCCTTTGTTTAAGCCCCCGTATGTTTTTTGACACCTGATGTGTATTTATAGCCAGACAAGGCATTATGGCATGAGCATACATTAATTCAATGCAAGTGACAAATGCCCTTCAGATACCGTTCCCGTGCTCTAGTCTAAAGTCAGCCATGCGCTCTGGAGACCAGAGGCCTCATGCGTTTCACTCACACATGTTCTGGGACTTGCAAATCTTATAAACAGCACCGCCTTCCACTGTCCCTGGTGGGGTCTGCTGCCACTTACCTGCTACACTGTGTCAGCTCCTAGATATGCAGCAGGAACTCGGGAACTCAGAGATTCGTAGTTGCTGAGAAAACCACGCTGTGGGTTAAACCACAGAGCCTACGGCTTGAAGATCAGAAGGTCAGCGGTTCGAATCCCCATGACAGGGCGAGCTCCCGTTGCCCGGTCCCTGCTCCTGCCCACCTAGCAGTTCAAAAGCACGTCAAAGTGCAAATAGATCAATAGGTAACCTAAGCTTTACCTTTACCTTATTTTTAAGGGGTGTTTTTGAGTGTCTTTTCTTTCAGCAGCCTGGACTACTTCGCCTTTCAAGATGCCTTCATGTTGATCAAGATGCAAATCCTCCAATGGGATTTTTTCCCTCCACATCAGGAAGCATGGGCAACCAAGGAGGCTGCAGAACACTAGATAAATATTTGTTGGAAATACAAATATATACGCCACACTTGCCTCAGCCCAGTATACCTGAAGGAGCATCTCCACCCCTATCGTTCAGCCCGGACACTGAGGTCCAGCTCCAAGGGCCTTATGGCGGTTCCCTCACTGTGAGAAGCCAAGTTACAGGGAACCAGGCAGAGAGCCTTCTCGGTAGTGGCACCTGCCCTGTGGAACGCCCTCCCATCAGATGTCAAGGAGATAAACAACTATCTGACTTTTAGAAGACATCTGAAGTTTTTATGTTTGATCTTTTATTGTGTTTTTAATATTCTGTTGGGAGCTGCCCAGAGTGGCTAGGGAAACCCAGCCAGATGGGCGGAGTATAAATGATTATTATTATGTAATAATATGTAATAATAATATTTTTCTGCAATGGTAAGTTCAAACCCCTACACCACAGAAATTCTAAAGTGCCTTGGGAAAGGAGCTCACAGAGGAAAACTTGTTGAGAAACTAGAGGATAGATTTTGGCACGGCAGGAGCATAAATGCATGAACAATAATTCTCTTCCTTCTCTCCTGAGCACAATTCCCTTCCCCAGATGTAATTTCCCTCTCCCTCTTGAGCTTGGCTCAGGCTAGGCTCACCAGGACAGTGAAATAAATTTCCCCCCCCCTTGCAATGTTTGACGCCTGTTCCTGTTCGCCGCTGTCATTTAGCATGTAGAGGACCTAATGGAACATTGCTTAGAATGAACTAGTTTGCTTTAACAAAGTTTACTGAATCGGTTTAGAAATCTCTGAACTACACCTGAAAGTAGTTTGGAAAATTGCCAAGTGAAGTGAACATGAATTAAATTGAGAGATGGGGCGTGGCACTGAATACTGAACGATTTCTGGTTCATCTTCAAATTCATTCTCTTGCATGTCTTGAGTCTCTTTTGGCTTTTAAGCTTAACAACCACAATTGTTGGGGGGATAAGTTAAACAACTCTCATTCCACTGTGTGTGTGTTTTGATGCTTTCTTTGTCCTAAGTATATTTTATCTTTCAACCACAACAATTCTGAACGATGAAAAGAAAACGCTGAGGATCATTCTGATGAACTTAGCTTGAACTGTGAAGTGAACGTGAACCAAACTGCTACAGACCTCTTCTGCAGGCAAATGTCATCACACAGCCTGATGCATGTTGTTGTTGTTGTTTAGTCGTTTAGTCGTGTCCGACTCTTTGTGACCCCATGGACCAGAGCACGCCAGGCACTTCTGTCTTCCACTGCCTCCCACAGTTTAGCCAAACTCATCCTGGTAGCTTCAAGAACACTGTCCAACCATCTCGTCCTCTGTCGTCCCCTTCTCCTTGTGCCCTCCATCTTTCCCAATATCAGGGTCTTTTCCAGGGAGTCTTCTCTTCTCATGAGGTAGCCAAAGTATTGGAGCCTCAGCTTCAGGATCTGTCCTTCCAGTGAGCACTCAGGGCTGATTTCCTTAAGAATGGATAGGGTTGATCCTCTTGCAGTCCATGGGACTCTCAAGAGTCTCCTCCAGCACCATAATTCAAAAGCATCAATCTGATGCATGTAAGTTATTATATATAGGCCCATACACATTCGTCCCTCACCTTTCACAGCTGCCTCACATGGGAATGAATGTGTGATTCCCTGTCCTCACCTCGTCTCCCGCTGGTAGTTGTAAGCAGAAGGCAGAAGGCAGCATACACAGCACTTCCATTTTCCAGTCCTTGAAATTATGTTCCTACCATCTAACTGCATTTCCCCCATTGTCAGAAGCATTGATATTAATCATTACCTCTTGGTTTTTTGTTGCTTTTGTTTTCTTTAAATAGCACCAACAGCACTAGCAAGAGGATATTTCCCTTGCAAATTAATTTCAATGCACATTCATTTGTGTTTCTGAGCAGAATAGTGACCAGATGTCTCTGAATGCCTGGAGCCACCGGGAGCCATTTCCCTGACCCAGAATAAATCCAGGCCAGGTTTCCAATATGTTCTGGTTTGTGATGGGTGGGTGATTTGCAAAGCTGTTTTAGTCTCTTTCCTTGCTGCTTCAATAAGCAAGGGAATATATATCTTTTGTACTAATCCTGGTCTGGTGACCAGAAATACAAGGTCGTATTGCAAATTGTTGTAATCAATTAATGATGCTTGGTAAATATAGCATTTCCTAATGTATAAGGGATTCTTTGAGATTTTCTGCTTGGGTTCGATCAACTGAAAAAAGGGTATAGTCTTCTGAAGTGCAGATCTTTCAAATGGATGACACATGCCCGGTACGACAGTAGCTCCCAGAACAGTGTAGGGGAAGGACTGACAGATTGTCACGAAATGTTCCAACTTCATTTATTCACATAAATTGTTGCAAAGGTTGCACATCTCCCTTGATCTCTGCAGAATGGTTCACAAGATTCGAGGGGTTTCAAAGCAGCTCACCCAGGGTCTTGTTTCTGTTGAGAATCAAGTTGCAGCAGAAGCTGTAGTGTCTTTAAGAGATATAGTTTAATTGCACCCGCATTTAGATGAAAGGGGTGCAGATCTTACAGCATTTCCATCTCAAGAGCAGAGTGTTCTCCACAGCAGCCCAGCATTGCAGATGGAGTCATCCTAAGTAGTGCCAGATTTACGTATAAGCTAAACAAGCTATAGCTTAGGGCCCCACTCTCTTGGAGCCCCCAAAAAAGTTTTAAGGAAAAAGCAAACTGGATGTACATTTCCAAAAGATAAGATAAAAAAACAAATAAAATAGCACCTACATGCAGCAACAGTGTTTTGTGTTGTGTAGGCTTCTATGATGTAAGTAATGGCCTGCTAGCCTGCTCCCTAAAATATCACTGGTTTGCTCATTTCTATATATAGGGTGCCTACATTCTGCATATTTTGTTATTTGCAAATGGCTTTAAATACCTATTAGGTCCATAAATTACCATATAGCATATAATCAACACAAAACAACAACAGTTTGTTGATGACAAAGGACAGCTGGACATATAAAGGGCCTCATTACCTTCAGTAGCTTAGGGCCCCATCAAACCTATATCCGGCTCGGATCCTGCTTCCAAGCTCTAATGACTTCTGCTCTTCAGTCCTCGCATGACGTCTTATCTCCTTCCTTTCTCGTTCCCAGAAAACCCCTGCTCCAAGCCATTCCTCCCCATCCCTCTGTTATTCCAAGCTTAGTTTTAAAAAGGCACATTTTTTCCTGTGAGCACAGCCAGCCCTCTCCCCAATCCTAAACATTTTCCCACCTGTAGTAACCATGGCAACTCTGTTTTGCACAGACCCAAGCATTTCTCTGTGATGGGCCATCAACACCTTTTATGTTTATTATTCTTTTTAATTGATTTTCCAAATTGTTACAAATTAAACCAAATTATCTTATATTTAATACAATTTTTTAAAAAAATCTTTTGACATGTTAATGGACTCTGTCCCAGGTGAGGCCCTGGCTTGGAAAGGAAGCATAGCCTGCATTTTTCCACTGGACTGGAATCTTCCCTTCAATACAGTGGTGCCTCGCAAGACGAAAATAATCCGTTCCGCGAGTCTCTTCGTCTAGCGGTTTTTTCGTCTTGCGAAGCAACCCAATTAGCGGCTTAGCGGATTAGCACTATTAGCGGTTTAGTGGTTTAGCGGCTATTAAAGGCTTAGCAGCTTAGCGGCTAAAAGGCTATTAGCGGCTTAGAAAAAGGGGGGGGAGCGAAAAAATCGCAAGACTCGCAAGACGTTTTCGTCTTGCGAAGCAAGCCCATAGGGAAATTCGTCTTGCGAAGCGCATCAAAAAACGGAAAACCCTTTCGTCTAGCGGGTTTTCCGTCTTGCAAGGCATTCGTCTTGTGGGGCACCACTGTACACAAGATATTATCTAAATACTACTACAGTGGTACCTTGGGTTACAGACACTTCAGGTTACATACACTTCAGGTTACAGACTCCGCTAACCCAGAAATAGTACCTCGGGTTAAGAACTTTGCTTCAGGATGAGAACAGAAATTGTGCTCCAGCGGCACGGAAGCAGCGGGAGGCCCCATTAGCTAAAGTGGTGTTTCATGTTAAGGACAGTTTCAGGTTAAGAACAGACCTCTGGAATGAATTAAGTACTTAACCCGAGGTACCACTGTATTTGTTAGTTTCTAATATTCACCAACAGACTCTGGTACCGCAGCTATAACAATGTATATGTCTTAGTGCTGTGCCAAAATTTGTTTTCTTCCTTTGTGAAAGGGGACGCTCTTTTCCTGACTCATTCTCAAGGTGCCAAGGGTGCCATGGGGTTTTCAGAGAGCATGGACAGGGCAGACCACAGAAGTGATCATTTGCAGAAGGAAAGAAATGACTCACAAGCACTTCTTGGCAGCCTTGCCAGCAAGGTCAGTGCAGCAAGAACCCTGAAGCACACTGACGAAAATGCCACCAAAATTTTGTCGCCGCTTTGATAATTTCTGAAGGCAATTTCTTTTCTCATTAAAAGGTTGAGAACCGTTGAATAAAATGTGGGAGAAATGTTCAAACACAACACAGATCTCTCTCTCTCTCTCTCCATCCATCCATTTGTATCAGAGACAGGGGAGGACTATGTAGAGTCAAAATTTCCAGGTGGACTCACCTCATGTGTGCCTTCCAGGCGTAGGTCTTGGGCTGGATCCTAGTCCTTCCTACACGGGAATTGTTATGTACTAAGCTTGGATCCTAGAACAATAGGCAAGTAGGATCCTAGAATGCAACAACTGATTGGCTTGCAGGATAAGACCAATCAGGCTCCAGGAGGAAAGCAGAGCCAGCCAATCAGACAGGACTCATTGCGTAAATAATGTAAAGCTGCAATAAAGAGCATGAAATCACCACAGGGCTCCGGGTATATTTCACTGGTGACGAAGGTGGGATCCTGGTGAGCTGTCTGCTGCACACCGCACACAGCTGCCACAGGCAACACAGCATCACACCACACATCCATGCTACAGCTCCAGGACCCAAGGACCCAGAATGGTGACAGACAACATCTTCATGCCATTCATTCAGGAGACTGGGAAGGATACGCCACCCGCTTCCAGTTCCTCTTGGAGGCAAAGGACATCACCGACACAGCCAGATCATTCCAGATAATTTTACAAGGTGGTCCAAGCATGACCTGCCTTCTTTCCCACAGGTTTGAATTTATGACCTCATCTTTACACTGCAAAGTTGTCATGGGATCCACAACAAACTAGGTTGCCAGCCGTAAATGTCTGAGTCAGATGGTAAGAGAAGAGTTGCCTGAAATTCAATTTTGGCTTTTGAATTTCCACCACATTGGCAACTATATTTGGGGCATACCTAGCAGTTTGTCTGGAAACAGAGCTTCATGTACAGCTAAATGGCATTTCAGCAGCTACACTGACAAGTTTTTCATATAAATGATGGTCTTACATGGTATACCGATGAGAGTCTTTTGCCATAGAAGGCCGCTTATTTTCTGTAGGAAGAACAACAGTTGTAGAAGCAGAAACTACCCCTAGAGGGCACTATGATCCAGTCTGTTTAATTTAAATATATTTTTCCTGGCAAAGGACCAGCAGATATTCCTCAGAACAAGGTAACATCCTGAAGATTCTGCCTGGGTGTAAAATCTGCAGGCATTTCCTAACGTTTGCACAAATTCCTTGCTTTGCTTCCCTGACTTTTCAAACTTGCAGTTAGGTCCCCACACTTTAGCTAGTGTCCTGAGGCGACATGCTTGCAGTGGAGGCTTGCTGGTTCTAAATTTTGAAGCCAAATGGTATCTCCACAATGTTTTATTAATAGTCCATTGTTTTCTTCCTTGTGTTCATTTTAAACTTCATTTTAAAATTTCAGGTTGTAAATTTAAATAGAACGGGCTGTTTTTAGCAGGAGTGACTTGACATTTTATCCTATTTTATATTACTTTCAGATACATTGCATTCCTTACTTTTCTTCAGTCCATAAGTCTGGGGGAAACAATTAAAGTTCTGGGGTCGGTTTTGGTCTCTGAAGTATTTATTGTTACATTCATAGCTTACCTTTTCTCCAAGTTCCTGGTTCTCCCCATCCAATTTTATCTTCGCAACTACCCTATGAGGCAGCTTAGACTGAGAGGTAATGATTGGCCCAAGACCCCTTCATGACTGAGTGGGGATTTGAACCCTGGTCTCCCAGGCCCTGGGACGCAGGTGGTGCTGTGGGTTAAATCACAGAGCCTAGGACGGTTCGAATCCCCACGACGGGGTGAGCTCCCGTTGCTCGGTCCCTGCTCCTGCCAACCTAGCAGTTCGAAAGCATGTCAAAGTGCAAGTAGATAAATAGGTACCGCTCTGGCGGGAAGGTAAACGGAGTTTCCGTGTGCTGCTCTGGTTCGCCAGAAGCAGCTTAGTCATGCTGGCCACATGACCCAGAAGCTGTACGCCGGCTCCCTTGGCCAGTAAAGCGAGATGAGCGCCGCAACCCCAGAGTCGTCCGCAACTGGACCTAATGGTCAGGGGTCCCTTTACCCTTTACCTCCCAGGCCCTAGTCAGGCATTCGAACTACTACACCATGCTAACTCTATTTATTTCTGAGACAAAGGAGGGACTTTACTGTGACTGTGCCTTAGAGGCACTTCTCACTCCCCTCTTTAATGGCCTTCCAGAAGCTAAAACCTTCCTTTTAAAGAAGGCTTTTGGGTGGGAGATGGCTGTTTTTATTGTATTGGTTTTAATCTGATGCTGTGTTATAGATGGCTGTGTTACTGTTGTTTTTATTGTTACAAATGTTGTTGTAATTGATATTTTTAATGGTTAAATCCTGGTGTGATTTTGTTGTTTGTTACCTTGAGCTTTTTATGAGGGAAGCAAGGGTTTAAATGTTTTAAAAGAAACAAATTCAGCAATATTCTTTTGTCCTGGGCACGCTGCGTTGTTTACAGTGCTTTTGTTTTTATGGGGTAACCTAAAAAAAAAAAGTATCTAAAACGTGTCATTCCCTCACCACAGAACAACAAAATCTATGGGTGAATGAAGGTTATGAGCCCGTCTTTCTGTAAATGAAACCATACACCCTAAAGACACCACAGTCTGACCTTCGTTCAGAGGAAAGGGAACCCTGGGTGAAGAAAGCACAGGCAACCGTCACCACTCAGAGATTGGGTTAGGGTGCAACAATATGTGTTTTTAAAAGGCGAAAGATTTACACGAAAAAAGAAAAGATGAAAAGATTCACAGATTAAGGCTGTGTCACGACTCGTGGGCTAGCTGCCGAGTGAAATCAGAGAGGTGGAGAGCTTCTTCCAATTTAAATCTACAGAATACACAGAAAGACCATGAATTATGCTCCCTCCATCTCAAGGCATTGCCCAGAGTGTGGTACTTCCTAGCATCCAAACCCCTCCTTACTGCCTAATGTGGTTGGCAAAGGAATCTTTCTGTCTCTGTTTGGCTTTCTGCTCTAAGATGCGAAGGGAGCACCTGGTCCCTGGAGAAGGATTTACCAGGCTTTCAAGTGATGTAGTGTCCATTGTTAATTAAAAGATGCCTGCTTCTTGGGAGAAAATAAATGACAAACCTAGACAGCATCTTAAAAAGCAGAGACATCACCTTGTCAACAAAGGTCCGTAAAGTTAAAGCTATGGTTTTCCCAGTAGTGACATATGGAAGTGAGAGCTGGACAATAAAGAAGGCAGATCACCGAAGAATTTGTGCTTTTGAATGTGCTGGAGGAGAGTCTTGAGAGTCCCATGGACTGCAAGAAGATCAAACATATCCATTCTTAAGGAAATCAGCCCTGAGTGCTCACTGGAAGGACAGATCGTGAAGCTGAGGCTCCAATACTTTGGCTACCTCATGAGAAGAGAAGACTCCCTGGAAAAGACCCTGATGTTGGGAAAGATGGAGGGCACAAGGAGAAGGGGATGACAGAGGATGAGATGGTTGGACAGTGTTCTTGAAGCTACTAACATGAGTTTGACCAAACTGCAGGAGACAGTGGAAGAAAGGAGTGCCTGGCGTGCTCTGGTACATGGGGTCACGAAGAGTCGGACACAACTAAACGACTAAGCAACAGCAGCAGCAACAACAAGAACAACAGTATCCACTGTCTGCTGCATTGCTTCTCCCACTTCTGAGTCCTGTCTCTGTTCAGGACCAGAGCATCAGCTAGTTTCTCCTGTTCCTTATCCTCCATTATTTCCCAGCTCTTCGCTTCTTCTTCTGGGATGTGTCCTGTTTGCCACCACCATGAACCTGGGTCCATACTATCGTCATCCTCCTCCTGCCTGGAAGCCTCTTGGGGTGGAGCTCTCCACCACTCCTCCTCACCTGCCCAGTCTGTGACAAGCTGCAGTCCAAACCATCTCTCCTCAGAAGTAAGTCTTCTCAGAAGTAAGTCTGAGAGCCAGTGTGGTGTAGTGGTTAAGAGCGGTAGTCTCGTAATCTGGTGAACCGGGTTCGCTTCCCCGCTCCTCCACATGCAGCTGCTGGGTGACCTTGGGCTAGTCACACTTCTCTGAAGTCTCTCAGCCCCACTCACCTCACAGAGTGTTTGTTGTGGGGGAGGAAGGGAAAGGAGAATGTTAGCCGCTTTGAGACTCCTTCAGGTTGTGATAAAGCGGGATATCAAATCCAAACTCTTCTTCTTGTTGAATTATAAATGGGGTTTACTGCCCGTGAAGTGGGGTTAGGATTGCAGCCTAACATAGAAACAAGATGGAGGAGAGTCATTGATGTACACGTGCGGAAATGACATGGGCTGGATAGAGACTGGTCCAACCACCTCTAACTGAGAGATTCAGACAAAAGCCAACCGTGAGGCAATGATATTCCTGTAATGATGTTTACCATTATCATCATATTGTGTTACCCCCAGTTGCCTCTAATGATCAAGAAGTGTGTGGGATCAAAACCACATACAAGGCAATGGCAAGATTGGTAGAGTTCAGGAGAATGTGGTATTAGTGCATGGGTAGGCAAACTAAGGCCTGGGGGCCGGATCTGGCCCAATCGCCTTCTCAATCCAGCCCACGGACAGTCTGGGAATCAGCGTGTTTTTACATGAGTAGAATGTGCCCTTTTATTTAAAATGCATCTCTGGGTTATTTGCGGGGCACAGGAATTCGTTCATATTTTTTTCCAAAATACAGTCTGACCCCCCACAAGGTCTGAGGGACAGTGGACTGGCCCCCTGCTGAAAAAGTTTGCTGACCCCTGTTTTAAAAAGGTAAAGGGACCCCTGACCATTAGGTCCAGTCGTGGCCGACTCTGGGGTTGTGGCGCTCATCTCACTTTATTGGCCGAGGGAGCCGGTGTACAACTTCCGGGTCATGTGGCCAGCATGACTAATCCACTTCTGGCGAACCAGAGCAGCGCATGGAAACGCCGTTTACCTTCCCACCGGAGTGGTAGCTATTTATCTACTTGCACTTTGATGTGCTTTCGAACTGCTAGGTGGGCAGGAGCAGGGACCGAGCAACGGGAGCACACCCCGTCGCAGGGATTCGAACCACCGACCTTCCGATTGGTAAGTCCTAGGCCCTGTGGTTTAACCCACAGCGCCACCTGCGGCCCTGTTTTAGTGCATGCTTAATTTCAGAAAAGAGACATTTTTAAAACTGCGAGCAGTTGTAAAAATTTTAACAACTGTGCAATGAACTGCTATTCATTGAACAGTTGTTACAATGCAATGGTAAGAAGGCATTCTGGGTAATCTGAATCAGAGCAGGTACAAAGTGGCTGAGCTGCTTTTCAAGTTAGGGCATGAAGTGTATTCGAGCAGAAGATTTAAAAACGCTGATGAAGCAGAACTGGAGCAGTTTGACCTCCTTCACATAAATGTAAAACAGACATTTTGTCCTTGAAACGAATTTCTTATATATGTGGTAGGAAACTTGATGAAGAAAATCTACAAACACCAACTCTTCCCTTTTGACCCCCAGAAATAGAATATCTTATTACTTGTGGTACAAATAATTAATTACAAGCTGCTTCAATCACAAGTTTTTGGTTTCTTTATTGAAGCTAAAATTAGATTATTAGTTTTTTAAAACTGTAGGGTAATTACTTTTTAAAAAAGAAAATACCAAGTCTTCAATCCTTTATTCATCCACCTGAGAGTAAGTCCCATTGAACTCAATGGGATTTATTGCTGAGTATAAGATAGAAGAAGTAAGTACCATCAAACTCAGTGGAGATTGCTTGCAAGTACTGAGTTGCAGTGTTCATTGGATTGATCCCCCAAACTACTCTAGGAGTGACACATTTAAACTATAAGAACTATAAGAAATTTAAACCTAAAGGTCCAGGACCCCCATCGAAAGCTTGCATTTTTGAAGAACCAATCAAGTGTTATAGCTGAAACCCATTAGATAAAGTTTACCTGGAATTTGAGCCAAGGCAACTGTAGACCACAAGTGTGAGGTATCATTCCTAAACCGACTGCAGAAGATGGAATCGGGAGGGAAATGCAAATAAACAACATGAACTTTCCAAACACTAGACAGCTCTGCCAATTAACTACGCACTTGTTAACACTTGTGCTCCTAATTAACCTTATATACATCTAATTTTCAAATAACACGGTCGCAGATCATTATATACTGTATTAAACACTGGGTGGGGAAGCCATACCCTTTATTGTATTGTCAATATGATTATCCTGTAAGCCAGCATTGGACCAACAATGAGCTTTGCTTCTCCTAAAGCAAAGTGTATTTCCCCCCCTTTTCTGCAGTGGGTGGATTCCAACTTCTTACCACAAGCAGAACCTTCTAGACCTGCCAGTCTTCACTCTGACACAGATCTCTTACAGAGAGAACAGGTCTTGGCAACTCTTCTGCCAAAATTAGGACTATGTGTGGTCGCACAGTAGGCTTGGCTGTAGAAGGCCCAGCATCAGTTCCTTGTCCATCCCCGAACAGGGGTGGCCCATCCATGAAGCAGTGTGACAGCTCAAGAGGCACCCCCTCGTGGGCACCCCACTTCCTCTGCTGCCAGCTTCCAGCAAGATCTCACCAATATCTCACAAGATCTCACCAGAATCTTGTGATAACTTGTGGAGCGCATGAGATCCCACGAAAATTTAGCGAGATCTTGCTAGAAGCCACCATTGCTGCTGTCGTTTTGTGGGTGGCAAGACCATGAAGCATATTGTCCAACTGTCATCTCTCAGTCTAACTTAATGCCACAGACTTAAGTTATGGGGACATTTTATTATCTGTTGGGTAAACTTGGGATAGGGGAACTATTTAGGAACCAACACCTGGAACCCTGCTTGCCTATAGCAAGACAGAAGGAGAATGGAAAATGGACTGAGGGGGGCAGAGAGAATGGATGTGAGATACTGTAACTGCTTCACCAATCACTTTATCAATGAATTTACAAACATAACACAGATTTCTAGGTTGCCACTGAGCAATATTGCACTTTTTGAGGATTTTAAAAAATGAGCTGTCTAGAAGATCCCATTAGAACTATAAAGCAGGATGTAAATGAAATGAACACACAAATAAACAAGGCACAATTATTTCAAATCTCTTAGCTGTTGTTCACTGCCAGTGATTCATAAGCCACTACCATGTTCTCAGTGGTCAGGAAAGGTAAGAGAGTCCAGTACAAGGACCAGGAGAGACAAAACTTTCAAGTGTCTTCCATGGTAAGGAAAATAAAATAATAATAATAATAATAATAATAATAATAATAATAATAATAATAATAATATGCTGCCCATCTGACTGTGTTTCCCCAGCCACTCTGGGTGGCTGCCAACAGCATATTAAAAGCATAATAAAACATTGAATGTTAAAATCTTCCCTGAATAGGGCTGCCTTCAAATGCCTTCTAAAAGTCAGATACTGTGGTTACATACGCTTCAGGTTACAGACTCCGCTAACCCAGAAATAGTACCTCGGGTTAAGAACTTTGCTTCAGGATGAGAACAGAAATCGTGCTCCGTCGGCCCGTCAGCTGCAGGAGGCCCCATTAGCTAAAGTAGTACCTCAGGTTAAGAACAGTTTCAGGTTAAGAACGGACCTCCAGAATTAAGTTCTTAACCCGAGGTACCACTGTAGTTGTTTATTTACTTGACCTCTGATGGGAGGGCATTTCACAGGGCGGGCGCCACTACTGAGAAGGCCCTCTGCCTGGTTCCCTGTAATTTCACTTCTCGCTGAGAGGGAACCGCCAGAAGGCCCTCGGAGCCGTACCTCAGTGTCCGGGCTGAATGATATGAGCACTGGCAAAGTTTTGCCTACTTTGAAGATGCCGAGCGATGATGAAGGCTCAAAAGTATCTGCAGGTGCTTTGCAGAGCCAAGAGAAGTAGCTGCAGCTTTATAACACCAAAGGAAGTGGAGGATACCTGGGGAAGACCCAAGAGGCAAATTGCAGATTGTAAAATCGTATCAGGTTTCCCCAAGAATCAAATATTTCTCTCATTGTTTTATCTGAAATTTGAAATTGCTGGGAAATACAGACCATCTTGACCTTCCTCCTGCTCAAATGAGTCAATGCCAGACCCCAACAATACACTACCTTTCCTGGTTTTGAAGGAGGTGTTGTGCACCTTCTATGCCTCCACAGTCTTTCTGCCCCTTGAAAGACCATCGGAAGATGCCTGATACCAAATCAGACCAATGGTCCATGTAGCTCAGTATTGTCTACATTGGCCAGCTGTGGCTCGCCAGAGTTTCAGGTAGCAGGCTCTCACTCAGGGAGTCAACCTGAGATGTTCTGCAGGTTACCACTGCGCTATGACCCTTTGTGGACTGGTTCACAAACCCTTGTGAACCATCTGATTTGTCATCTCTTGACAACGCCCAACCAAATGTGTGTGTTGTGTAGTGTGGTCTGGAAAACGTTCTGTTTGCGTTGACATCAGGTGGTATGGAAGCTCTCTTTGCGCTGAATAAATGGCGATACGTTGAATCTCCGGCTCGAGGTGCTCAACATTCTTATCAATGATCAAAGACGGGCAATGAAATGGTTTTATTTAAACAAATTCAATTTAACACAAAAGGAAAACAAATGTCCCAGAGAGATTTAAGCTGAATTGTTCCCCCACTAACAAATATCAATATCTTTGTACCTTACAATTTACACACAGTCAGCCTGAGATGAATAAAGATGAATTTTCTCAGAGGCATGCTAATAGATGTTCCAAAGATAAAACAGAAGCAAAGATAAGATAGTCAAGGGGCATAAACAAGTTGCAAGATATTAACAAAATACAGGAAAGATTGTATGATTGTGGTTAAAATGCCAAAAGGATGAGAGAAAAATGATAGTAAGGTCTGTTCCTCCAAAAAGAGGAAGCATCTTAGAATCTTTGCACACCCCATGAACATAGCAAAGAACCCATATACCCCACTGTAAATAATCTCTACATCACCTGTCACTCACTCATCATTTACCCGGATGTCTAGAAATATTACAATTGCTTAACAACATCTCTAAATCTGTTTCATGTGTTCTTAAACATTGTCATATACAGTGGTACCTCGGGTTAAGTACTTAATTCTTTCCAGAGGTCCGTACTTAACCTGAAACTGTTCTTAACCTGAAGCACCACTTTAGCAAATGGGGCCTCCTGTTGCCGCCGGAGCACAATTTCTGTTCTCATCCTGAAGCAAAGTTCTTAACCTGAAGCACTATTTCTGGGTTAGCGGAGTCTGTAACCTGAAGCGTATGTAACCTGAAGCGTATGTAACCTGAGATACCACTGTATAGCATTTAGCGTGCAATCCCACCTACAGTGGTACCTCGGGTTACAGATGCTTCAGGTTACAGACACTTCAGGTTACAGACTCCGCTAACCCAGAAATAGTATCTCGGGTTAAGAACTTTGCTTCAGGATGAGAACAGAAATTGCGTGGTGGCGGCGTGGCGGCAGCAGGAGGCCCCATTAGCTAAAGTGGCACCTCAGGTTAAGAACAGTTTCAGGTTAAGAACAGACCTCCAGAACGAATTAAGTTCTTAACCCGAGGTACCACTGTACGTGGGAGTAGGCCCCACAGAATCCAAGAGGACTGACTTCTGAGTTGACATGGTTAAGGCTGTGCTATAAGTTATCTCCAAATCACAGCACATCACCCAACCTTATGCCCACCAATCTTGTCTATGCCCACCAATCTTGTCTATGCCCACCAATCTTGTCTATGCCCACCAATCTTGTGGCGCTCTGAGTACCATGAGTATGTCTGGGAAGTTGAAAGGTTGAAACTGCATTGAGCTTTGTGGAAACGCAGTGTGGCCATGCTTTGACAAGTAAATAGCTTCTGCAATTTACTAGGTCAGAACTGACATGGGGAGCCTCTGATGGCAGTTGCAGAGCAGCAATCCCAAAGGGCACCAGGTTGGGAAAGGTTGCCTGAATTACACCAAAATATCAGACACCATATGGATTAAATAGGATTCCAAAAGAAAGGTGAGTACAGCTGAAGGAAAATGTCACCCACGCCAGCATTTCTGCACCAGAGGAGGAGGGAAAAACAAACTGGAAAACATTCCTTCCTGAGACCTCCCCTGCTCTGTGACAAACATTTTAATGTCTCTTAACAGCCTATTTCTCCTTATTGTGCTTATGAACGGAGCACTCTCCTGAATTCTTCGTTATTTGTCTCCCCTTTCATTCTTCTAAGACAAAATGAAGACTTCCATTTTGATCAATAACAGATGCCCGATCATCTGCTTGATTGAGATAGGTTCTGACAACCAACATAACAATAGGCAGACCATCTTTTAACGTATTAACCCTTGTGACCTAATTAACCATCCAAAAAATGCAAATTAGATCCCAGACAGCCTGTTGTTTGATTTTCCTCTTGCAATCATAAAGCTCTTCTATATATTTTTTTAAAGACATTACAACTATTTGGCCTTTTTGCCCCATCCTTTCATAGCCTCCAGAAAGATGCATGTTTCATAGTAAGTATTCTTGCTGCAACCCAAAACTTCTGTTTGTAACCATCCCTTCGCCACAAAGAATTTATCACACGTCTGCCAGCCGCAGCTCTTCTATGGATTGCTCAAAACTGGAAGGTTTTGGATAATTTGCAGTTGTCTTCCTGGAGACAAAGGGTTTGGTCTTTGGTCTCATGGAGAAGTTGACCATCTAGATTATTTTCAAACTACTTTTTTGACACACCTTAATCTAATTTGCCAATTCACCCATCTCTTGCTTCTCCACAGCAGTGGTTAAAGCGGGTTTGTAACACAAGGATCCTGGAATAGTGAACTAACCTCTTGCTCTTTATGCTAAAATATTCTAAGCTCTTTACAACGAATTGTTATTTTTTAATTGGCATTATATTGCCAGGGCATGTCCAATGCAGTACATTCCCTGGTGGCTCCCTCTGAAAGCAAAACCATGAAATCTACCATAACAGTCTCTGTGTTTTCTGGTCATGGAAGATTTAAGATCAACAGCATCTACTAAAATGTCTGAAATCAATTTATAGAAATCTGAACATGGGAAGACTTAATTTGGGCCCTGGTATTTTTGTTGCTGCAGTAGTTGCTAATCATTGGCTTCCAAACCCCTTGTCCTTATGAAGGTTTCCTTCTTGTCTGTCTATTCAGCCACGAGAGCCTGACCTCTCCATGACCATTTCACATGCTTCCTTTCCCATCCCTTAGGGTACAGGTAGATTCTATCCCCCCGGCAATAGTAACATAAATGGCAAATTTATGTACTCCACAGACTTTCTGCTCCACAAACGCACGTGAGTTATTGAAACCCAGGGTTGTTGGTCTGTGTGTGTTTGCTGTGTGCCCTTTCAATTTATGGAGAGAGTGAAAAAACAAGGCATTATATACAGAATTAAAATTATAACCCACACTATGTTGTTTTAGATGTACTCTTTGTTTCATAGAAAAAAATGGTTTTGACCAAGATGGCCTCTTTTCCGCATCATATAAAGTGTGCTCACTGTTGGCATCAATAAAGGGGCATTACCACTAATTGGGACACGGGTTAAACCACAGAGGCTAGGACTTGCCGATCAGAAGGTCGGTGGTTTGAATCCCCGTGACGGGGTGAGCTCCTGTTGCTCGGTCCCTGCTCCTGCCAACCTAGCAGTTTGAGAGCATGTCAAGTGCAAGTAGATAAATAGGTACCGCTCCAGCGGGAAGGTAAACGGTGTTTCCGTGCGCTGCTCTGGTTCGCCAGAAGTGGCTTAGTCATGCTGGCCACATGACCCGGAAGCTGTATGCCGTCTTCCTTGACCAATAAAGCGAGATGAGCGCCGCAACCCCAGAGTCGGTCACGACTGGACCTAATGGTCAGGGGTCCCTTTACCTTTACCACTAATTACTTTTGTTTGTTTTATATATAAATCCCTTATGCCTGCTTGGAAAGCTGAATGGTTTGCATGGGGCTCCCCGTGGTCTGCTGTCCCAGCACCCATCACGTTCACTTCCACGAAGCCACGAAAGACTCACCAGTTTCCACCCTCCTATTATAACAAATTGTGGAGGTGAAGCAGCAGAAGAAATGTACCTGTGACAAGTTGACATTATCACTCAAGACCCCAGGAGAAGAGAGCAAATGGGGGAACTCAAGATAAAACGGTTTCCCTTCTCCAGTAGCTCAAGTGCTTCTGCTACAGTGCATGTACAAACATGTGAAAACATTGTTCCCTTTCTTTAATTAAAAAAATGGTTCCTTCCTTCCTTTGTTCTTGTGACTTTTAGAACAGAGTAGCCAACATCCAGATCTCTAGATGTTGCTTAAGTTTCATCAGCTCCAGTCAGCACAGCCCATTATCAGGTGTGATGAGAGCTGGAGTTCCACAACACCTGAATGATATCAGGTGTGATGGAAGCTGGAGTTCTACAACACCTGAAAGGTATCATGTTGCCTCCTCTGCTTTAGTGCTGGAGTGATAGAGTGATACATATGGCATGGTTACTAGCTAGCTTTCTTGGTGGGGTGGACGGAGCGGGTAATTTGAATAGAGAGACGGAAGATGAGCCACTGCAATGACATCTCAACGTTTTCTGTTGGCACAGGTAAGACAGCAGTATTTTATTTTGAATGAGTCTGGAGATTCACAGCTTTCTAGAAGGTTCTAGAACCACTCCAGAAACAAAGGGGGTGGGGCATCAGGACAGGGTGAGGAAATAATGTTTTACTTCTCCTCTCTTCCCTGAACCCTTGGTGCACGCAGGTTAGAGGTCTGTCATTCCCACACTAGATTTTTTTATTTTAATTTATTCATTTTATAACACAAATAAAAAACACAAACAGAAAAGACAAACAATACAAACAAATTCTTGTCATATCCTTATTTTCCTAAACATTGTTAAGTGGGCTTCCCCAAGTCCCACCTATCTGATTTTCATTTTACTTCATCTTTAGCAGTTTACATATATCATAATTTCTAACCATCTTTTTTTTATCACACTTACTTTAACCATAAAAAACTTCACATTTTATCACTTATAAAATACACTATCTTCTACTTCTAACCCACCGCCTATATCCACTTCCAAAGCTATTCTAAGATTTAAATATTAACATATTTTTTCAAATATTCCTTAAACTTCTTCCAATCTTCTTTCACCGTCTCTTCTCTCTGGTCTCGGAGTCTCCCAGTCAGTTCAGCAAGTTCCATATATTCCATCATCTTCATCTGCCATTCTTCAATACTTGGTAAATCTTGTTTCTTCCAATTCTTCGCTAGCAATATTCTCGCGGCTGTTGTGGCATACAGAAAAAAAGTAACATCCTTTTTGGGGATTTCACCCCCCACTATACCAAGTAAAAAGGCTTCTGGTTTTTTAATAAATGTGTTTTTCAACACTTTTTTCAATTCATTATAAATCCTTTCTCAGGAGTCTTTTACCTTGGAGCACGTCCACCACATGTGGTAAAAGGTTCCTTCTTTCTCTTTATGTAAAGAAAAAGAGTTTTGGTGGGCAGAATAAAATCATCCCCCTTTCTGCCAAAAGTCAGCAGAGCAGAACCACGGTTTCTCCACATCTCTCGAGTTATTGAGTACTTTGGAAACAACAAACCCTTAATGCAGTCAGAAAGACGCACTTCCCTTATAATACGCGCTATTATTTTTTAAATGTCTGTCACAAACAGCCAGCATTTTACAAGCTCAGTCCATTTTCATTAAACCAATGGGGCCTATTTTTAAGGTTTTTGAAACCATTTGTTTTACATTATTCTAGTACCTGCCAAAATGCTGCCCAGAGAATGGATGTTGTACTGAGTACCCAAATGGGAAGTGTCTGTTCTATACTAGTAACTCATGACAGGAATATTAAAGAGATGCGGATGCTCAGAAATGGCCACTTGTTCAGGTTTTTTTTTTTTTTAAAAAAATGCCATTGTTTGCTGAACATTTATATGAAATTGTCAGGTCCAATCAACATACTTATTTTTTTCCTTTGTCTTTCTCTGTGTGTACAAAGGCATATATATATCATGTTATTTGAGATATTCGGCCCCCACTTAACATCCCATCTTTCCCATCAAACTGTAGGGAATAAAATTAATTAGTAACCCTTTGTTTTAACCATGTTCCTCTTAAGAAGACAACTGTGATTTTTTTGTTCTTTTTCTTCTTTAAAAAAAGCTATCTTACACAATTTTGACAATGCCACATAATGTTTTGTCACACAGAAAAGGGGCCGAACGGGAGACTTGTTGCATCCCAGTCATGGTATGGGAAATATTAAAACAAGGGGGACCCCATGCGTCAAATTGCCGTCCGACTGCTATCAGCTATTGCTGAATGATGATATCCAAGGTCCATAACAATGCACATCTGCTAAGCAGAGGAATATTACCAAAACTAAATGAACATGATACAAACCTAATAGGTCAATTTGTTTTGAACATCTTGAAAATCAGAGGATGATTTCCTAAGAAAATGAGTCTGCAATGAGTCTGCCTTTCCGCTGAAAGTGAGACTAGTGTTGTGGTTACTGAGGTCAGCAAACTTTTTCAGCAGGGGGCCGGTCCACTGTCCCTCAGACCTTGTGGGGGGCCAGACTAGTTGTGTTTTTTTTTTTGGGGGGGGGAGAATGAATTCCTATGCCCCACAAATAACCCAGAGATGCATTTTAAATAAAAGCACACATTCTACTCATGTGAAAACACGCTGATTCCCAGACTGTCCACAGGCCGGATTTAGAAGGCGATTTGGCTGGATCTGGCCCCCGGGCCTTAGTTTGCCTACCCATGGGTGAAAGTGTCAGCCTAGGACTGGGGAGAATTAGGTATACATCCCATTTAGTTATGAAGATTACGCTGTACACCGCTCTGAGCTGGGCAGGAAGGATAGGATAAAAATGCAATATAATTGTGGTTCCATTTTTAGCTATGAAGTTCATGGCAGATACGCTTGGTCAAGTCATTATCTCTTAGCCTAATTTCCTTTGCTGCGTTACCAAAATGAAGGGTATACCACAGACAAGCCCTGTAGGAATGAAGAACAACACATTTGGATACAGATGTTTGCAAAGGGGCAATGGAGTCTGACCAGCTGCCCACATCTGGGTGATTTACACCTTTCAGGCCCTTTTCAGATTCCACACAGCACCTGGACTCGGGGGACGGGACTAATATGGCAGAACTTGTGGGGTTGTGCTGTGCAGGGTCAGTATCTGGTCAGATGAGTCCTAGATTCACCTAGATTAGTGCTGGAGGCAAATTATGCGTACAGCCTGTGATGGACAGGACTGCACTCTCTTTGAAGGACCAGGTGTGTAGCCGAGGGTTATACATGCACACAAAGAGGACCAAAACTTTCTAACCCCATAAAAAAAATAAAATCCTTCCAGTAGCACCTTAGAGACCAGCTAAGTTTGTTATTGGTATGAGCTTTTGTGTGCATGCACACTTCTTCAGATACACTGAAACAGAAGTCACTAGATCATGTATGCATGATAAAACTATTTTGGGCCATTTTCCTGTAAGACTAACTGCAGTCGTTAAGTCGTCAACTGGTTTACCACACCTATCAGCCAATCACCCATTCCCACCACCTTTCTGAATAATACCCTCCCCACCCTCTCACTACAGTGGTACCTCGGGTTACATATGCTTCAGGTTACATATGCTTCAGGTTACAGACTCTGCTAATCCAGAAATAGTACCTCGGGTTAAGAACTTTGCTTCAGGATGAGAACAGAAATCGTGCTCCGGCGGCGCAGCAGCAGCAGGAGGCCCCATTAGCTAAAGTGGTGCTTCAGGTTAAGAACAGTTTCAGGTTAAGAACGGACCTCCAGAACGAATTAAGTACTTAATCTGAGGTACCACTGTATAAGGGTCTTGTGACTTCTGTTTCAGTGTATTTAAAGAAGTCTGCATGCACACGAAAGCTCATACCAATAACAAAGTTAGTCTCTAAGGTGCTACTGGAAGGAATTTTCTTTATTTTGTTTCGACTACGGCAGACCAACACGGCTACCTACCTGTATCCTTCTAACCCCATGATATTTTAGCCTTCATTTCAGTAGGAACAGGGTTAGGAGATGGGGCCAAATTCTACTGCTGTACGGAAAACGACAGATATATTAGCTGTTATCCGTTACCTTTTAGGGCACTTAAAACATTCTTCCCTTTTTGGGGGTGGGATAGGGCGGAAACACCAATCCCATTTCCCTACCATGCTCCTTGCAATATGACTGCACATTTTGCCAAGTGACTCTTCTTTCTTGCCTTTGGGCTTGCTTTCAAAATAGTCAAATATATTTGGCTTTAGTAACTTTCCCTAATTAAACCGTCTAAAGCAGATGGAATTGCAGAAATTACAGAGTTTAAAATATCATTCTAATTGGTTTACGATCTCTGTGACACTACAGGGCCATTCAGACTTTGTAGTGTGGAAGGGCTGCACAAAAGAGAGATCTTTTGCCAATTAATTTCTTAAACTTCATTATCTCTAATTTTCTTATCTTTTATAACTCCCGCTCCACCAGCTTTCCTTGGATCGTGTGTTGCACAACAAAAGGACCACACACAGCCTGTTTCTCTAAGTTCTCTCTAGGCTTGTGTAATTTTAGCTATATGACATTGAAGAGGCATATAGTACCATACTCTCCAACATTTCTCTGATGAAAATAGGGATGTCCCATTCCATAATGATAATGTTACTGTTTAAACTCCACACATCTTCCTGGGTTGCCCCAGTCACTCTGGGTGGCTTCCAGCATATATAAAAACATAGTACAACATTAAACATGAAAAAACCTGCCTTATACAGGATTGCCTTCAGATGGCTCAGCGGTCGGATAACTCCATACCAGGCATAGGCAAACTTGGCCCTCCAGATGTTTTTGGCCTACAACTCCATGGCCATAATCCCTAGCTAACAGGACCAGTAGTCCAGGGATGATGGGCATTGTAGTCCCAAAACATCTGGAGGGCCGAGTTTGCCTATGCCTGCTCCATACCCTTCAACATTTCTCCATTGAAAATAGGGACATTCTAAGGAAAAGTGGGACATTCCGGGATCAAGTCAGAAAATGGGACAGCTTCCCTAAATCAGGGACGTTCCTGGAGGGTCTGTGGTACATGAGAGGCCTCCCATTCTGGTTTCCTTTTCGTGGTATTAGGTAAAGGTAAAGGTACCCCTGCCCGTACGGGCCAGTCGTGTCCGACTCTGGGGTTGCGTGCTCATCTCGCTTAAGAGGCCAGGAGCCAGCGCTGTCCGAAGACACTTCCGGGTCACGTGGCCAGCGTGACGAAGCTGCTCCGGCGAACCGGCACCAGTGCAGCGCACGGAAACACTGTTACCTTCCCGCTATAAAGCGGTACCTATTCATCTACTTGCACTTAAGGGCGATTTCGAACTGCTAGGTGGGCAGGAGCTGGGACCGAACGACGGGAGCTGACCCCGCCGCGGGGATTCGAACCGCCGACCATGCGATCGGCAAGTCCTAGGCGCTGAGGTTTTACACCCACAGTGCCACCCGTGTCCCCTTTTCGTGGTATTAGCAGGGTCAATTCCAGGTTTGAATTTTCCTTTGGTGACCGCCCCCCATCCCCCCACAATTGGCAGACTCTCCTAGGCTTAGCTTGCGAGGGCAAGGTATAACATCCCTGAGCAGGGCTCCATGCAGTACTGGGGAGCTGCCATTTTAATTTCCTGCAATGCTTCAGAATGACATTAGGGAGAGGCAGCATGGGGAATTAAAATGGCGGCCACACCTAGCTGTCTGGTGCTTCTCGGAGCTCTGTCCCAGCAAAAATGTTTAAAGTAGGATCCAGAATATGCCCCTGTGGTGGCCTCTGTCAGGGTGCTAAGGCTCTGGTGAATGCCCCAAGAGTGTTGGCAGTGCCAGCTCTGGGCATTAAATATTTCCGATATTTTGTGCCTCCGCTGAAGTGGAAATAAAGAAAACGAGAAGGTTTAGCTCTCATTAAAACTAGGAGAAGGAACACCATTGTGGTCCTCTTCTCTTGCTTAGGGTTTGTTTGTTGGGTTTTCTTTTAATTAAAACAACTCCCCCCTCCAAAAAAACAAAACAAAACCCTTCTGTTTCTTTAAAGTATGCCATTTTGCCATTTTGATATGAATTTAAACTCTCTGTTCCCTTTGGTTGCCATGGTAACAGGTTTTGGGCCTCATGGTGACAGAAAAAGTCTCACAGACCTTGTTCCTTTTTGAGTGAGCATCTTGAATATGCTGTAATATGCTCATAGGAGGGTGAAATCTCGGGAAAGATCATCATACCTTTTGGAGCACGGTTGGGTAGCTGCTGGTGTTAAATAAAAGTACAGCTGGAGAAATACCCTATAGCGGGGAGCGATTTACCTCTTGGCGCTTCCCTGCGTGGAGCAGCACACATAGTACCGCTGGGCGGCTTTGTATTCTCTTAGGTGACATTTTCTATGTCAAAGAAATATTTAAATGAAATGCGTCGTAAGAGATTCCTACGGAGCCAGCTGTAAGTCTCTTTCCAGCGTTGCAGGGGTCAATTAAGGGAGCCAATCGTTTGGTTTTAAAACTTAAAAAAAAGAGAGAGAGGAGAAGTAAAGGAAAAAAAGTGGACAAAAAGTAATGTTAAATAGCATGGAGCATGACTAATGGCACAAGCATGTTAAAATCATTGGGAAAATGTCCTTGGAAGACAAATGAATTTTCAGCAGAATAATTAACTTAATTAACAAATTTGCATGCATATTCATCAGGCTATTGAAGTCTTTCCAGCACAGCTTGATGAGCATTGGTGTAATAATTGTCTCATTTACATTCTGCAATCTACTACAATTTGGGGCGGGGGGGGGGACGAAAAACATCAACCTCTTCCCTTTGACATTCTTTGGGACCCCAACCATTTTAGTAAACATAGGCAAACGCCACCGTTCTGTCCATTCAGTAGCCTTCTCCCCACCAGTACTTTTAGCACACCCATTCTCCGGCTCTGACGTTTCCCCCTCTTTTCTTCCCCCCTTCACTCCCCCCCTCCCCTCCGCTCCTTTGGCCCAGGTTCTCTGTTTTGCCTCTGCTTGCTCTCCTGGGTAAATCTTGGCACCAGTTCTGACTTCAAATCTCCTGGGCTGCCAGACTGCATCATGTAAAAATTGCCATTTCCCTCTATCTCTGCAGGGCAATCTTTAAAGGCACTAAGGTGTGACGGTTCAGACTGGCAGCTTGGCAAGGAAGAGCTTCTGGATACCAGCGCACAGGAATCTGGAGGGCTCAATCTGACAGCCAGTCTGTACTAGGAACAAAAGGATTTTTTTTTTTATAAAGAGATTGAGAAAGGAGGGGTGGGGGAAGAGAACAAAATGTATTTTTACATATTGCAGACATATGGCCACAAGACCAGCAGAAATAGATTTAATTACCAAACTCGTGCATTACGGAAAAACACTCTATAACAGCACTATAAACAGTGATATTCTCATTTACTTTTCCCTCTTAGTGAAAACTGTTGGAGAAATTCCAGTTATACATCAGCTGTAATAATAATAATAATAATAATAATAATAATAATAATAAAGGTTAGAGTTGGAAGGTACATCTAAGACTAGCTTATCCAGTTTCATCTTTTGTGCTTATCACCAGCTTGCTAAGTGAAATAAGCAGAAATAGCGCTTCTGAATTGCTATTTCCATTCTCAGAAGCCCCTTGAGGAGCATGACACATGGGACCTGTAGTTTATTGGTCTTCTCTCCAAGATAATCACATGCAGTGCTAGAAAAAGAGGTGCCAGAACTCACCACAAACGCCTCTCTTGTTCTCTTCGAAAGGCAATGGCACACACCTGAGAGGTGCTGAAATAAAGCCCTGATCGTATGCATTTTAGGCTTGATCAATAGGAAAGGTGGATCACATACATTCCGTGAAACAGGAAAAGGTCTCCAGGCAGGGCTAGGAAAAGACTTCTGTCTGAACTGTACTGTGGCCCTGTGTCCTTTGCAGAGGACTGTCTAGTTTTTGAAGAGCTGTCTAGTTTTAAGATAAAGAACCATAAAAAGGGAGAGACAGAGATCTTGGAAGTTGCGCATTGACAGCACCAGGACAGCCGATTGAGGAGGCCCACCTGGTCACAGGCTACTCCACTATCATGAGATGCATAATATTGTTTATTTAAATTAGAGTTATTGTGTATGTGTGTGTGTGTGTGTGTGTGTGTGTGTGTGTGTGTGTGTGTGTGTGTGTATATATATATATATATATATATATATATATATATATATATATATATATATATATATTCATATTATTACAAAATGAAAAAGAAAAAGAAAAAATACAAAAATGAAAAACAGTTAAAAACAATTCCAACTTTTTGTCACTTGTCTTTCATTAACTTATTATTTCCCGGACCTCCTCATACCTCCCTTTTTTGTATTCCAATTCAAATTTATTTCATTCAGCAATTTCGTTCCCTCCTTCTTACACCCTAGTCATTAATCTGAGTATATATTTATAATGACTTTAATTTTTGATCTATTTAGAAAAATCCTTTTTTCCCCCATACTCTTTTAACCTTTACAGCTAGAAACCACAACCTCAATCCAACATCATTCTAACATTCATTAATTTCACAATATTTCTGTAGATAGTCTTTAAATTTCTTCCAATCTTCTTTCACCGTCTCTTCCCCCTGGTCTCGAATTCTGCCAGTCATTTCTGCCAGTTCCATGTAGTCAATCACTTTCATCTGCCATTCTTCCAAGGTGGGCAGTTCTTGTGTTTTCCAATACTTTGCAATAAGTATGCTTGCTGCTGTTGTAGCATACATAAAAAAAGTTCTATCCTTCTTTTGCACCAATTGGCCAACGATGCCCAAGAGAAAGGCCTCTGGTTTCTTCAGGAAAGTGTATCAAAATACCTTTTTAAGTTCATTATATATCATTTCCCAGAAAGCCTTAATCTTTGGGCACGTCCACCATTGGTGAAAGAATGTACCTTCAACTTCTTTACATTTAGAGTTAATGTTTTTAAAATGGCATCCATACGTATAAATCAACGCATGCACATTTTATGGAAATCTATATCCTCTATGTGAGAATGTCACCTTCACAGAGCCATGCAGCCAATCAAATTGAGAACATCCTGAACCCCAAGGCAGTCCCTCTGAAATGTATACCTGTTGCCCAAGTAATGGGTGAAGCATCCTATCTTGCGGAGCTGAGCTGGCAATTTCATCTGTCTGCACAGCAAGGTATTCACCCTGATCCAGCTCCAGTCATGAAGAATTCTGCAAGATGTCTCTGCTTCAGTGTCCATCTATACAGATATTATCCACCCACACTACGTTACTTTCAGCGCTATGCGCATCTATATTCTGCACCAACTAGTCAATCACACTCTGTATATGCACTTGTGCCTATAGAACAGCGGAACTGACCTCGCTACTCTCAAAATGATTCAGTTGTACAAGCCCCAGAAAGGTCACCATTCTTTCACCTCAACACTAACTGACACACAGGCTGCTCTCCTATACACATTTATGGAAACACCCTTTTATTTGGTGGTACTTATTAGTGAGTAGAAATGCAAAAGAGCATACTGTCAGAGGCACACCTTCTGAGACAATAGCAATGGCCTGACAGAGCAAGCCATCTGAATTAAGCCATATTAAGTTCAGTGGGACTTAAAGGTAAAGGGGTAAAGGGTCCAGTCGTGACCGACTCTGGGGTTGCGGCGCTCATCTCGCTCTATAGGCCATGGGAGCCGGCGTTTGTCCGCAGACAGCTTCCTGGTCATGTGGCCAGCATGACTAAGCCGCTTCTGGAGAACCAGAGCAGCGCACAGAAACGCCGTTTACCTTACCGCCGGAGCGGTACCTATTTATCTACTTGCACTTTGAGGTGCTTTCGAACTGCTAGGTTGGCAGGAGCTGGGACCGAGGAACAGAAGCTCACCCCGTTGTGGGGATTCGAACCGCAAGTGCTAGGCTCTGTGGTTTAACCCACAGCGCCACCCGTGTCCCTTCAGTGGGGCTTACTCCCAGGTAAATGTTTATGGTATTGTAGCCTACATCATAAACATCTTCAATAGTCATTGGTAAAATGATCTTTCTTTCTTTGCTATATTAGTAAGCTTGTAATTTAGCCTTTAAAAAAACCAAAAACTGTTTTCAATCAGCACAGACTATTCCAGAGTTAATGGCTTGAAGATTTCAGTCTAAATTATCAAAGTAAATTCCATTAAAAAAATATCAAACAAAAATAAAAATCATGATGAGACATGATCTCTGATTCATTAAAACACTTTGCACCATTCTTTATCTCATGCTGAATATTAAGTCTACAATCTTAGGAGTACTTTGAGGAGAGGGCTGGGCTAATTTTTTTTAGAAAGGGTTCTGTTACCTAAAACTGGGATTCAGCTGCACTTTCAGTTCCCAACTTGGCAGAGACCCTCCTTAAATCATACTCAGCATAGCATTGGCTGCTTCTACCCAACCAGACTTCTGAGAGAGTTGAGTCTTGAGCTATGTATAGTTTAGAACATTTTGCACTATCTGCAGGCTGGTTACCCAAATGGTTGCTTCGTTTAAAAACAATAACTTGCTGTAGACCAAAATGGCGACCGTGGGAGAAAAAAATAGCACATTTGGGTAATGGGGAAAATTTCTTTCCGCAGAGAAACACCACCAGAAAGAAAAGACACCACCAACTGCTATAGCTTGTTAAGAAAATTAACAATACAGAAAATAACAGATTATTTTTTAAAAAACCCTCACATATCTAAAACAATTCTGCAGGTTTTCATGATCTGCATTATGCAGATGGGAGTTCTTCTTGTAAAAGAGATCCTGTTTTTCTTTGGGAGCCATTTGCATTTTATTTGTACAGTAATGCCTAGTGGAAACACTGGGAAGAATATCTCCCATCCCATGAATCCGAAGAGAGAAAAGTGTGGCAGTTTATACATTTAGAGTTCCAAAAGATGCTCAACTCCAACTCCCATAATGCCTGTCCATTGGCTGTGCTTGTTGGGTTTTATGGGAGCTGGAGTCCAAGAAGATCTGACTGCATTGAAAACTCCATGGCGGTATTCACAGCTGTAGTTTTCTTAGGAGGAGACAGCACTGGAGTTAAATAGTGTCTTTGAAATAGTGTCCTTTTTCAAAGTAAATATCATATGCAAGCACACATTTGGGGCTACTAGACTCACAGAAACATCAGAACACTATCCCAAACCCAAAAATGTCTGCTGTCCAGTTTTTTTGATCGCCATTTATCTGGGCAAACCAGCTTCAACCTTCTGCTGGTGGATGTGACTGATAGTATATATCAAAGTGGAATCGTTATTTTTTTAGAGGTTTAACGTCCCATAAATGTATCAATTCTATTCCCCCCCCCCAGCCCAGTTAATGATGAAACCACATTTAACCCAGGAAGAGATGCAGAACAGATTCATAACAGATTGTCATGACTCACAACACCTGCCAAGTCCATAGCTCTGATCCAAGCGAGTATCCGCTACTATTCCTCTATTGTTCGCCAAATCCATAGTTTTAAAATTAAGCTCCTCTACTTGCTTGAAGTTATCAGCTGCAAGAGGTTAAAAAAGCAGAAACCTGAATGGCACGGCTGTTATACTGTGAAAGAAAGAATTAGCAACATCCTAATCATTGATCAAAACAGAAAACCCTAAGCTATAAAAATATTGTTTCTTTTTAGATGGCTCCAGGGGTCAGAAGCCATGAATCACGAGGCTTATATGTGCTGGTTAAGAACTTCCAGAAACTCTGATCTTCAGAATCATCCTACCGGGTAGGTAGAAATTTATTTTATATTTGATTGAATCTGTAAGCCATTTCGGCTTGGTAACATAGCACACTCTTAGACATATCTACTCAGAAGTACCATTGAGTCCAATGAAGAAACTATGGCCTTCCAGATGTGTTTGGGCTACAGTTCCTGCCAGCCCTAACCATTGGCTATGCTGGCTAGAGATGATGGGAGTTGGTGTCCAATATCATATGCCCCCCCCAAGTTTCCCATCCCTGGATTACAACCTAAAATTAATGCCGTGTTTTCACCAGGCATGTCATGAAAATCCAAATCACTCCCCTACTTGAAAATATAACCAGCAATTCTTTACACCAGTGGTTTTCAAGCTGTGTTTTGTGGACACTTTTAACAGGTTCCTCACTGAGAAAACCCTAATAACACATGCTGAAAAACAGATTGTCCCTCTTTCAGTGTTCACTTGCAATAGGCAGCACATAGGATATTTGCAATGGATTCTAGGCCACACTCTCAGTTCTCACAAGATGTCTGTATGAAGCATAACAAACTAGTGAACTGAGGTGTCACGTAAAGTGAGTTTGCCATGTGAACTGAGGTTGTCACCAATAACATTCCACTGTTCCCAGAATCCTTTGCAATGTGCAAGGGTTTTTACGGAAGGTATGCGGAGGTTTTGAGATGGAAAGGGTTTCCTGACGATATTTGGTAAAAGTACTGTTTTAATTGTCATCAGGGCACAACCCCATTGGAATGAAATGGATCCTTTTTTCAAAATGGATAAAACAGTTATAGCAACCTCCTACCTGTTCTAGCTTGTTTACACTTACAGCTTTCAGTAAAAGTTGCCCAGCTTCACAAATAAACTTTGCAGATAACCAATTCCTGGCATCTCCAGGGAAGGCTGAGAAGGACTCTTGTCTAAAACCTGGAGAACAGCCGTCAGTCAGGGTAGACAATGGCTCAGTGGGGAGACCAGCAATATCTATGGTATTGGGCCAATGTTTTTATTCCTGCATTTTCTTATCTTGGCAGCACTGCAGTGTGTGTGTGTGTGTGTGTGTGTGTGTATGTGCTAGTAACCCCATCTCCAGCAAGTTGCAAATTTGACTTTCCAATAATGAAGTGTTGGTGCATAGAATTAAGAAAAAGGATCGAGCAATGCATGTGATTTGGGATGTTGTTTGGGGACTTAAAAGTTTGAAATTACCATATTTTATTCCCATGGAATCAAACTCAAGACAATAAAATGCAAACAGTTATAATACCCAAAGCACTTTACAGCTGTAAAGCAAGCAGCCTTATTACTTATTCAGATTTACTTTCCTGCAGTATTCAGCTTAGTTTTAGAGTGATATTTATCCCACTGCAAAGTTAGAACTGCATCTTCTTTCTTCTGCAACCATGCTATTGGGTGAAATCGGGTCCTCCCTTAAAGAGGGCACGTATTGCGGTGAGACCTGGAAAACCGAAAACTATTGGTCAGCCACAAAACCTGACTTGTAGGTCCCTCGAAGGCGGGTGTAATCTGGCCAATGGGACGCAGTCCAAATGGTTCGAGGGACCTATTTATGCCCATGCACGTGACCCAGAGCTTCCTCTTTCGGTGCGTGAATTCGGAACCCGCCCACTTCTTCCTACTTTTAGGGCTTTGCGCCTGACCTTGCTATGCCACCGTCTGTCGTTGGGACAGAGGCATGGCAGGAATTTTCCCCACTTGGCTGATTGGTCGTTGCCATTTGGGTTCGCCTGCCGTGTAGCAAACCATCACAACTTGTAAGGTTGCGGATAGGCTCTGGTTCAGGTGATAGGGATGGGGGAACACTCTCGCCATCCCTATGTGAAGGGTATTCCATTAAAGGAATCTAGGGACTCAATGGTTTGGTCGACCCCCGAGAGGGGGTTGTGCCTATGCCTGAGGCCAGGGGGGGTATTTGGGTGGCGGAGTTAGCCCGTTCCCGGCTTTCCGCTTATCCAGGTGTTCACCCTTGGCTGACCTATGCTGGAACCCTGGGTCAGCGCTACCTGCAAGGGTGCAGGGAGCTAGTCGAACCAGAGCCTATGCAACCAGTCACTTTCTGTAATCAATAAAGTTGTGGCCTAAATTCTGCCAAAAACCAAAACTAAAATTTGAGTCATGTGTGAATTTATTTAGGGGGAGGTTTCTGGGTCTGAACACGCAATAGAAAGAATTTAGTATGTTCTAATCAAGGTGAGGCTTATTTGAAACCCTTGCATTGTCACTGACTGTTTCAGGTTTTCTAATCCTGACTTTTGAGGGAATTTCCCCCATACCGCCTCAGTGGGTCAATAGGTGTGTCAATCGGTGATTGATCTAGCAAAGCTCTGCCATTTGACAGAGTGGTACAGAAACAGGCAACAAGGGGCCATGTCCGCCACTGTTTTTAAGACAAGTTTCCTAATGCTTGTAAAAATGTTATGGTACATCTCTGTGGCTGGAATAGTGTAGTCTGGCATGAAAACTACAGAGTTTTGGTACCTTGTACAGACACTGCCGGTAAAATGGGCACTCGTGTTTTTGATGACAAGCCCTACATAGCTGAGAACTTTGCTCTGTTGAATTGCTGGAGCAAATTTGCTTGAGGTGAGGAAGACTCAAACGCAGGGTCTGTGTAAGTGTGGGCATGCTTAGGCAGATGCCCAAACCTTTGCTGTCCAGTGGGGTCCACCTTTACCTGCAAGCAACTGGATGTTGTATCTTGCTGCTCACTCACCTGTCCTTTCTAAGAATAGGTGGTGGTGGTGCTAGCTGCTACTCCTTCCTCTTGCTCTCTTGTGCATGTGCGATGAGACAGTTGGAGGCAGTATTACTTCTTAATACCAGTTGCTGCAAACCAGCAACTGGGCAAAGTACAGTGGTACCTCAGGTTACAGACGCTTCAGGTTACAGACTCCGCTAACCCAGAAATAGTACCTCGGTTAAGAACTACAGAAATCATGCTCTGGTGGTGCAGTGGCAGCGGGGAGGCCCCATTAGCTAAAGTGGTGCTTCAGGTTAAGAACAGTTTCAGGTTAAGAGCAGACCTCCAGAACAAATTAAGTTCTTAACCCGAGGTACCACTGTACTCTTGTACTCAGGTCCCGCTTGAACGTTTCCCTTTGGCCACAGTGAGAGCAGGATGATGGATTTAGATCAGGGGTCAGCAAGGTTTACCTTGCCTGGGCTGGTTCACTCCAGCGGAGATCACTCCGTGGGCTGGATTGTGCATGCATGTGAGCGTGTGCACCCGCGGTTTCTGGCATCTGCATCTGCACAGGCACCATTTCCGATGTCTGTGCAGGCGTGATTTCCGGCACCGCAGAAACAAGTCCCCACGCCGCACTGCGCTGGTTTAGTGCAGTGCGCGGGGACTCGCTAAGCGGGCGGCTGGGTTTGGGGGCAGCTTGATCCCCAGGGTGCCATCATGGCTGCCCCCCACCCGCGCTGGGTGCCCTGCCCCCGCAGGTGGCGTGCCCCGCCCCCAGGACTTGTGCTCTGCCACTGGGACGCACGCCCTGCCCCTGCAGGTGGCACTCTCTGCCCCTGGGACGTGCGCCAGCCCTGCCCCGCCTGCTCTCTGCCCCCGGTGCCGGAGCATGAAGCTCCGCCACTGGCTTGTGGGCCAGTTAAACGACCCCCATGGGCTGCCTGTGGCCCATGCGCCTTAGGTGGCCTACCCCTGACTTAGAGGGATGATTGGTCTGATCCAGCAGATTCTTCTTGTGTGCTTAGACGGACTCACTGCCATTTCACAGAGGTGGGCAGGAGCATCAAGGGCACCTTTCTGGAGGGCTGCCCCAAACCTGAAGCTCATTCCAGACATGAACAGCTTCATGCCATGGCTAACACAGTGTTGTAACAGATGGCAACTACCTTTGGGATAAGCACCATGAAAATGTAGCGTGTGCAAACGGTTCAGAGTTTGGTAAGAATTAGGAGAAGGGGAAATGTTAGCCAAGACGTTCATCTGATACAGACGACTGGTCAAAGGGCACAGCAGGAGAAAGGAGATAAAGGATCCTTTCTTATGAGTTAATCATCCATCAGGGTTGCCATCTTCCTATATGTTGCACAAACTTCATGGGGGTGTTGTAATAATTGGTTAATATCAATAAGGCGATGTAAAGATAAAGAATATCAGAGCTTTGTGCTATGGGTGGTGTGCATGTTTACGATTACATTTTACAATGTGGTTATAGTTTCATTCATCAGCATGGCAATCTTGATATAACAGCCATTACTTAATTCTTAATTACTTAACTCATTACTTAATAGCCTGTCTTCAGATTGATCTTCTCAACAAGCCTTTTTGTCACTCTCCCCTGATGGCTGGTAACCTTTGATTCATTGCGCTAAATGGATTTTGGCTCCTCCTTTTGTGTTACAGCTTCACCTCTTATTGGTAATATCAAACAACGTTATACATGACCTTTAAAAGGACACAGGGCATCCTATTTATTTTGTGGGTTTTTATATTGAAACATTTCCCAGAAAGAAGAGTTTCTTAAGATTTCTTTTCACTAGGATTTGCCTGTGAACTTAGCCAGCAACCAGGTTGTTAAAAAAGTGAATACTATGTGTCAGGGGTTCAGGAGCAGAGGCGAGGGCAAGGGAGGAAACAGAGAGCGAGGGGGAGGAGTCCGAAGAAAAGATGAGTGACGACGACGACCCGAGATCTCCGAGTCTTTCCAGTGAATCAGAAGATTCACAGAAAGGAGCGCCAGTGGCCAGAGCAAGGGGGGAGCTTAGGGGGACACCCCAGGAAGAAGGGTCCAGAGAGGGTTCAGAGGGCAGCAGTTGGAAATCGGGGCCAGCGTCACCAATAGAGCGCAGTGGGGAGGAAAGGCGCCAGGTATCAAGCTCTGGCAGCTCGCAGCAGGGGGGAGGGCATGAGTCAGGAGTGGCCACACCTCCATCGGAGAGCGAAGAAACGGTCGAGCGGAAAGTGGAAGGCTGGGCGCGCGCGCCAAGTTCAAATGCACCGGAAGGCGGCGCAGTGAGCAGCCCGGAAAGGGAGCCAGGTCCTAAAGCCCGACGCAAGGAGACAGGAGGGTCCGGGGGGTCAGCGTCAGAAGAGTCCAGGAAGGAAGAGACCACGGGGGGCAGAGGGACCCAGAGGAGAACGGTCAGGCAGAAAAGGTGGAGTAAGGCGAGGGTATTAAGTTGGTGTACAAGGGGCGGAGACTCAGACGGAGCTTCGCCGGTCTAGCTTATAGGACGTAGAGCTGCACGCAGCAGCTTGGAAATGGAAACTGTAACTCAATAAAGACTTTTATAAAGTGAACGCTGGCTAGCGTGATCCTCTGTGAGCTAGGATCTGAGAGCAGCTCTGACACTATGCCTAATATTTTCTCATTTTGATATTCACTTTGACAAATTTGCACACTGACAAATTTCTGGAACGAAACGGTCACATAGCTTTTATGCTGGCTGGCATCCTTTTGTTCCTAGTTACCATCTTCTCTTTCTGCTGTTTCCCTTTTCCTTCTTGCCCTCACTTGCTGTAATCTGATTGGCTGCTAGTGTCCTGAGAAAAGGAGATTTCCTGCTCCAGAAAACCCTAAAAATCTTGCCCAGTTCTCAAATTCTGCTGCTGGTCTTTGAAACAACTCCTGTTGGCTGTGAAAATATTGATGCGAGCTGTACTTTTCTCTGCAGTGTTGGGAACGGGTGTATGAACACCTTCAGTATTCTGATAGTGGATTTAGTTAGAGAAAAGCACCAATAAAATAAGGAAGAAAACATGTATTTTCCTGACTTTTGAATAGGTGGCTGTGAGAACGGAGAATGAAGGAATGTGACATTGTATACATTTCAAAAATCAGCACAAGAATATTCAGATGCTTCTCTATAGTAGTGTGTATAAAAATGGGCTGATCCAGTAATATTATTAATTTCCCCCCAGTTTTCATTCTTAGATTCATGGCTTTACATAGAGCTGCATTGCTGATATTTAAAAAATGCAAGCTTGCATACATTATTCTGTTGCATCCACTATATTCTGTTTTTTTTGTGGGGAGGGGAATGCGGTATTAATTTTACGCTTTTCTTGCACATAAATGCCTGCATTTGCACCTTAACAAGCCCTGAAACATTGGTTACTAAACAACCATATTACATCTCTTGCATCTCCCCCCACTTTTGTTCACTAGCTATAAAATTGAACAACTGGGACTCTGAGACTTTGGCCTGGATCCAAAACTGAGCTAGATGCATCCATGCTTGGCTCTGTGCCCAAAGATATAATATTCAAATGTGACTTGTCCTTAATTTTTGTTTAAATCAAGCTTTCCTACTTCATTTTCTAAAGGGAGAACGGCATTTGCTATTACTCGGGATGCTACAGAAATTACTGTTAAAATAAAACAAAGTAAATACATCCCAAAATTTCCTAAAGCTACTTACAGGTCCTTTCTCAAACTCAGTTGAAGCCAACACCTCTCTTGATAACCTCTCTATATAATAAAGATGTAAGAATGTCATTGTGCAGCCTTCACTGGAGGATTTATAGTGCCACCTCGCAATCCTGGATTTGCACAAAGCCACGGTCTGGGCAAGGAGGCAAAAGTGAAGACAAGTTGCACATCATAGGAGCAAGAACGGAGGGACACTGAGAGAGTGGAGGTAGTGGTTTGAAACAATGGCAGAAGTTTGAGTCATGCAGGGGTGGAGGAAACTGAGGAAAAATGTGGTTTTAAACAACAGCAGAGATTTGAAAAAGTGCCTTCATTGTACAGTGGTACCTCGGGTTAAGTACTTAATTCGTTCTGGAGGTCTGTTCTTAACCTGAAACTGTTCTTAACCTGAAGCACCACTTTAGCTAATGGGGCCTCCTGCCGCCGCCGCACTGCTGGAGCACGATTTCTGTTCTCATCCTGAAGCAAAGTTCTTAACCCGAGGTACTATTTCTGGGTTAGCGGAGTCTGTAACCTGAAGCGTATGTAACCTGAAGCGTACGTAACCCGAGGTACCACTGTATTGTTGTATGGAATATTTGAGAACTCCATGCTCTTTATCTCTCTCATGAGGCAGCTGAGGAATAGAAGAGGAAGATGTTTGATTGCAGGGACAAAAGTTTAAGTAAAGTGGATTGGAAGAGCACTGAAAGGAAAATGACAGTTTTAAACAATGCCTGAGGGTTGAGTAAAGCACAGATAGAGGGATACAGAGAGGAAAACTATGGTTTTAGAGAAGAGCAAATGTTTGAGTAAACACCTCTAACCGATGACTGTTTGGCATCCACTTGAAGAACTCCAGAATGGGAGAGCCCACCATGCCTCTAAATATTGTGAAGTTATTAATGACAATAATGCTTTGCAGAAGTACCAGTTAGATTGATGTAATGACTTACAATATGATGAAGGCTAAAAATTGAGAACGCATGTTTTGCAAACAAAGAGAGGACACTGTGTGTGTGTGTGTGTGTGACTCAGCAGAATGCTGAAATTTGACATTTTGCAGAGCAAAGAGAGAACTTGTAAGTCAGCAAGTTGATGATATATTTCATTTATAAAGTATAATATAAAGTCTAGCAGGCCATTCAATCATTGGAATTGATAGTTCACCTCTTTTCCACTGAACATAGAAAATAAGTTTTCTGACTGAAGCTGCTGATTACATCTAGAGAAGCTAGATTTATGGACGAGCTCCTGTATTATGTATTGTTTTATCAAATTGTCTATAGCACTTTGGACCATTAAAAAGTTTTGATTTTATTTCTTACATCTTATGGCATAGCTCCATCAATGCGTCACCTCACTACAGTATTGTGGCTTATCTTCGACTAGCAAACTCCCAAAATAATTAACATCCCCTACATATTTTGTCTTTTGCGAAATCTGCACTCCCCCAGCAGAAATAATAAAGCGGTTTAATAACTGTTAAATTGTTTGCAGGTGCCAGTCATAAGTGCAGACATGAATAAACCAAAATAATACTTTGCAGTATTAAAGCTTCATAAATGAACACCCACAACACAATGAAACAAAAACTAGCGATGAGCCGAAATGGGGTGGCCAGTTTTGTGAAAATGTTTGTCAGAAATAAAAGATGCTCACTTGGGGGATCGTTGCAAAAGGGCTGAGAAACTGTTCCAGAATGATACTTTGTTGTCTAGCTTCACAAGAAGCACTGCCCTAATTTGTATGGGCTTCATTTTGGGAGGGTGGTGGCCTGGAAAATAGGAGGGGTAGATTCCATCCTGTTGTCAACTGTCAGAGCTTGGTCAGATGCACAAGACGCAGAGGCGGGCAGTGTAGTTAATTCTTTATTCAAGAAAACGGCATAAAACCCAGCAATGCCTTCCATCAGCCAGTGTGGTGTAGTGGTTAAGAGCGGTAGTCCCGTAATCTGGGGAACCTGGTTCGCATCTCCGCTCCTCCACATGCAGCTGCTGGGTGACCTTGGGTCAGTCACACTTCTTTGAAGTCTCTCAGCCCCACTCACCTCACAGAAAGGAGAAAGGGAATGTTAGCCGCTTTGAGACTCCTTAAAGGGAGTGAAAGGCGGGATATCAAATCCAAACTCCTCTTCTTCTTCTTCCATCAGGACTTGCCCCTATCAAGCAGTTGCCAGGGCTGATGGTCCCCGTCCTCCTCCTGCTGTGTGGAGATCTCCTCCTCTGCTGGATGATTCCCAAGCAGCCTCAAACTACATCAGCGAACCTCTAATCTCTGTTCTGCCCAACCCATCCTCCTGAATGCCCTTGGAGTCAAGGAGGGAGAGTCGCAGAAGGAGAGGCAGACTCCTTGGATTCTCCTGTAGCCTCTGCCCCAAGTCCTCTGTTTCAATACAATACGATAATCTTTAATGTCATTGTCCCACACAGAACAACAAAATTGAAAAATCTACATCAGACATTCAAAAACCAACAAGCCTGCTATCCCAGCTATCCCAGCCTGGTTAGCCCCCTAAAACTCTGATACCCCCATAAAAATACAATATACTCCCAGGGAGACTACCTTACACTGCGTTTAAAACCAAAATCACATTTGGATAGAAACTGTTTCTCAGGCAGCTAGTTCTAGTCTTTATAACCCTGTACCTTCTTCCAGAAGGGATGCAGGTGGCACTGTGGGTTAAACCACAGAGCCTAGGACTTGCCGATCAGAAGGTCGGCGGTTCAAATCCCTGCAACAGAAGAGCTCCCGTTGCTTGGTCCCTGCTCCTGCCAACCTAGAAGTTCGAAAGCACATCAAAGTGAAAGTAGGTAAATAGGTACCGCTCCGGTGGGAAGGTAAATGGCATTTCCGTGTGCTGCTCTGGTTCACCAGAAGCAGCCTAGTCATGCTGGCCACATGACCTGGAAGCTGTACGCCGGCTCCCTCGGCCAATAAAGCGAGATGAGCGCTGCAAGCCCAAAGTCAGTCACGACTGGACCTAATGGTCAGTGATCCCTTTACCTTTTACCTTCTTCCGGAAGGCAGAAGCTGAAAGAGATCATTTCCGGGGTGCGCACTATCCTGCACTATCTCTGCAGCTTTCTTATGACACCTGGAAGCACAGTTTTGATCCAAGGTGGGAAGAGTGCACCCAATTATTCTCTCCGCAGTCTTTACAACCCTGTCTCGATACAATCCCCCCTTTCTCTTCTCTTCGGCAGGACACCCGTTGTTGCGATAATAAAACCAACTCGTTCCATATAGCCAAATTCAGCCTCCTTGCTTTGCCAAACATTTTAAAATAGCTAGAACTAGGTAATTTTTATTTTTTAGATAAATTTTATTTTACATAAACATATAATCCCATCCCTTTTGACTTCCCTCCCCACCATTGTGGATCTTAATGTAATGATTTCCCCCTCTGCATATCTATCATAACTCTATTTTTATAAATCCTTTATCAATCCATAATTCATTTTTTTTACTACAAGTTTTCTGTCAATCCTACCAATGTATGCAATTGTTTACAACAGCTTTTCAAATAAATTACAAGTTTTTCCCATTCTTTATTAAAGACCTCCTCTTCCTGGTTTCTAATTCTTTCTGTCAGCTTTGCCATCTCAGCTTAGTTCATCAATTTTGTCTGCCACTCTTCTTTGGTCAGAGTTGTACCATCTTTCCATTTCTGGGCTAAGAGAGTCAGCGCAGCCATGTTCGTGTACATAAATAGTTTCGTCTGGTCCATCGGGATCTTGGGTCCTACAATACCTAAAAGAAAAGCTTCTGGTTTCTTAGGGAAAGTTATTTTCAATATTTCTTTCAGTTCATTATATATCATTTCCCACAAGTTTCTGGGAACTAGGTAATTTTTAGTGTGGACCAGGTAGGAATGTAAATATAACAATTGTAAAATGAAGCCGTTGTTAGAAATACTGTAGCTATCAAAGCATCTATTATTTTATTTAAATCACAAATTGAGTATTTGGAAAGGACAACTCCGCCAATGAGTCAACATCATGCACATTCTTCTGTGTGGAGATCACAAAATAAGATTATGTATACTGCAAATAGTGAACTGCTGACCAGCACACATCCAGCTTGCCATCTGTCTAGCTCTGTGTATATGACACCCATTCATGTACCAATTCATCACATATAGCTATCCAACGAACCATTTGTGGCAAAGCCATAGGACCCAGTTACAGTGAAATTATTCAGCACAACCATTGTCGCTGACAAGTAATGATATTTTTCTTTTGTGCCATTTTAGCAGCATTGAAGGGCTATAAACACACTGGAGAATCTGGACCTATGATTATGCATGCCAGGTTTTAAAGGCCAGGACTCATGCACATTTGAATGAAATGTTCCATCTGTCCGCATTTCCCCTATAGTTTCAGTACTGGAAAATAAAAATATTACTGAAGACGGAAAATGGAAGCACTATTAGAAAATACATATCTTCAATGATAGACTCTCGAATATATTCTTTCTGAAGTTAAAATAAAAATGCTACTGTAATTTATAGTAGAACAACAGCAGTGGAGGTACAAAGTGGTAGGGTGTTTTTTAATTATTCATAGCATTACAATGATAAAAATGTATGATGCCAAAATACACACACACACACACACAACCACCTCCTCAATTCATGGAATGTTTGTTCATCACCATGAAATTCCTTCGTATTGATTTTGGTCTAACCATGTTTTGTGAGCCGTGGTGAACAACATGGCCATTTTGCTGCTGTGTTTCTTTAACCTCTCAGCTGAAGGTAAATATTTTGGCCTTTGAGAGTGGGCAGATCCCTTCCCAGACTAAATCGATAAAGCGAATACCATACCCAAGTAAAACTCTTAAAAATGCAGACAACAAAACATAAAGAATGCATTTAATTAGCTACAAATGGCAAACAACCACTGAGGACGACCCATAACCATTAGCAACGATAAAGGAAACACAAATAAATACCAAAACAATTCAACTTATGTGCACATTTCTTCACCAGAAAGGAAAGGTTAGGGCTGAATGAATGCTCTTCTGAAGGATTCTGTCTACATTCTCCAAAACCCATGTCTCTAAATCTGAAAAACATTCCTTCTGAGTGTGTTCAGATTATACAAACGAACTCTACAGAATCATAGAGTTGTAGAGATTCTTGCAACGCATGAACCTGAGATAGAGCCTCATTCTCTACAGCCCATCTCAATGAACTTTCCTGAGGTAAATTTGATTGTGAAGTTTTTCTCTCCTTGAAGAATTCCACTGCAATGTGGACTTTGCCATAAATTTGCTAGATAGTCACAGCTCCTGTGTATGGGTGCATTTTTCCAGACATTCTTTTCACATGCTTTGTCCGACAGCGATTTCTTGCTCCATGGTGTGATGGCCTGGGAATCTGATTCAGAGGCTGAACCGGAGGAATCCCAGCCTGCACAGGAATCCCTGCCTCCAGGGCCGGCTGAGCCGGGGCAGGGGCTTGAATCTGAAGGGCCTGCACCTGTGCCAGATCCTCAGGAGCAGGCACCAGGTGATTCCACTCTGGCTCCGGAGGTGATTGAGGACCCATTGCCTGCAGGTGTGCCTCTCCCAGCCCTGTCAGGGGAAGGTGAAGCTGCCCCTGGGTCCAGTAACCCTCCAGCCTCTCCTGAGCTGCAGAGGCTCAGGGCAGAGAGGTGGAGGGAACTAAGTGCTCTCAGGAGGAGTGCTCGCCTCCAGGCCAGGAGAGGCAGGTCACCTGTGGGCCGGGACCACCCCTGGCCTCAGAGGAAATAAAGGCCAGTCAGCCCGGTCCCAGGTTGCAGGAGCAACGTCGTTGGAAACCTGTTTCTGCCAGCACCCAGACCTGTTCTTCCAGAGTTCCCGTCCATGCCCGGCTTCTTGCTTTGGACCCTGCTTTCCCCCCTCCAGACCCTCGACCCAGGACCGGACTCTGACCACGCCTCACGGTAACCTCCCCCCGGGACCAGCACACATGGCCAAACAACGTTACGATAAATTCTTTGTATTTCCTGGAAAATGTTGGCAAATATATCTGATGTATTTAGATTTCACAGGGTTGAGATTTTGGTCTCGAGGCAGAATTTCTCCTCCCCATGGTTCAAAACAGACTTAGGTTAGTGGAACTTGGATCCCACTGAAATCAATGGGGATAGTCGCAAATAGTTTAGAACCCATTGGTTTCGATGGGACCAATGTGCAGGTAACGTAGTCTGGATCTAGCCCACTGTATTTAAAGCCCTTTAGTCAACTGGATTATAATACCACTCTCTGTGTATATATGTGTAGCTGCACCTTCAAATGCTTGGTTTGTGTAGAATACCAGTTGCCAAGGAACACAAGTTGGAGAGAATGGCGATCACACAGGGTCCCCGGACGTTTCACCATCTATTGATCCCCGTGCCACCACTTTATTTCTCACTGCCACCACCCAGGCCCTACCTGGTACAATACTGAGTCCAGTCAGGGTTAAATTGGAACATAAATTTCTGTTTATTTATTGCAGTTTAACAAGCGTGTGGTTTCATAAATGGTATCGGTCAATTATAATCATAGGGTGCCTATCCAGACCTATAACTTCCGCTACCTGCTCTCACTCACTAAACCACCTCTCAGATATTTACTTGTTTTCCTGGCCCCTAACTATTCCTGGGGACGCGGGTGGCGCTGTGGGTTAAACCACAAAGCCTAGGACTTGCCAATCAGAAGGTCGGCGGTTCAAATCCCCATGACAGTTTGAGCTCCCGTTGCTCGGTCCCAGCTCCTGCCAACCTAGCAGTTCGAAAGCACATCAAAGTGCAAGTAGATAAATAGGTACCGCTCCGGTGGGAAGGTAAACGGCGTTTACGTGCGCTGCTCTGGTTCGCCAGAAGTGGCTTAGTCATGCTGGCCACATGACCCGGAAGCTGTACGCCGGCTCCCTCGGCCAATAAAGCGAGATGCGCTTCTCAACCCCAGAGTCGGCCACGACTGGATCTAAGGGTCATGGGTCCTTTACCTTTAACTATTCCTGACTCAGCTTATTTTGCTACATTAACTCAACCTGCCCACAGACTCTATCCCAATTCACTCCCACACCAACCAACCACCCAACTCCCAACAAACTCCTCCCTTTGCCCCTCTCAGAGCTGGTTTTATAGTCCCTCTGACTCCACCCCCTGGGTTCTGATTGGGTAACCTGTTTAACTATTTCACCTCCAGCACTCTCATATGTTAACGTCACAGAGAGGTCTATGCATTCCCTAGTTGTGGGTTTTCCACTGAGAAGAGGATGCTGGACTTGGTCTGATCCAGCTGTATTTGTCTGATATTTCATAAGCTTCTAGTATATCAGAATATATCTTTTCATTAGAGTTTACAATGTTTCAAGTGACACAGAACTCTTTGTCAGGAGGAATGGAGAAATAGGTAATGTCCACTATTTTTACGAACTGCAACGAAAATGTGTACGAAAGAGAACAGAATTGTTCCTTACTAATGGGTGTTCATCCACTCAAAATACATCACTTTACTTTTATTTTTATTTTTTATCTCTCTTACTTCCTGGCCTCAGCATGGCAACAGCCACCTAATAATGATAATAGCATTGAGTGGAGTTAATTTTTAAGACAAGGCTCTGCAGGCATCCCTCAGTTAAAAGTTCTTGATGTAAAGAAAGTCACCAACCCACAAAGGAATTTGATTACCTCTATCCATTATACGCACGCAGTGAGTGATCGTGCTACTAACCATCTGTCATCTATTTCATTTGCATCATCAACACCTGCCCTGTTTATCTGCTGCATTCTTCTCTTCGCTGGATTCTTACACTGCTTTAATAAAACACAGAAATGTTATTGTTAAAAACCAATTAATTTACAATCCTCCACAGAGATGGTATTACTTATAATTCAATTTAGCTTCTAATGACCTGCTTTCGTGCAAAAATGACTTAATTCCTGTGTCAAAGATTAGTTATATTAGGTATTACCCTCCTGCACCTGTCATGCGTTGCCGAGAGGAGTCAACGTCTCTGTCCCTGCCATTAGCTGGAACTTGTAGTCATTTTCCCATTAACGTATTCTTGTCCCTTATGTTATTTCCATCTACCCCCTCCTGCATGATTCCCCCTCCCCAAGTTTATTTGTAAATAATCTTATGCTAGCTGAGAATATAACCAACTAAAAGACCTCAGATGAAAGCTATTGCAACAACTCCTTTTTTTGTAGGAGCAATTACGTTGACCAACTCTTTCTGCCTCTAAAGAATTCAGTTTTCCCTTTTAGCTGATAGGATCTGAACTCCCTTTTCCTTACATCAAAAATCTGGAAAGGGAAACAATGGGATTTTCCTCCCAATTACAGGGCTGGGTATACTTTCCCTTCTTATTAGCAGAAGCAGAATTATAAGCATATATCACAGAAGCCAAACCTGCACACACATTTGTACTTTGGCAAAGCTAGCTACTTTCTTCTTAGATTTAGTGAAAGCTCAACATATGGCGAAATCCGGCAAATTCTAGAAACATCCGTTCATCCCACAGGCACTTGCAGAATGTCTTATCACTGCAAACTGATTTAGTATTCAACATGCAAAACAGATTACATTTCCTTGTGTCTCCTTGCCCTAATTTTTATACCACAAGCAGAACGGAGCATTCTTTTACCAACATATTTTTCATATACTGTTGACCTATGGTTCTAAACAATATAAACTGCCTTGCCTTGTTTTGATTATCACATTATTATTATTATTATTATTATTATTATTATTATTATAAAAAAAGGTTTATTTTTAATTGGCAGAAGCAAAATTTTGGTGCCTAAGGTCCGCAATTGATTTTAGTAAGAAACCAGCAGGACCTGCAATGATATGTTACAGCATGAAGAATTTCAGTTTTCTAAGCCAGCCAGCTATGGCCTTCTTTCAGAATACAACATTCTGTTCACCTGCAAAAAAGACCACCAGCATTTTGCGACTACCAAGCTACCTCAGACTTCATTGAACCATTGTGGGACACTTGTGGTTTCTTCCTAAATCTCTTTCTGCTTTCGCACATGTCTTCCTCTTGTTTTGACTATGTAACCATCATAACTCAGCATTTGAGTTCACTATCAGTTTATTAGATTATAGAAGTAGGGCTGAAATGGGGCAGCGTGGAGTGTTTCTTTCTGTTCAGGGTTCCAGCCAGCCAACCAACCATGCTTTTCTCAAGGATAAAAAGGTAAAGGGACCCCTGACCATTAGTCCAGTTGTGGCCGACTCTGGGGTTGCGGCACTCATCTCGCTTTATTGGCCGAGGGAGCCGGCATACAGCTTCCGGGTCATGTGGCCAGCATGATTAAGCCGCTTCTGGCGAACCAGAGCAGCACACGGAAATGCCGTTTACCTTCCCACTGGAGCGGTACCTATTTATCTACTTGCACTTTGACGTGCTTTCGAACTTCTAGGTTGGCAGGAGCAGGGACCGAGCAACGGGAGCTCACCCTGTTGCGGGGATTCAAACCACTGACCTTCTGATCAGCAAGTCCTAGGTTCTCTTCTGCATATGAGGTAGCTGCTGATACCATCCTCTTTGGTTGTGCCTTTTTGGCCGTCTTAAGCATATCCGGTGCTGTGGTGCAAAGATTCCCCCCCCCCCAGTTTACCAGAGTTGTTGACCTTTTCCCAAGCCTCTGCAGGGATCGCTCTCCTTCCACAGAGGCTTGGGAAGGAAGCTGCATGCCCGCCAGCCGCCATATAGTTGGTGGGGCGCAGCTTCCATCCTAAACCTTTGCAGGGATCGCTCTGCTCCCGTGGAGGCCTGAGAGGCAAGCTGCACGCCCACCAGCCATATGGTTGATGGCAGTGGCGTAGCGTGGGGGGTGCCAGGGGGGCCAGCCGCACCGGGCGCAACATCTAGGGGGGGCGCGCTCGCTGCCTCCGGAGTCGCCGAAGAGCCTCGGGCGCAGGCTGTAGCGGAGCCGCATGTCTCGCGGAACCGACGAGCTGTGCGCGCGTCCGGGCTGAAGGCGCCCGGCAGGCAGCGGCTCTCAGCGCTCGCCGCGGAGGACGCGCCAGGCAGCCCCTCCTCACAGCCCCGCCTCCGCTGGTGCTGCTGCAGCTGCTGGGCCGTTGCATTTTCCTCGCCTCTCTGCCCCCCCTCCTCCTCCGGGCAAGCGGCGTCGTTTGGGCGGCAGCACCAGCGGCAACTCGCAGGTTAGGGGTTGGGGGGGCGCAAATTACTTGCCTTGCCCCAGGTTAGGGGGCGCAAATTACTTGCGTTGCCCCGGGTGCTGACAACTCACGCTACGCCGCTGGTTGATGGGGCACAGCTGGCGGGTGTGCAGGGAAAGGGGAGGCTGCCGGCAAGGCTGTGCAGCTCCCCCACTTGCTGGGACACCCCTGAGAGGCCAGCGCCCTGGCGCAACATGCCAGTAAGCCCAATAGGTAAGACGGCTCTGATAAGGATCCACACTTGCAGGTTGAGTTTGCTGGTGGTTTATAGGAAGGACAACACAAGCTATTTTGGAAATGGTTCATTTGGTTCAGAAGATGCTACAAGTACACATATACCTTGAGAATCGCTATTATCAAACAATAATACCTTTTATAATGCCTGTCCCCTGAAGTACACTACTAATATCTCTGCTATCCCTGCTGTTTCTATGGGAATGGCAATTGCTGCTAGATCTTTCTCTCTCTTACACTGTAGCGAACATGGTAGACTTGAGCCAGGGCCATGCACATTTAAAGGTTTCTGCATATTCAGGGGATTTCCAAGGTAAGTTTTTAAAAAATTGTTTTGCAAAATAACAAAACAGAAAGGAGGAAATGAGGGCAGGGCACAAACAAAGCATTCACGTAGGAGCAGAATGCGAGAAACCGTTAAAAGGCAATATCGTGATTAAAGCGGAGACTGGGGCGGAATTAAAGCCAGAAGAAATTGGCAACTGGGAGAAGGATGGGGAAAGTTGAAAGTGACAGTTGGTGTGAAAAAGTGCATGTAACTGTTCCAGACCTTTGCCGTTCTATTATTACCTTTCCATATTAATAAATGGAGGTTTTGAACACCGCATAAAAGTTTCCTTACTCTAAATTACTTCTGCTAAGTATGTGCACAGAATAAGTGAATAGCAGGAGTAGTGTGTGTGTGTGTGTGTTTGTGTGTGTGTGTGTGTGTGTGTGTGTGCATGTGCGCGGAAGGGGGGAATCTTATTTTTATGTTCTCAATTAAATCGGTGCACTTCCGAGCTTCTTTTTCAGAAACGAATTTTTAACATATTAAACAATGCAAGTGAGGTCTGCCAGTGATTCTGTCTGTCCATAAAAGGAGCTTGCTGCTGGCTTTGCAATAGTTTTGTGAAATAAATGGAGCTACATTTGAGCATGCATATATATATATATAGAGAGAGAGAGAGAGAGAGAGAGAGAGAGAGAAATCTCCTATGGTATGGTCTGACTTCTTGACAACTGTGTGCCATGCTGAAAAGATACGATATGCTCATTATTTTTGTAAAGTACAAGAATTGGCTGTGCAGCGTACGACTACGAACCCCTAGCAGCTGTCTTCTAAGAAGCATCCACCCCCCCCCCCGCCAAACAGCAAGGGAAATGTGAGCAGTGCACCAGACTCACTCCTAAACAGGCATACAAATTATCAGGCTCAGTTGCAAGCACCTAAGAATAACCTCTTTTGGATCAGTTGCGCTGGGTGTGGTGTGGCTTTCAGCTCTCCGCAGATATTTCAGAAAGAACCTAAAGATTTGTGGTTATTTCCCCCCCTGCACTTTTTATCTTATTTTGCAAATAAAAGACTTACAAGGTGGTGGGGTGGAATCCCTTAGAAACCATGATATCTGCAAATGAAGAATGTTGTCTTAGGATTTATAAGATGAATATGTTTTGCCTGGACACTATTAGACTTTATGTGCACCAATATTTTCCCAACACAACCTTAATTTTTTTAAAATGCCCCGTTCATCATTTTTGGACAATCACATTATCTCCATTTTCATAGGGTTTCCTTTAAAATTAGCCTTTTTCTGTTTTGGGGGTGAGTTGAGTGGGGGTTTGAAGCACTTGCGAAAACAGCAAACAGTTGCATCTCCCCAAATCCTATTATGTCTATTTGAATTTCAGCTGGTTTCCTTTATTTCGCCACTTGTTTGACTATTAATTGATGTACATAAATGTCCATTAAAGGTCTATGATTTTTGCGCCTGTGGAATTTGCGCTGCATCTTGGGTTTTGTAAGTCTCTCCATCTGAAAGCATGAAACTGGTAAGGACAAGCATTAAATTGTCATGGGATTGCAGAAGATTTGACTCTACCACTTGCATGTTTCTCCTGTGAGAATGATCATGGCTTACTATGAAAGCATCACAAGATTCTGAGAATACATGCTTTGCTACAAAACAATTAAGACTTCAATCCAGTACCAATTTATGTGGTAGTAAGCCAACTGAACTCAGAGAGACTTACTTCAGTGTAGCTATGTATAGGATCTAACAGTGTAACTGTATCATGCAGGACATTGGGTAGGAAAAAGTTGAATTATTCATCTACAGTGTATTTGGTGATTTATATCCAGATCAGCCCTGCTACCATCTGATCTGTGTCTGGATAAAGCTTCAGTTTCTGATCCCACATCTAGTCTTCAAGCAACATCAGAAACTTCTTCAAGATTTCAACATCTCAGTGTTGGGAAAATGCAGATATAATGAGGCTACATTATGCTTCCTCATGTAAACATAGCACTTACAAATGGATCTGTGGGAAGCATTGTACGTATATTTCAGAATGCCCCTGCCCTGTATTGTCAGATCAAGGAATGGGCATGCAATTCAACTCACTTAAAAAGAAGACGACTGAGTTAAAATTTGAGCTCAATTAAAAAGCTAACAAATTTGCAAATATGTGAATATTTTCCATGGGTAAATATGCTATAGCAGTTGGTGTAACAAAGGCACGTAAGGCTACACCTTTAAACACACTTACTAGGATGGAAGTACCATACAACTTAATGCATTTTATTTCTGTAAGACACTCACGACACAATCCCATAGATGGCTACTCTGAAGTGAGTCACATTGAGTCAATATATAAATATAAATATATAAAGGATTGCAGCTTAATTTAAGCCCAGCAAATGTTCTCACACAACATGAGTGGAGTAGCATTCTCCTGCTGATATTCCTCAGCAGCAGTATACACAGGTGAATTTTTATTTGTTTGTTTCTAGAAATATTTATATACCGCTGTGTCATAGCAATATATTGCAGTGGCTTACAAAAATATTAAGCCACAAATGCATACAGTAAAATTATAAAAAAACCAAGTCAAAAGCAAAAGAATTTAAAAGGCTACCAGCTCCACCAGGTATGCCGGCTGAGACCCTACCTGCCCACAGACTGTCTTGCATGCTCTGGTTATCTCCTGCTTGGACTACTGCAATGCGCTCTATGTGGGGCTATCTTTCAAGGTGACCCAGAAACGGCAACTAATCCAGAATGCAGCAGCTAGACTGGTGACTGGGAGCGGCCGTCAGGACCATACAAGGACCATACACTGTCCTAAAGGATTTTCACTGACTCACAGTATGTTTTCGAGCACAATTCCAAGTGTTGGTGCTGACCTTTAAAGTCTTAAATGGCCTTGGCCCAGTATACCTGAAGGAGCATCTCCACCCCCATTGTTCAGCCACTGAGGTCCAGCTCTGAGAGTCTTCTGGCAGTTCCCTCCCTGCAAGAAGTGAGGTTACAGGGAATCAGGCAGAGGGCCTTCTCGGTGGTGGTGCCCACCCTGTAGAACACCCTCCCTTCAGATGTCAAGGAGATACAGAGCTACATAACTTTTAGAAGACATTTGAAGGCAGTCCTGTATCGGGAAGTTTTTAATGTTTGATGTTTCATTATGTTTTGATATATGCTGTAAGCTGCCCAGAGTGGCTGAGGAAACCCAGCTGGATGGGCGGGGTATAAATAAAATGTATTATTATCATTATCATTATTATTAATTTATTAAACAAACAAACATCTTAATTGCTTTCATAGGCCTGGCAAGTTAGAAACGTTTTCAGCAGAAAAGTTGACACAGAAGGTATCTGCTGAATTTCTAGTGGCAGGGTGTTCCACAGGACGGGGCCAATGACACTAAAGGCTCATTTTCTCGAGCATACTGCCTCTGATACTGGACATAATATGATCATCAGCATAGCCTAACTGTCCATGAATTTATCTAAAGTGTTCCTGTGTCAGGGTTGGGGAGAGGCCAAAAGGAAGCATACTCAGCGAGTTTGTCAAAAGAATACATTGCTTTGAGGTTCGTGTCCTATCAGTCCTTCTAACACAGGACTCAGATGGTGAGCGCTGACAGGACCGTAGTCAAAATGGGGCCATTGAAAAGCAAGAGGGAGGTTAACAGCATAGGCAGGGAGCTCTGAACTTTGCAGTAAAGTAGGAAAAAATAGAGATGGGAATCTTAAGGGGCACCCCACCCCAAAACCCAATCAAATGAGGACTGAACACTGAGTGTTTGCTAAGGTGACTGGAAAATTTGGGAGGTGGTAGTGGACTAGGAAAGGCTAGCTGAACACACCACATTTTGTTGTGGTATTAATTTTCACATTACAAATCTCAGTCGTAGGGCCCAGCTGGGATAGAACTTCACTATGCCAACTATGGTCATAAAAGGTAAAGGTACCCCTGCCCGTACGGGCGAGTCGTGTCCGCCTCTAGGGTTGTGCGCCCATCTCACTTAAGAGGCCGGGGGCCAGCGCTGTCCGGAGACACTTCCGGGTCACGTGGCCAGCGTGACGAAGCTGCTCTGGCAAGCCGGCACCAGCGCAGCACATGGAAACGCCGTTTACCTTCCCGCTATAAAGCGGTACCTATTTATCTACTTGCACTTAGGGGTGCTTTCGAATTGCTAGGTGGGCAGGAGCTGGGACCGAACGATGGGAACTCACCCGCCGCGGGGATTCGAACCGCCGACCATGTGATTGGCAAGTCCTAGGCGCTGAGGTTTTACCCACAGCGCCACCCGCGTCCCCAACTACAGTCATACCTTGGGATAAATACGCTTCAGGATAAGTATTTTTGGGTTGCGCTCTGCGGCGACCCAGAGGTAATGGAGCGTGTTACTTCTGGGTTTCACTGCTCGCACATGCGCATACAGTCAAAATGACATCATGCGCATGCGTGGAAGCGGCGGAACACAACCCGAGCATGTGCAGATGCACTGTTGCGTCTTATGTTCTGTCCAGGATGTGAACGGGGCTCCGGAATGGATCCCGTTCGCACCCCGAGGTACCACTATACAGTGGTGCCTCGCAAGACGAAAAGAATCCGTTCTGTGATTCTCTTCGTCTAGCGGTTTTTTCGTCTTGCGAAGCAAGCCCATTGAAGGATTAGCGGATTAGCGCTATTAGCGGCTTTTAGCGGCTTATCGGCTTATCAGATCAGCTGATAAGCGGCTTAGCGGCTTAGAAAAAGGGGGGGAGGAAAAAACCCCCGCAGGAACTCGCAAGACATTTTCGTCTTGCAAAGCAAGCCCATAGGAGATTCGTCTTGCGAAGCAGCTCAAAAAACAAAAAACCCTTTCGTCTAGCGAGTTTTCCGTCTTGCGAGGCATTCGTCTTGCGGGGCACCACTGTACTGCTGGTACAAGTGAGAACAAATCAGCCCCTTAGTGGCAGTTTTTCCCCCGAAGGACGGATGCTCAGGATTCGACAGTACATAGCTCAGTTGGTAGAGAATGAGACTCTTAATCTCAGGGTTGTGTGTTTGAGCCCCACTTTGGACAAACAGGGGGGTTGGACTAGATGACCCCCGTGCTCCTTTCCAACTCTACAGTTTATGATTCCTCTCGTCTTGCCATCTAGCCCAATGGGAAAGGCTGTAGGATGAAGTCAGCCGGCGAAACTGCCACAAAGCCAAAGAACGCCTCCAGATCTAATCCAAAAACCGCCTCCTTTCATTTCGCACGGTGAAAGTTCACGGCAGCTCCGGCAGGGCCTCATCAGCATCCAGATTCGGATTTTTGCCAGAACTCCCTGCAA